>NC_133619.1:538453786-538795036 GCF_048593235.1 Sminthopsis crassicaudata
TTAAACTAATAATGTAAAATAATGCCTATTATTGTGGTCAGCGACTGCTTCTCCAGACATAATGTCCATTTCTTCTACAGATATACTCACTTTTCTTCAAAACCATCCCTTAAACACCAGTTTTGAAACCATGATTAAATCAACTCTTCCATTGTTCCTGGTAAGGTTTGTCAACCTAGTCTCCACAACTTCCTTTGCTCACAGATTTCCAGCTCCTGCTGTGTCCTCCTGACCCCCAGTCTCAGGCAAAGAGGAAAGACCTTGAAGCACAAGGCCTGAGTGTGATGTGCATCTGCATTAGTGCAATTTCCATCTCCCTGTGTGTAATCCAACTTCTGCCTCCTTTTTGTAGCCACCTGATCTCCAGTGCAAGAAAAAATAAAAAAAAAGATATTCCAACAAACTGAGTTCTGAGAACTAGACTTCCATCTCTTGTCTGATGCCTGATGTTTCAACTTCTTTTAGGAAAAAGAGAGGCACTTTCCATACTCACACTTAGTCATATCCTATGCATCCCAATAATTCTGAAGTCCTATAACCATCATGTAAATCCTGTCTCTATCCTTTTTTTTTATTATTTGCATGATAACCATCATGCAAATCCTGTCTCTATCCTTCTACCACCTGATTCCTTATTCCTTTCCCTTCAACCAACTCATCACTTCCTTTGTGCTCTATGGAATCTCTGCTGTACAGACAACACATTTGTCTTTACCTGACATTTGTTTTTCTCTTAATCCTATCTTCTTGTAATCACTAAGATCTGTCTTTCCCCCAATGACAGACTCCAGAGCCATTCTTTCTGGTACTGATTACACTTAAATTTATTCTTCTCAGCACACTGGTTACAGTAGCAGAGATGGAATCCTTGCTTCAATGTTGCTTCCAGGTTCTCCTCCCACCTCCATCATTCAATAACCTCTTCTTCTTTGGAGTCCATTCAATCTAGATCTTCCACTCAATCCAAATATATACTTCCCTTTCTCCCTCAATGAATTCAGTACCTGGCTCATAATCTTTCTCTCCTTTCCAACTCCTGTTCTAATACCAGGGGATTTCAGTTACAAACCAAAACTCCTTCAAACACCCTATCATCCCATGACTTATTGGTTTATCTCCGAGATGGAGAACATCCAGCCCATGAGCCATACAGGGCCTGAGAAATCATTTGCTACAGCAGCTATGGGCCACCTCTCTTTGCTGGAGTATATAAATTGATAATTTTGCATGGCCTTTGAATATTATAAATATGCAAATGGACCTTGGCAGAAAATATTTCCCCACCCCTGCTCTATCTTAGCTTAGCTACACAAAAAGATGATTATACCTTTGATCTTGCTGTCAGGCACAAAGGCACCATTTCTATGTGGAAATGAAACGCGTAAGGATTATACTTACCATCCTGACTTTTTGGAACTGCCATATTATCCTGAACTGATGCCTGGAAGGAACAGCTGACATATCAACATTTCCTCTGTGAGCATCTTCTGTCTGAACCCTAATATGTTTGTGAACTGTATCTCTGCTGATGTTCTGTTTCTCTAGACCTCATAACTTCAAGAAAAACATTCCAGAATTCTTGGGTCAGGTGTACAAACACAATCTCAGAAACTTCTTTCTGAGAACTGTGTGGAAACACAATATCAGGAATTACTTTAGCAAACATTTTCCCTAATTTCTTTGTATTTTGTGATTAATTTTGAGCATAAAAGCCTTTATTTTATCCTTCACAAATGTGTCTCCTCTCCACAGGCATGCAGTCTCTCCTAGAAAAATAAAACTTAATCTCTTGTGCTTCCTACTTTGTCTCCTGAGTACTTCATCTGACTTTGGTTTATGGTCTTTGTCCTGAGCACAGTAGATTTCAATATCTATATACATGAACTCTGAAATTTATCATATCACATTTTCATTTTCATTCTATCTCTCTTGCCTTCCCATACTAAATCATTTTCTTCACCTACACTGTGACCTCTAATCCTTCAGTCCCTCAGTCCTCCATCAAGTCATCACCCCTACATTAGCTACTTTCTTTTATTCCCCATCTTGATCTTCTGATTGACAGACTAAATTATGTCTCTGGAAAAATTTATTGTATTTTACAGTATTTATTTAAAAATAAATAGCATAACTAAAAGGAAAGAGAGCAGACATTGAATATCTAAACATATTGATAAAAACTTAGCTCTCCAATACCAGTATCTGATGCAGCAACCAACTTCTGGAGAAGAAGGGAGAAAGAAAATAATTATTTATTAATTGCTTATTTTATGCCAGCTTTAAGTACCTATACTCTAGACAGGCTGTGATACCTAGCCAATGGGGGAAACAGGGGTGGGGGAAGGAGAATCCAAATTGGGAATAGGGTTCTTGTCTTAATGGGTGTTCCTACTTATTGGATACTTGCTCGTGTAAGAATTTTAATGAAAGTCCTTCCTGGTTCACCAAAAACTTTGTTGGGTTCTTTGTAAGATGCTTGTTTCCTGCAGATGGAAGGCTCATGAGGGATCCCAACATCTTGAGTGAGGGATGACTGCCAGAGGAGGATAGGGAGGCATATCTTATTGATTTTAAACAGTTCCATGTATTGCCAGTGAACATACTACTTCATGGTTTAAGATCCTAAGACCCCTGTTAAATGAATAAGGTTGATGTGAATCTGGGAATATAAAGGAGACGGTACTGCAGTAACCAGGCAACTCTGGGCATGGGCCAACGTAAGAAAAAAGGACAGAAATATTGCCTTGGTGGTTATAACATCCTAATGGGGTTCTAAGACTGAGTGTATGTATGTGACTGAGACATACTGGGAAAGTGCAAAGCGAGTACAGAATCTGCATCCATGGTCCTGTTACTCCCATTAAGGAAATAGCTACAGAAGGATAAAACAGATGGTTTTCACACAAAAAGTATTGGATAAAGATGTAGGATAGGGAATAAGAATACATAGTTTAAGGTAAATAAAGAAAATAATAAGAATATCCCTAAAGACATTTCAAACATTGAGAAAGTACAACCTGTACTACACAGAAAGATAAGGAAAAAAAAATGATAAAATGTTATTTTATCTGGTCAAAACAGAACATACTGTTTTCTGACATAGGTGTGGGGCAAATTAAAACTGCTATGTCAAGTTCTTGCTATATATATTAATGAAAAAAACCTTTTTCTCAAAAAAAAATTAGATTATGCCTCCTATTGGGAGAGCTGGGGCAGCTACTCAACTGTTCTCACTTAAATTTACAAATCAGGGAAATCAAAGTCAAAATGGAGATAAAAAACCCTAAAACATGGGATCCACTGTCATCCCTGCCCCCACCATGTGGAGTCTCAGATTTACCAGAACAAAACTTAATAGATTTAGGAGAACTATTAGACCTGGTTGATGGCAAGAACAATAAAACTAGAAGTCAACAAAACTAGTCTTCTATTGGTCCTACTCCTAGTGCATTAACCCATTCCAAATTCACAGGAATTAGAGCAGTGTAGACAAGATATTCAGAATTTCCTTCTCTCATGGGGAAGGAACACTTTCTTCATAGAATAGAATCTTCAGAGGCTCTTTATCCATGGAAGCAGGAAAAGGAAAAATAAGGTTTGTAAATACAACCCTCTCTAGTACCAAGATGAGAACTTTCAAAAAAGAAATATGTAGTGTCCGGACTAGCTCTCTGGAGGATCCCAGGACTGGCCTTGGTCTTAGTGGAGGAGTGAAGGAGGCAGGAGAGCCATCAGGAGGGTGGTCAAAGATGGAGTCCTCATTTCAAGACCTCTCAGCCTTAAATACCTTAGTATGGTTACATTATTACACCACACTAAGCATGTGCCAACTAGAGAACCATTACATTTCTACATCACATTGAGCAAGTGTTAACTATTGTAGCATTACATCACCACAGCACACTGCCTATGTGTTAACTATAAGCACTCTGCTATTGATATGCAAATGCCTCTCACTGTAAGTATCCCTTGCTACAAGTAGAACACAGGTGGTCACGCCCTCCTTGACTTCTCAGGAAGGGTGAAAGCACCAAAGGGAAATGGGGAGCTGAACCAGACATTGTCATTGGGTTTCCTCTTGGATGAAGGGTCTTATACTTCACCCAGAGTTCCCCCACTATCTGCAACCCTCTACATCTCACACTTTCTTTTGTTTAAAACAATAGGTTATGTATACCTGTTTTAGTTGAAACAGGTATACATAAATCCATCAGCATGGGAGGTATTACACAAGCAAGTAGTAATATAACATAGGCTAGTAGTGATGTGACAAACAACATGAATCAACAAGGTATTATAAAAGATTTCCATAAATTCTAGATGGAGGGTATATAAATAACAATCACACATACAGTAGCCAAGAGGTAGTTCAAAATCAATTTATTGTCTATTATTTCATGTGTCAGGGAATCCAATGATTCCTGTGGGTTTTGCAGTCCTGCAACATTCTCATTAACAATTTTTGATGTTCATGAGTCAATTGCCATACATATAAGGTTAATAGCTATGCTTTTTGAGTGGCACATGTAGTCAGAGATGGAACCACCAGATATTTCTTGAGTCTTCTCTTTTTTCTGTCTCTCTCAGATTGGACAAGGCTTATTGGCACCCATCTGATTCTTTCTCCATCTGTAGAAATACAAGCAAACCCTCTCCCCCAAGCAGTTAACCTATCTGGTCCCTTCCATTCACCATTTTCTAGATCTCTCCACATCACCTGGAGATTATATAAAGACAGCATTTTCTTTAACAATTTATCTTATAATCTCTGTTGATACATTTTTACCAATAGTTCGTATGACAACTGTCTACAGATGTCTCATGAAATCAGCCAAGGGTTCATTTGGACCTTGTGCTATTTTCCTGAAGGCTTCCCCTTTATCTTGCCTTCCTAGGAGGGTGCCCCATGCTTTGATAGCAGCAGAAGCAATTTGTCCATATGCTGCTATAGGATAATTAATGTGAACTAAAGTGTCTGCATAAGGACCTATATTGAGGGCTCAAATGAGAAAGTATTCTGGCATGGACTATGGAGACCTGATGATCCAAGGTATGCTGAATTATAAAGGGAAAAAAAATTCTCCTCATAACTTTTGATGAGGATGATTTGAGAGGTCATAGGATCCTTAACTCCAGGTCTCACCAGGAGCCCTTAATAAATTTAAAAGTAGAAGCAGAAAACTTTTTCTGGTGGCCATGGGGGTCTCCAGATCCTCAATTAATTTTATGCCAGAGGGAGTAAAAATTTTTAATCAAAGTTTAAGAGTTTCAGGAATTAGAGAGAAGTTCCCAGTCCAAATATTTGAAACAACTACTTTTAGAATGGCATTGAGCAAATCTAGGAAAAATTACTTTATATCTCCAAGGCAGGAAGTAATTTATTAGGGAGAGATTTTATAATATAACTAAATTTGAGCCTGGGGTATGTGAAAAAATGTGATAATTATAGGGGTTTTAACCAAAGAAGATGGAAAAATAAATAGATCCAAAGGTTTGGTTGAAGGAGGGAAACAAAGAAGGATTGAGAATCCCCCCATATTCAAGAAAAAAGGAGAGATAGAATGTCTAAAATAATACCCTATTCCAGTCCATAGATATAAGGAACTATAATCAGTTATAGATATTCTAGTTAAAGATGGGCTCCTTGAGTGATGTATGCCCCCTTTTAATACTCTTATTCTGCCAGTGCAGAAACCTAAAGGAATTTACTGCATGATCCTTGGATGTTGAAAGCTGTTAACAAAATTGTCCAAAAAAGACATTTGGCCTTACACCTTTCTCAGTAATACTCTCTTTGATCACAGGTGGCTTAGTGTAGTTGACTCAAAGGATGTCCAGGAAAGTAGAGACATGCATACTTCATCAAAGTGCTTATCAAAGAATTTTCTTAATTGGACAGAAATAGAAACTTTGGTGGACAATCCTTTCCCAGGGCTTCACAGAATTCCCTAATCTATTTGATCAAATAGTAAAGCAAGTACTAGAAAAATTCAAACTTCCTCCAGGGAGTATTTTGTTATAGTAAGTAGATGATTTATTAATCTCAGGAGAAAAGAAGACAGAGAGTAGCAAAAACTACCAATGCCTTGTTAAATTTCCTGGGAGATAAAAGACTACAAGTATCCAAAGGTAATTGCAGTGTATTAAGAAAGGAAATTTGGTATTTGGGCCACTTAATTAGTGAAGGAAAAAGAAGGATAAATCAGAATTAAAGGAATTGTTTGTGCTACCCCTTCCAAAGAATAAAAATGAATTTAGAAAGTTTTTAGAGCTGATCAGTTATGGTAGATTATGGATTGATTCTTACACTCAGAAAACTCAATACTTTTATCTCAAATTGCTAGAAGATTCAAGTCCCTGTACTGATGCTCCCTCTCTTAGACAAACCATTTCATTTATTCACAAAGATGGATAAGGTAGTGGCTCAAGGGGTTCTGATTCAGAAGGGAGGAAAAAGATGAAAAGTGGCCTCTCTGTCAAAATTATTAGACCCATTCTCAAGAGGCTAGTTGGAGTGTGCTTAGGCAGTAGCTGTCACTGCTGTATTAGTGAAAGTAAGTTGAAAACTAACCTTTGGAGGAGCCCTAGTGGTAAGCACTCCCCATCAAGTCAGGACCATTTTGAACAAAAAAGTTGGGAGATGGTTAACCAACTCCTGAATTATAAAATATCAGGCAACTTGTGCTTACTATTGACTCCTGTCTAAATCTGATAACGTTTTGTGGAAAGGGGAGGCTGGAGGTGAGGATTTAGAACACAATTGTCTAGCTATCACTGAATATCAGACGCAGGTACATCTAGACTTGAGAGACATCCCTCTTTGTGAGGGAAAATGCCTATTTATTGACAGATCATCTATAGCGATAAATGAGAAAAGACAATGGTTATGTCATAATTGATGGGAATAACAATTCACAGAAAGAGATAGATTATAAAACACATGGTCAGCACGAATTTGTGAACTATATTACTAAATCAAACATTAATACTTCTGGCTCAAACAATGGGAACCATTTATATTGATCCCAAATATGCTTATAGCATAGTACACACTTTTGGGAAATTTTGGTATGAAACAGGGTTAATCAAAAGAAGCTAGAAGTTGCAACTTCTCCACTGCAGTGGATTAGTTGAAATCTGGCCTCCAACACTTAACACTTATTAGCTATGTGACCCTGTCCAAGTCATTTAACCCCAATTGCCTGCCCCCCCAAATATACACATATATGTCTTAGTTCCTTAAATCCCTGACCCAAAGGCAAACCTGAAATTTACTAAACAAGCAGAAAAAGGATTGACTGAACTTGCAGCAATAAAGACAGAAGAAAGTTGATGGTTATTACCAGATGGAAGAGAAATGCTAAACAAACAAATTGAGAAAGAACTCCTATCCATTATTCATCATCAGAGTCATTGGGGAATCTAAGTAATATATGACTTAGTGCTGAGGAAATATGGATGTGTAGGAATATACCCAGTAATTCAATGAGTCTGTGAAGGATGTATAATTTTTTTTTAAAAGTAATTAAGAAAGTATTAAGGAAACAACCCCCTGGAGGATCTTTGATTCTTCCAAAATATTCAGGTAGATTTTACTGAGATGCTGACAGTGGGTGGGCTGAAATATGTCCTGGTAGTGGTCGATCACTTAAAAGGATGGATTGAGGCCCTTATTGACAGCCACAGCTGCAGAAATATCCAAGATAATTTTAGAACAAATTATTCCCTGATAATGGTTTAGTGAAAAATGGTACCACATAACTTCCAAGGTATTCCAAGGAATTAACAGGGAAAGTTTAAGATCCAGGGATTTTCATACCCCCTGGCATCTTCTGGCATCAAGACAGGTTGAACATATGAATCATTAAAAAAAACAAAAAACAAAAAAACTAAAGTATGTCTAAATTAGTGCTAGAAACTAAACTCCATGGACTAAAGGTTTGCCCAATGCCTTGATGAGAATTAGAACAGCCTCCAAGAAGGGATTTAGGGCTATCACCCTATGAGATGTTATTCAGTGGGGACTGGAGAATTACTAACAATAGAAACAAAGAATAGATTTTTAAAAAAGACTGCATGTCGGCATTTTCTTCTTCTCTATCCCATCTTAGGAAGAAAGGACTCCTTGCTCAGACACCACCTCTTAATTTTGCAATCTGTAACATACAAACAGGAAACTGGGGCTTAGTCGAATCCTAGAAAGAGAGAGACCAAGTTGCAGCCTGATTAGGAAGGACCTTGTCAGATTCTTCTGACCAAAGATAATGCAGTCTAGATGGCTGAAAAAAAGTTGGACTTACTTAGTACACATAGATCAAATAATCAGCAGAAGCCTCTCTTTTAAAATCTGAATGGTGAAGTACACAGTTAACCAAAGATTCCTTGAAGTTTAGGTTAAAAAGACATTAAGCAAACAAAGAATGGGGAAATGTAAGTGGGGGAATGTTAGCTGCTGGAATTTTGTTTTTGATCTTTGTAGGAAAAAAAGTCCTCAGGGCAGCTCTAAATGGGATTCTTCTAGCATAACTTATCATATCAATGATTTCTAAATACATCCTTCTAACCCACCCTTGCCCAATGTATTTTTTGTAATAAAAAATTTTAAAATTCAGCAAAAAATAATCAACATATAAATTGAGTATGATAGCATATGCAATGAATTGTAGCAGTGGTCTCCAACCTCTAAAATGAACTCTTGTGATATTTATGGATATGTTGAGAGAAAGCTAAATGCATCAAAACATATCAATAATTGAAATTCATAAGAAAGAGGAAATCTTGTTGTTCAGAATTGAAAACTGGACTTTAAACAAGTAACAGGACTTCTAAACATATCAGGTGAGAAAGAAAACAATTAAATTCGTATTTTGATGGCTATAGTTGCTACATACCATCTGGATGACCAAAACAAACATATTATCTTTTAAATGCCCTTTTCAATCTCATGGCTGAATGTATTTAGTACTGATGAAGTCTGGAAAGGAGATAGTTTAAGATCAAAAGAGATAGGTCAAATACCAGCAGGAAATTCCTTTTTGGGAGAGGGGGAAGGAGATAACAACAGAGAATTCCAGTTTTATTTACAAAACTTTCTGGAACCTCCTTACATCACTGCATCTGAATGACTGTGCTCATGTATAAAACAGAGTCCTCAAAAATCTATTCTTTGCAAAATTGGCCTTGTACCTTGCAGTCATTTTGCCTGCCGACCCTTGACCCTTCCGTGTTTCCATTCTAATCAATAAAGACTTTGTTTCCACACAGCATCTGAGAAGGGAAATTCATTTGCTAAAGGACTCACCCTTTGGGACTTTGGGAAGGAAAGAGATAATCTGACATCCCGGAAGGAACTGACCTATCTCAGTTTAGAACCTCAGTTTACTCCTCCTCATTTGGTGGCCCCATCTTTCGAGGTAATTTTTACTGAGGTAAGCTGGAAATTCTCCCTTTTATAGCAGGGGCAGTTCAAAACAAAAATCTGGGAATATAGTGGTTTGAATTGCTGGGAGCTAGAAAAGCTCTGAGGATCATTCGCTCGGGACGCTGGGTGCAAACGAATTCCTGTTTGGGGGCAAATAGTTCTCTTGTATAGAGACGGGAGCATTGTGGAATCTGACAGAGACGTCTGATCAGGTTGAGCTATAGAAGTGGAAATTTTTGGGCTTGTGTAGTGGTAAAAATGGGTCGCTCTTCTCCTCCATCCTTAAAGATTCACCTTTAGGCTGTCTTTTGAGAAACAAAGAAAAATTTGGTCTCAAAGATTATAAAGGCAAAAGACTTATTCATTATTGCAATTCTGTGTAGCCCCTTTATAAAGTGCATAACAATGAAGCTTGGCTGGTTAATGGATCTATTAATATTACTACTATTAGGGAATTAGATTTGTTTTGCAGGAAGCACTCCAGGTGGATAGAAATTCCTTATATCCAGGCATTTATGGGCCTTTCTCAGGATCCGAAAATTCGGCTAACTTGCAGAATGCTGGTGATTAAATATAATGCAGAAGAACTAGAGATGGACGCTGATCCCTTACATGACCCTCTCTTTGCTACTCCTTTGAGGGTGCAAGGGGCGTCTGCCCCTCCTGCCGGCCCTCAGCAGGGTCCTTCTGATTCACCTCCAGAGCCGCTCCCTTATCAACAGGGGGATGGATTACGGATCCCACACTGTACAACCTTCCTCTCCGCCAGAGCTGGACTCTGGTAACGTTGCAACGCTTAGCCCTTCTCAGACGAGAAACAGCACTCCCTTTTCCTTCCCTCCCTCTCTTCCTCCTTCTCTTCCTCTGATGGCTGCCTTGCCTCCAAGCCGTCCCCCTCCTACTCCTCTCCCGGAGCAGAAACTTGCTGCAGCTGTGCCTCCGACTTCTGACCTCTCTGCCTCCTTTAAGGTTCCTGTTACTGATGAACCTTCTCCTCCTCAAATTTGCGTTTCTACCCAGTGCAGTTCCAAGCGTACCTATTTCCTTCTAAAACTCTGGTCTTGGTGGAACCTGCCCCCTCTAAACTTTGCCCTTTGAGGGAAGTGGCTAATCCTGGGGTGAGGGGGAACGCTTAGAGTGCAGATGCCTTTCTCTATGTCAGATCTTGCCCACATTAAAGAAAAATTGGGCAGGTACTCTGAGGATCCCACTAAATCTCACTCTAATACAATTTGTCCTGGGGAAATGTGAATATTATTCTATCTTCCTGTTCCACGATAGAGGAGAAAAGGAGAATCTGGGACTTATCCCAGAAGTTTGCTGATGACACGGCCCCCTCTTCTCCAGGGAGATATCAGGCAGGAGCTATTGCAGTGCCCTTTGCAGACCCCTGGTGGAATTGTCAGGAAGGGAGTGGTGATAGAGAAAAGAGGGATCATCTTCTAACCTGTATCATTGAAGGCATGAAAAAGGGTATCAAGAAACAAGTAAATTCTGATAAGCTGCTCAGGCAGCTGATGAGAATCCTGCTTTATTTCAAGGCTGCCTAGTTGAGGCTATTAGGAAATGCACTAACCTAGATCCCACTTCTCCAGATGGGATCACGGACTTAGGCATGCATTTTATTAATCAGTCTTCCCCTGATATAAGGAGGAAACTACAAAAATTGGCTCTAGGACCTCAGACTCCCATGAATCAATTGTTAGAAGTCGCCTTTGGGATATTTAATAACAGGGACCAGGAAGGAGACTGGAAAGTTAGGGCTCTGAATAAGGAGCAAGCCCAAATCTTAGCTGCTGTTTTTTCTAATGGGTCCCAAGGTTCCTGCTTCATATGCAATCAACCGGCCACTAGGAAAGGAATTGTCCCATGAATAGCCGATCTTTAGGCCCTTCACACCAACGCAAGCACTGGAAGAGTGACTACCCAGAGAAGGAGAAAACCACAGCTCCTAGCCTTGCCCTCCAGACCTCTTCAGACCTGGAGTGACGGGGCCCCTGGACCCAGCTATGGCCCCTCTTCCCTCATCCACGAAGCCGAGCCTAGGGTGATCTTGGATGTAGCAGGTATGCAAATTTCATTCCTTTTCCATACTGGGGCCTCTCTTTCGGTCTTGATAAGGTGATGGGAATAGAGAGAAGAAATAGAACTTGTTTGGAAACCCTCCCCCTACTATGCAGGTTTGGAGATCTCATGCTTCCACACTCCTTCCTAATTATCCCCTCTTGTCCATGTCCTTTAATGGGCAGAGATTTAATGAAAAAACTAGGAGCCCAGTTCTCTCTCCTTAAACCTCCAGAGAATTTTTTGTGCCCCTTACCAGGCCATCCCACATTCCTTGTGAAATCTGGGAGGAAATAGACTTCTCCATGTGAGACCAGGGTATCCTTGGAAGAGCCATGCTTGCAACCCCAGCCCTTATTAAATTACGGGATCCCAGTGTATTCCCCAATAAGCGTCAATATACAATTAAGCAGGAAGATAGGATAGGATTGCAGCCTCTAATGGACAAATTCCTTAAGCATGGACTTCTGGTTCCTTGCCACAACCCTTGTAATACTCCAATTCTTTCAGTTAAAAAGCCCAGTGGAGATTACAGGCCAGTGCAAGACTTGAGGGTCATTAATGAAGCTGTTATTCCCATTCATCCTATCAAGCCAAATGCTTATACAATCTTTACACAGATCCCAGGGAATACACAATGGTTCTCCACCCTGGATCTTAAAGATGCATTCTTCTGTATCCCTTTGCATGAGGAATCCAGATTCTTATTCGCATTTGAATGGGCTAAGCCGGGTGAACTTCCTTATCAGTTAACTTCTATTATAGGTCCGGATGACCTTCCTCTTGAGTGGGGACCAGAGCAAGTTAAGGCTTTTGAAACACTGAAAGCCAAACTTTCCTCTGCCCCCGCTCTTGTTTTACCAAATTTACAGAAACCTTTCACTCTGTATGTAGATGAGAGATGTGGGCAAGTTTTGGGGGTCCTTAATCTCTAGGATCCAATGCCAGACTAGTGGCCTATTTCTCTAAGAAGCTGGACTCAGTTTCCCTAGGATGGCCTTCCTGCCTTAGAGCCATTGCCGCTACTCCCCTGCTAATAGAGGAAGCCTCCAAGTTAACCCTGGGCCAGCCATTAGAGGTTTTAACACCCCACAGAGTCCAAAGCATTCTAGAAGCCCAAGGGCATTAGTGGATCTCCAGTGGGAGACTTACTAGGTATCAGGCTCTCCTACTAGATACCCCTGACCTTTCTCTCCGAGTCTGCCGCACTTTAAATCCTGCCACCCTTCTCCCTGACGCCTCTCAGCCGGGAGAGATTATCCATGATTGTGAGGAAATGATAGATTCTGTCTACTCCAGCAGACCCGGCCTAAAGGACACGCCCCTTCAGAATCCGGACGGGGAGTGGTTCACAGACAGGTCTAGCTTTTTGGAGAATGGGGAAAGAAAGGCTGGTTATGCAGTGGTAACTCTCTGTAACACTCTGGAAGCTAAGGCATTGCCTCCTGGCACCTCGGCACAGAAATCTGAACTTATAGCATTAACCAGGGCATTAGAGCTGGGGAAGGGGATGAGAGTCAATATTTACACTGATTCCAAATATGCTTTTCATGTTTTGCATGCTCCTGGGGCTATTTGGAAAGAAAGGGGTTTGTTGACAGCAAGAAATTCTCCTATTAAACATGCGGGAGAAATTCTGCAGCTATTGCAAGCTGTCCATGAACCTAGAGAACAGTTATATTTTGTAAGGGGCACCAGAAGGGAGAGTCAGGGCTAAGGGAAACAGACTGGCAGATCTAGCTGCCAGAGCTGCTGCTCTTTCACCACTGACTGTGGCTCCTTTAATTCCTCAGTTGCCTAACTCCTTTGCTCCACCCTATAGCTCCAGGAAGCGAGTTAGCCAAGGAAAGGGGATACAGTCTTTCTCCTTCAGGGTGGTTCCAGACACCCTGAGACCACCTCTTAATCCCAGAGGCAAGTCAGTGGAAACTGATCTCTAGTCTCCACCAGGCCAGCACATGGGGAAAAATGCTCTCCATTCCTTGGTGAAGCGTGCTTTTACTGGTCGTAAGCTGGGGGAAAAAAATCAAACAGGTGTGCAGGGCCTGCGCAATCTGTGCTCAGGTAAATCCTGAGGGAGCTGTTAAGCCCTCACCTCTCCTGAAGCCAGTTCAGAGGAGAGGCATGTACCCTGGTGAGGAATGGCAACTAGATTTCACGCATATGCCACCCTGTAGAGGCTTTAAACTGGTTTTGGTATTCGTTGACACCTTCACTAACTGGGTGGAAGCCTTTCCTTCTAGGACTGAGAAGGCTCGTGAGGTGGCTAAATGCTTGCTCTCTACAGGGCGACAATGGCCCAGCTTTTATCTCACAGGTGACTCAAGGGGGGGCCAAGGCACTTAACATCTCGTTTCATCTGCACTCTGCATGGCACCCTCAAGCCTCTGGGAAGGTAGAAAAAATGAATCATACACTTAAGAGGGTCCTGACTAAACTAGCCTTGGAGACTAAGGAGGTAAAGAGCCTCCCACTGAGGCTACTAAGAGTCAGAATCGCCCCCGGGAAATAATTAAATTAAGTCCTTTTGAACTTCTCTGTGGAAGGCTTTTCCTTCAGACCAACATCCTAATAGACTCTTATTTGCATGGAATCACTGAGTTCTCAACTTGGCTAGGTGCATTTCAAAAGGCACTGTGAGTATACTAATAAACACCTCCCAATGCCCCTGGAAGCTTCCAACCCGACCCCATCCCCCATCAACCCAGGGGATTTGATGTATTTGAAAACTTGGAAGCCTCAGGCAGCCGATCCTCTAGGTATAAAGTGGAAAGGTCCGTTCAAGTTATCCTAACCAGTCCAATAGCAGTTAAACTAGAAGAGTCCCCCAGCTGGACTCATTTCTAGAATTAAACATGTTGCTTCTGTTACCTCTCCTTCAGATACCCCAGAGTATCTGGGCCCATAGAAAACCTGAAGTTTTTGTTCTGCAAAATTCCTGGAAAAGCGCTGGAGAAGGAAGGCTCTCATCTTAATCTCCTTCCTTCCTCGCTATGAGAGCTCCGAGCTGCTAACTTCCAGCTTCTCTTACGACCTGTGGATCCGAGGACAGCTGATGCACAGACTCTACATCCTCTGGACACCTTGGCTATCTATTTCAGATCTCAAGTTTCACCCCCCCTTCTCCTCCCCTTCGATGCCCCTTGTCAGCAGAAAGTAGCTAGACAAGCTTCATCATGCCCATTTTCCCTGCCCCCAAAAGAATGTGTCCAATTATTTGAGGGGGGAAGAAATAATGAGATCTGGAAAGGAGATAGTTTAAGATCAAAAGAGAGAGGGCCAGAACCCCAAAGACTCTGCTAAAAAGCTACTAGAAATAATTCAAAATTTCAGCAAAGTGGCAGGATACAAAATAAATCCACATAAATCCTCAGCATTTTTATATATCACTAACAAAATGCAACAGCAAGAGATACAAAGAGAAATTCCATTCCAAACAAATGTTGAGAGTATAAAGTATTTGGGAATCTATCTACCAAAGAAAAGTCAGGAATTATATGAGAAAAATTACAAAACACTTGCCACAAAAATAAAATCAGATTTAAATTATTGGAAAGACATTCAATGCTCTTGGATAGGCCGAGCGAATATAATAAAGATGACAATACTCCCCAAACTAATCTATTTATTTAGTGCTATACCAATCAGACTCCCAAGAAACTATTTCAATGACCTAGAAAAAATAACAACAAAATTCATATGGAAGAATAAAAGGTCGAGAATTGCAAGGGAACTAATGAAAAAAAACTCAGAGGAAGGTGGTCTAAGTGTACCTGATCTAAAGCTATATTATATAGCAGCAGTCACCAAAACCATTTGGTATTGGCTAAGAAATAGACCGGTAGATCAGTGGAACAGATTAGATACAAAAGACAAAAAAGGGTACATCTATAGCAATCTAATCTTTGACAAACCCAAAGATTCCAACATTAGGGATAAAAATTCATTATTTGGAAAAAACTGTTGGGAAAACTGGAAATTAATATGGCAGAAATTAGATATGGACCCACACTTTACACCATATACCAAGATAAGATCAAAATGGGTCCATGATTTAGGCATAAAGAGGGAGATAATAAATAGATTAGAGGAACAGAGAATAGTCTACCTCTCAGACTTGTTGAGGAGGAAGGAATTTATGACCAGAGGAGAACTAGAGATCATTATTGATCACAAAATAGAAGATTTTGATTACATCAAACTAAAAAGTTTCTGTACAAATAATACTAATGCAAACAAGATTAGAAGGGAAGTAACAAATTGGGAAAATATTTTTAAAAGCAAAGGTTCTGACAAAGGTCTCATTTCCAAAATTGACCCGACCCGCGGGTCTCGAACTAAGGAAGTCTGAAGCCGCTTATCAACCTGTAAGCAAAGCTGGTAAGGCTACAACCTGGGAATGGGTGAAGAAAGCAAGAGGCGGAGAAAACTCTGTGCAAAGCAGAATAGCTCATTTATTGGAGGAAAGTACAAAGCTTATATATGTTTCCAGAGTATAGGTTATGCAAGCAATTTTGAAAAAACAGTTCTGTGACTACGTGACTAGGGGAACGTTTGGTGGTTAAGGAACATCTGGTGGTTGATATGTGTGACCTTGTGATATTTTATGGCAGGATGTTCTCAGGCTAAGAAAGAATGCTTTATTGTTAACACCTGGGCTTTATGACCTTCAAGGCAGGATGTTCTCATGCTTCACTGAGCGTATTGCTTATCAGTTCTTGGTATTTGGGGTGTGGGGCAGAGGCTCCAGCATGTCCCCCTTCTTTATTTAGAAAGTAGGAGGGAAGGCATTTTGACTCAGAAGAATCACGTCTAGCCAATTTGAAATTTTAATTATTATAATCCTGTTGTTATGGTTTTTCTCAATTCTATGCATAGGGAGAGCACTGAACAGAGCGGAGAGTTAGCAGAGGCTTCTATCCCTAGGGTCAGATGGTCCACTGCGACCAACAGCTATGGGGAACACCAATTTTTGTTGAGTTTGTCTGTCTTTGTTAGGCCGTTGAGTCATAGGTGGTCCTGTCTATTCTATGGTAGGCAGAATTCCTAATGACCATATGTATTGCAGGCCGATTTGAGACAGGTATCAAGCATACAGTCCTGATGATCTTCCGGTGCTCGTGTGTTGCTGAGGTCAGTACCTTTCTGCCTTTCAGGGAACAGCCAGTGCATTATGAGTTTTGCATCTCCATCTCTGTATTTCTCTCCCCTAGCAAGAATATGAGAAAGCCTGGCCTTTTATAAAGGCTTATCAGCCAATTAGAGGTTAGAATTTGAGGGACTAATTCTTATGAATATCATTTTGCCTTCTCTCTTATCAAAGGTGGGAAAAAAAGATTTTTGTGAGAGTAAAGGCCAATGCCTATTTACGTGGGCAGAACACAGATCCGAACCTTCTGTACCAAGGCTCTTTAAGTAAATATTCATCAAATTTTAAAGGGTGTACATAATTTTGTTCTGAGGACAATTCCTCAGTTGGTCCGCTATCAGGCAAATGCTGATAGAATATGTGTGCCTTTTTAGAAACAGCCGTGTCTATTTGGTTTTTGACAAAGGTGGTCAGTCTATTGAAAGCCCAAGGGCCGAAGGATATCAGGAGTAAAAGTCCTATAAGGGGGCCAAGCAAGCTGGGGAGGAGAGTCGATAGCCATGGTGATGTAGAAAACCAATTTTTATACCAGGATTCCTGCTGTTCCCTCTCCCTTTTCCTTTTTTCTAGACTATCCCTTACTTTCTGCAAGCTGTTGTCAACAAGTCCTAATTTGTCTGTGAAAAAACAACATTCTTCTTTAAGGGCGGCACATAAACCTCCCTGCTGTAAAAAGAGAAGATCCAAACCTCTTCTATTCTGTAACACTACTTCAGCCAGGGAGGCTACAGAGTCCTTAAGGTGTTGCAAGCCTGTCTGTAGTTCTAAAATATCTTTGTCAACGACTGAGCTTAGTTGGTGGAATTGGTTGGTGGACTGGACTAGGGAAGCTATGCCTGTTCCTGTCCCTATGGCACCAAGGCCCAAGATGGCAGTAAGGGTTAGGGCTGTGAGTGGCTCTCTTTTTTGTCTAAGGTGGGAAGAGGTCTGTTTATCTAAAAAGGTAAGAAATTCATCAGGGGAGTGTATAGTGACATGTGGGAAAAGGGCAACGAGGACACAATAATCATGATCAGATACAAAGTCAGTATTGACAATGAATGTAGTTAGGCCAGAAGAGCATGCAAAATAGGAGCCTTCAGGGGCAGAGGTATATATAGAGGTGGGGTTAGGGACAAAGGAATGGTTGCATAGGGGGGCTAGTGTATCGGGTGGGAACGTAGAGGGACCGAGGATGCAAGTACCAATACCGGTTATTTTGGTAAGTGTCATTCCCTGAACATTGCCAGGGGCCCATCTAAGTTGTGAGGGGTCGTCGGTAGATATAGGTGTGCCTATTTGTGCTATCCCTTCATAAATGGGGGTGTGGAGGAGTAGCAAACCCAACATTCTTCTAAAAAGGAAATATTGAGATGGTGAATAGCGTGGACTGTCGCATTAATAAGAGCTAATATAGTAGACGAAGGGGAGGAAGGACCAGAGGGGATAGTAGGGTACCACAAAGGTGCGGGGTGAGAGTGGGGGGTAGGGGCTAACAAGGGGGGTGTTGGGGTTTCTTTTCGCGGTGGAGGAGGCTTATGATTAGGCAGTAACTGTACATTAGGTCCAATTCCGACTTGGGTCTCGGGTGTGGGTGCAGTTTTCAAAAGCTTAATAGTAAAGAGCAGTCCATTGTCATAATTGTCCTTATAGAGGCGCAGACCCCACGTGAGTCCATGTTCTCACAATGGAGACTGTTTCCCTGGTTCAGTAAATTTGATCCGCAATGGATGACACCAGGTATCACACCTAGGGTCTGTCTTAGGGGTGCCATCTTCGAACCTATCTATGTTTTTGTGGTCATAATCTGCTTCGACAGTAACATAGTCCCAACTAGATGATGGTTTCCAATAAGTGTCGCCTGTGGTCTCACATCCCCATGATGCACAGAAGAAACTCTCAGGGCCTCCGCATTTATGTGTCAGTGATCTGTCCCTATGTTTGCTCCCAGGGCATACATAAAGTGGCATCTGTGTGGTGACAGAGCGATGCCATGGGGACATGCATCCCCATCCCCCATTGAAGCGTTGGTTGGGTGGTGTGTTACCGTGGTAATCTTGGGAGTCCCAGCCGGATGCTCCTCTAGCCAGGAGGCATAGGTCGGGGGTCAGGTCGGGCCAGGGGATGGAGCTGTGTAGCTGCGAGGTGCTCCATGCTGTGTCTCCCCAGGAGTTCGTGACGATCCATGTGTAGTTGTGGATTTGGTAGGCTGAATGGGCCTGGTGCAGCAAACTCAAAAGAGCAATGACAGGAAGCAACATTTTCTGCCTGCAAAAGAACAGAAATCATTTTTTCTCCTCAGGGTTATTCCCTGGGTGGATGTTAGCAGGGTTAATCCCTGGGTGGGTGTTAATTTGTTTAATTAGTCTGTCTGGAAGCCATCTGGCATTTTGGGCTTGGGTGTCATAGACACAAGCATGTCCTTTTCCCCAAATGAGGACAGCGTCCGGACCATGCCATTGGTTGGTGAGAGGGTCCTTCCATTTTACTTGAGCATAAGTGTTTTTTGTGGAAGGGTGCCAGAGGCGATCTGCAGCAGATTTTCCATCCTTATCTAGGTTTAAGTAATTGAGCACAAAGAGTGCATGATTTAGCAATATCTTATGATTGCCAGTTCTTGGGTAGAAGATCTCAGGACCAGATTGTAATTTTGAGATCATTCTTTTCAGTGTCTGGTGCGCCCTTTCAACTATACCTTGACCTTGAGGATTATATGGGATACCCATGATGTGTTTGATACCCATATGTGCACAAAACTGTCTAAAAGAAGAGCTGGTGTATCCGGGGCCATTATCTGTTTTAAGAATTTTGGGCTTAGGTGCAGTGACCAGAGAGGCCATGATATGGCTGATAACATGTTTGGTAGCTTCTCCAGTTTGTAAGGTGGCAAAGAGGAAACCACTAAAGGTATCAATGGATACGTGAATGTATTTAAGTTTGCCAAATGGTGTAAAGTGGGTAACATCCATCTGCCAGATTTCCCCAGGGACAAGACCGTGGGGGTTGACTCCTAAGTGTGGCTCGGGTAAGAGCACTAGACATCCCGGGCATTGTTTAACTATTTGTCTGGCTTGTTCTCTAGTAATCCTATATTGTTGGTGCAAGGTATGAGCATTAAGGTGGTGTAATTCATGTGCTTTAGTGGCGGCATCCACAGGGGAGGTGTTTAGTAATGTGGCTAGGAAGGCTTGCCTGGAGGCAAGATCTACTACATCATTTCCTTCTGATAAGGGGCCAGGGAGATCAGAGTGTGCTCTGATATGACAGATAAAGAAGGGATGATCTCTTTCTAGGATAAGCTTTTGTATCTGGGAAAACATGGGAGAGGCATTAGTAGAGGGTCTAATATAAGGGACGGTCTCAAGCAATGGGATGGAATTGGCAATATAGGCACTGTCAGTATAAATGTTCATCGGGCCAGAGACGTTTTTAAATACCCAGAAAATGGCCGCTAATTCTACAAGTTGAGCTGAAGCATAAGGGGTATGGAAAGAAGTAAGGGCTGCATCAACTGTAACCGCAGCCTTGCCTGAGGAGGATCCATCAGTAAATATCAGGTGAGCCTGTTTTATAGGGGCTTTTTTAGTAACACGTGGAAAGGTAACAGGGGTTTCTACAAGGAATTTTATAAGCTTATCTGAGGGGTATTGATTATCCATAGTTCCTTGATAGGAGATAGTAGCTATAGTCCAGGCATCATTTTTTTGTTGGAGCTGAGATAGTTCTGTACTAGTATATGGACAAACAATATGATCAGGGTCTTTTCCAAAGAGTTTGACAGACAGGGTCCTTCCTTCTTGTAAGAGCTCTGCTATGAGGAGGGGGTAGGTAGAGAGTACCTTATTAGGTGTTGCTGGGCTGTGAATCCAGTATAGGGGCATGTCTTGCCATAATAGCCCAGTGGGAGAAAAGGTTGTGGAAAAGATAAGGAGCCATAATTTTCTCTTTGCATCATAATATCCCATTTTTTGAGTGGAAATTGCCTGGTTAACTTTTTGTAGAGCAGTTTCGCCTTCTACTGTCATAGTACGTGGTGAGGTCGGGTCCGAATCTCCTTTTAAGATAGCAAAGAGAGGTTTAAGATCTCCTGTAGTTAGTTTTAAGTAGGGTCGTAGCCAATTAATGTCTCCCAATAATTTTTGGAAATCATTTAAGGTGTGAAGGTGGGTGGTATGTATCTGGGTTTTCTGGGTTATTACGTGGTTGAAATGTAGTTCAAACCCAAGGAAAAATTGAGGGGAGGTGAACTGAACCTTATCTGGAGAAATAAACAACCCTCTGTTTTTTAAGGCAATTATCAGTTGACGTGTTATTTTAGTCAATTCGTGCTCAGAAGGTCCGGCAATGAGTATATCATCCATGTAATGGATAACGTAAAGATGAGGGTAGCGTAGTCTAAAGGGGTCTACTGTTTGGGCAACATATTTCTGACAGAGTGTGGGGCTATTAGTCATGCCTTGCGGGAGGACCTTCCATTGGAAGCGAGGGGAGGGGCCTATGCAATTAGTGATAGGGATAGTGAAAGCAAACCTTTTGGAGTCCTCAGGGTGCAAAGGAATAGAAAAAAAGCAGTCTTTGAGATCTATAACAATCTTATGAAAACCTGCAGGGATTGCTATAGGGGTGGGTAAGCCTGGTTGTAGGGCTCCCATAGGGACCATGGTTTTATTCACTGCTCTCAGATCATGGAGTAGTCTCCATGAACCTGATTTCTTTTTGCTGACAAAAATTGGAGTGTTCCATGGTGAGTTAGAGGGCTCTATGTGACCTGCAGTTAATTGTTGTTGGATTAAAGTTATGGCAGCCTCTAGTTTTTCTTTTGGAAGGGCCCACTGGTCGATCCAGACGGGGGTGTCTGTTTTCCACGTGATTTTGTCTGCCTGTAGGCTGGGGGGACCAGTGGCCCTTATGAAAAATGGTTTTGAAAACCTAGGCCAGTGCGATCGGGGTGTGGTTGTATCTGTAGAGGCTGAGTGATACCTTGATTATTTTTCCCTAGCCCTTGACGGGGGAGGAATCCCTGGCTTAGCATTTGTTCTGTGATAATGGAATTGGGGCTGCACATAATGACTCCCATTTGCGAGAGAATATCTCTCCCCCACAACAGGGAGATTTGGAACTACAAAAGGACGGACTGTTCCTTTGTTTCCCTCTGCGTCTTCCCAGTGTAACAGCTGGGAGGATTCCATGGTGTTACAAGTTTGTCCTATGCCTTGTAGATGCGTGAGTGAGGGCTGTGCCGGCCAGGTAGTGGGCCAGTAGGTGGCGGAAATGACTGTGGCATCGGCTCCTGAATCAATTAAGCCTGAAAAGGGTTTGCCTTGTAGCTTAAGCATTAAAGTGGGTCTTTCTTGGGATAGGGCCTGGACCCAATAGAGGTCCGAGGACCCGGGTGTGGATTTCCCCCTTTGTGTTTTAACTGCCAGGTAGGTGGTATCTAAGGGGAGCGGTAGGGCTTGGGCCAAGCGTTGATAAGGCTGGATTTCTATAGGATTTTGTGTGGCTGAGGATAGGATTTTAATCTCTCCTACATAATCATTGTCAACCAGTGTAGGGTGTATCATCAGCCCCTGAAGGGTGGAAGAGGCACGGCCAATGATAAGAAAAAAGGATTTGTGAGGGGGGGGGGGGATTCGTAAACGCCTGTGGAAAGGATTTGAGGGCCATCTTCAGGTTTTAATATTGTATGGGCGGTGGCACACAGTCCACTCCCGCGCTGCCTGCTGTGGCTCTGAAGAGTTGTGTGCAGGCAGGGTCCCTGTGGCTGTCTGAACAGATCCTTGAGGGGTCCGGGGCAGACCCCGTCGGCCGTTTCCCTGTAGGGAGCCTATGACTTTTCCGTCCACATCATGAGTGGAGCGGCAAGTATTGCTCCAGTGATAGCCTTTCCTACATCTAGGACAGAGGGAAGCTGGTGGTGGGCGTTGAGTGGGCATGTTAGGTGTATTATTCTTAAGGGAACATTGTCTAGCAAAGTGTCCCTCCTTGCCACATTAGTGCCCTTAGCTTGCTGGAAGGCGGCGCCTATAGCTAGATGGACTGATTGTGACATTTTGTCAGCTGCCTCTCTAGTTGCATCGGCTGCTTCTTTTGTAGCCCTGGTTACTTTATCAGTAGCGGGGTCGATATCCCTACATAATTTAATCATTTCATCAAGGGTTTTGTCTCTCCAATGTCCGCTTAGGGCATCGTGGCAAGGGCCATTAGCATTTTCATAAGCAAGTCTCCTAACAAGGAGGTTTTCTGCTGCTTCTGCCCCTATAGTTCTTTCTGCAGTTTCTAAAAGTCTACTAATAAATTCTGAATAATCTTCTCGATTGCCTTGTACAACTTTGCTCAGGGGGGCTAAGGAGGAACCTGCCATTGGCAGCGCCCTCCATGCGCCGATAGCAGCCACAGAGGTTTGGGCCAAGAGTCTCCAAGGGAGTGTCTTTTGTTTGTCTTCTGAAACATACGCACCCTGTCCTGTCAATTTGTCAAAAGTCCAATTTTTTGTGCCTTTGTTGGATCTAACATTTTCCTTTTCAAGGGTGGCACGTCAGTTTTCCATGTAAGGAATTGTGCTCTAGAGAGAGCGGCCTGAGCTACTTTGATCCATTCTCCAGGAAGTAAATAGCCTCCTTGGCTGATAGCCTCTAGGGCCGAAATAGAGAACGGGGCGTTAGGGCCATAATTTTTGACCGCAGAGTGAAGATCTTTAATGTTTTTGAATTTAGCCGTCTTATAAGTAGTCTTAGGGTCATTTTCAGTGTCCTGGCTCAACTCCTCATTGTCTGAGTCTTCTGCTTCTGATTCATGATCCTCCTCTATATAGTTACAGATATCTCATGTGTACGGGGGTCGATGTGGGTCGGGTCAATTTCTGTGTCCGAGAAGAGGCCGGTGGCCCTGTCTGGCTCCTCAAAATGGGAAAAGTCAGGGGGCCATTCCGAGGGATCTTATGTTTTGATTGTTGTTTGCCAGAAGTCATGGGCATGGCGGTGGGGGCATTTATAGATAGTGAATCTTTGAAAGACTCCTGAATGTCTTTAAATTCTTTTGTCATTCTAGCATATTGATTTTGTAAGGCCATAACCTCTTTTAATTTATGTAATCTCCTAATTAGATCCTCTCTTGCATTATTCAGATCTACGTCTGAGGAATTGGGAGGGCAGTCAGAATTTGTTGCAACAGGTTCTTTGTTAGCAAGAAATATATCTTGGGGATTATAAGCGGCGGCTTCTGCTTCTAGATCCGCCGCGTCAGTATCATCTAAGGGAGTGTCTTCTGGGGTTTCGTTTTTAAGAGATTTTTTGTAACTTATCGGAAAGACAGGGAAGGAAAAACTTTCTGGGGCTTCCGAGGGAGGCAGATATGTAGGTAACGGGGGATAAATAGACTTGACAGTTTTGGTTTGGGGAGGGGGAGTCCCTAGAGATGGCAATGGGGCTTTAGGGGGGGGTTTAATTTCTTCTTCTTTTTTTTTTTTTTTTTAATTTTTTATTATATATACATTTTTTATAATATTATCCCTTGTATTCATTTTTCCAAATTACCCCCCCTCCCTCTATTCCCTCCCCCCGATGACAGGCAATCCCATACATTTTACATGTGTTACAATATAGTCCAGGTACAATACATGTGCGTGAATATCATTTTCCTGTTGCACAATAAACACCAGATTCCGAAGGTACATGCAACCTGGGCAGACAGATATTAGTGCTAACAATTTACATTCACTTCCCAGTGTTTCCTCTCTGGGTGTAGCTACCCCCGTCCATCATTGATCAACTGGAAGTGAGTTGGATCTTCTTCATGTTGAAGATCTCCACTTCCATCAGAATACATCCTCATACAGTATTGTTGTTGAAGTACAGTGATCTTCTGGTTCTGCTCATTTCACTCAGCATCAGTTGATTTAAGTCTCTCCAGGCCTCTCTGTATTCCTCCTGCTGGTCATTTCTTACAGAGCAATAATATTCCATAACCTTCATATACCACAATTTACCCAACCATTCTCCAACTGATGGACATCCATTCATCTTCCAGTTTCTAGCTACAACAAAAAGAGCTGCCAAAAACATTTTGGAACATACAGGTCCCTTTCTGCTCTTTAGTATTTCTTTGGGATATAATCCCAGTAGTAGCGCTGCTGGGTCAAAGGGTATGCACAGTTTGATAACTTTTTGGGCATAATTCCAGATTGCTCTCCAGAATGGCTGGATTCTTTCGCAACTCCACCAGCAATGTATTAGTGTCCCAATTTCCCCACATCCCCTCCAACATTTATCATTATTTGTTCCTGTCATCTTAGCCAATATGACAGGTGTGTAGTGGTATCTCAGAGTGGTCTTAATTTGCATTTCTCTGATCAGTAGTGATTTGGAACACTCTTTTATGTGAGTGGATATAGTTTCAATTTCTTCGTCTGAGAATTGTCTGTTCATATCCTTTGACCATTTATCAATTGGAGAATGGTTCAGTTTCTTATAAATTAGGGTCAGTTCTCTATATATTTTGGAAATGAGACCTTTGTCAGAACCTTTGTTTTTAAAGATATTTTCCCAATTTGTTACTTCCCTTCTAATCTTGTTTGCATTAGTATTATTTGTACAGAAACTTTTTAGTTTGATGTAATCAAAATCTTCTATTTTGTGATCAATAATGATCTCTAGTTCTCCTCTGGTCATAAATTCCTTCCTCCTCCACAAGTCTGAGAGGTAGAGTATCCTCTGTTCCTCTAATCTATTTATTATCTCCCTCTTTATGCCTAAATCATGGATCCATTTTGATCTTATCTTGGTATATGGTGTTAAGTGTGGATCCATATCTAATTTCTGCCATACTAATTTCCAGTTTTCCCAACAGTTTTTTCCAAATAATGAATTTTTATCCCTAATGTTGGAATCTTTGGGTTTGTCAAAGATTAGATTGCTATAGATGTACCCTTTTTTGTCCTTTGTATCTAATCTGTTCCACTGATCTACCGGTCTATTTCTTAGCCAATACCAAATGGTTTTGGTGACTGCTGCTATATAATATAGCTTTAGATCAGGTACACTTAGACCACCTTCCTCTGAGTTTTTTTTCATTAGTTCCCTTGCAATTCTCGACCTTTTATTCTTCCATATGAATTTTGTTGTTATTTTTTCTAGGTCATTGAAATAGTTTCTTGGGAGTCTGATTGGTATAGCACTAAATAAATAGATTAGTGTGGGGAGTATTGTCATCTTTATTATATTCGCTCGGCCTATCCAAGAGCATTGAATGTCTTTCCAATAATTTAAATCTGATTTTATTTTTGTGGCAAGTGTTTTGTAATTTTTCTCATATAATTCCTGACTTTTCTTTGGTAGATAGATTCACAAATACTTTATACTCTCAACATTTGTTTGGAATGGAATTTCTCTTTGTATCTCTTGCTGTTGCATTTTGTTAGTGATATATAAAAATGCCGAGGATTTATGTGGATTTATTTTGTATCCTGCCACTTTGCTGAAATTTTGAATTATTTCTAGTAGCTTTTTAGCAGAGTCTTTGGAGTTCTCTAAGTATACCATCATGTCATCTGCAAAAAGTGATAGTTTAATTTCCTCATTTCCTACTCTAATTCCTTGAATCTCTTTCTCGGCTCTTATTGCCGAGGCTAGCGTTTCTAGTACTATATTGAATAGTAATGGTGATAGTGGGCAACCTTGTTTCACTCCTGATCTTACTGGGAAAGGTTGCAGTTTATTTCTATTGCATATTATGCTTACTGAAGGTCTTAAATATATGCTCCTGATTATTCTAAGGAATAGTCCATTTATTCCTATACTCTCAAGAGTTTTTAGTAGGAATGGATGTTGGATTTTGTCAAATGCTTTTTCTGCATCTATTGAGATGATCATATGGTTCTTATAAATTTGATTATTAATATGGTCAATTATATTAATAGTTTTCCTAATATTAAACCAGCCCTGCATTCCTGGAATAAATCCTACTTGATCATAGTGTATTATCTTGGCGATGATTTTCTGAAGTCTTTTTGCTAATATCTTATTTAAGATTTTAGCATCAATATTCATTAAGGAGATTGGTCTATAATTTTCTTTCTCAGTTTTCGATCTACCTGGTTTAGGTATCAGTACCATGTCTGTGTCATAAAAGGAGTTTGGTAGGACTCCTTCATCCCCTATTTTTTCAAATAATTTATATAACATTGGGGCTACTTGTTCTTTAAATGTTTGGTAGAATTCACATGTGAATCCATCTGGCCCTGGGGATTTTTTCCTGGGGAGTTGATTAATAGCTTGTTCTATTTCTTTTTCTGAAATGGGACTATTTAAGCAATTTATCTCCTCCTCTGTTAATCTAGGGAGCCTATATTTTTGGAGGAAGTCATCCATTTCACTTAAGTTATCAAATTTATTGGCATAAAGTTGGGCAAAGTAACTCCTTATTATTTCTCTAATTTCCTCTTCATTGGTGGAAAGATCCCCCTTTTCATTTGTAAGACTAACAATTTGATTTTCCTCTTTCTTTTTTTTGATCAAATTTACCAAAGGTTTATCTATTTTATTGGCTTTTTCATAAAACCAACTCTTGGTTTTATTTATTAATTCAATAGTTTTTTTTACTTTCAATATTATTGATTTCTCCTTTTAATTTTTGTATTTCAAGTTTAAGTTTTGGTTGGGGGTTTATAATTTGGTCTTTTTCTAGCCTTTTAAGTTGTAAGCCCAATTCGTTAATCTTCTATTTCTCTATTTTCTTCAAATAAGCCTCTAAAGATATAAAATTTCCCCTTATTACTGCTTTAGCTGCATCCCAAAGATTTTGGCATGATGTCTCATCATTGTCATTATCTTGGGTGAAATTGTTAATTGTTTCTATAATTTGCTCTTTCACCCAGTCATTCTTTAAGATGAGATTATTCAGTTTCCAATTACTTTTTGGTCTATTTACCCCTAACTTTTTACTGAATGTAGCTTTTATTGCATTTTGATCTGAGAAGAAGGCATTTATTATTTCTGCCTGCCTACATTTAATTTTGAGATCTTTTTTGTCCTAATATATGGTCTATTTTTGTATAGGATCCATGAACTGCTGAGAAGAAAGTATATTCCTTTCTATTGCCATTCAGTTTTCTCCAAAGGTCTATCATACCTAGTTTTTCTAATGTTCTATTTACTTTTTAAATTTCTTTCTTGTTTGTTTTGTGGTTTGATTTGTTTAAATCTGAGAGTGCAAGGTTGAGATCTCCCACTATTATAGTTTTACTGTCTATTTCTTCTTGCAATTCTCTTAACTTTTCCTTTAGAAAGTTAGATGCTATACCATTTGGTGCATATATGTTTAGTATTGATATGGCTTCATTATTTATGCTACCTTTCAGCAGGATATAGTTTCCTTCCTTATCTTTTTTAACGAGATCTACTTCTGCTTTTGCTTGATCTGAGATAAGGATAGCTACCCCTGCTTTTTTGGCTTTACCTGAAGCATAATAGGCTCTGTTCCAACCTTTTACCTTTACTCTGTATGTATCTCCCTGCTTTAAGTGTGTTTCCTGTAGACAACATATTGTAGGGTTCTGCTTTTTGATCCAATCTGCTATCCGTCTCCGTTTGATGGGATCGTTCATCCCATTTACATTTACAGTTAAAATTACTAATTCTGTATTTCCTGCCATCATATTATCCCCAGATTATGCTTTTTCCCTTGACCCCCCTGATCCCCCTCCCCGATAGTTAATTTACAGACCCCCCTTGTGACGAGCAACCCTCCCTTTTTTTTTTTTAGTATCCCTCCCCCCTCCCTCCAAGTCCCTTCACTTATTCTCCTTTTCCTTTTCCCTTTTCCTCTCCCCCCTTTTAATGAGGTGAGAGAAAATTCTCTGAAAAACAAATATGTTAATTATTTACTCTTTGAGCCTCTCCTGAGGAGAGTAAGATTCACACAATGATTCTCCCCCTCACTAAGTTCCCTCAGATATGGTGTATTTTCTATGCCTCTTCCTGGGATGTAGTTTCCCTCTTTTTATCATTCCTTCCCCTTTTTCTGAACCGACCTCCTTCCCTTTACTACACCCCCCCCCCTTTTTTTCTTTTATATCAGTAAAATAAAATTATCCTTGAGTACTTTTTATATACCCACAACAGAGTTACAGTTCTCAAGGGTTCTGTGTACCTTTTTCTGTTTCTCTTCAGTCTTGTGGATGTAGATCAAATTTTTTGTTTAAGTCTGGTTTTTTTCTTAGAAACATATAGAATTCCTCTGTTTCATTGAATGACCATCTTCTTCCATGGAAAAAGATGCTAAACTTAGCTGGGTAGTTCATTCTTGTTTGCAGTCCTTGATCTTTTGCCTTGTGGAATATCAGGTTCCAGGCCCTTCTATCTTTTAATGTAGAGGCAGCCAGATCTTGGGTGACCCTTATTGTGGCACCTTGGTATTTAAATTGTTTTTTTCTAGCTGCTTGCAGGATTTTCTCCTTTGTGTGGTAATTCTGCAGCTTAGCCACAATATTCCGTGGTGTTCTTTTTTTAGGGTCTATTTCAGAAAGAGTTCGATGAATTCTTTCCACATCTACTTTCCCTTCTGTTTCTATTATCTCTGGACAGTTCTCTTTGATAATTTCCTGTAAAATAGAATCTAGGCTCTTTTTTTGGTCATAGTTTTCTGGAAGTCCAATAATCCGCAGATTATCTCTCCTAGATCTATTTTCCAGGTCTATAGATTTTCCCAGTAAGTATTTAACGTTGTTCTCCAGCTTCTCATTTTTTTTTGTTTTGTTTGACTGATTCTTGGGTTCTCTGTGAATCATTCATTTCTATTTGTTCCATCCTGACTTTTAAGGAGTTATTTTCTTCTTTCACAGTTTTTAGTTCTTTTTGTAAATGCCCAATTTCGTTTTTAAATGAATTATTTTGCTCTATTGAATTTTTTTCCATTTCCCTAATTTTTTTTTTGAGAATTATTTTCTTTTTCCAATTCAGAAATTCTATTTTCTTGAGACTTTTTTATCTTTTCCAATTCAGAAATCCTACTTTCCTGTGTTTTTTTAACCTTTTCTAATTCATAAATTTTGTTTCCCTGCATCTCCTGTGAATTCTTTATTTTTTCCAACTCCAATTTCAGGACGTTGTTATTCTCTATCATAGCTTCCCTTTCTTTTCCCCATTTTTCTTCAAACTCTCTTAATTTTTTAAGAGTTTCTTCTAGGAGAGAGTTATGTGATGGGGCGCAGGGATCGTTCCCCTTTGGGTTGTTATCTGCTGTCTCTCTGCTGTTAACTTCCTCGGGGTTGGATACCCGCTCTTTCTCTGTGTAGAAGGAATCTATGGTTTTTCTAGCTTTTTTGCTCATACTTGAAAAATCTTTTGGGGTCTGTCCCTGGGGTAGGAAATTATTTATTTACTTCTTTACCAGCTTCCTCCCAGACCGGATGGATGCAGCGGCTCCTGCGCCTGAGCTAAGATAGAGCTCTGGGAGAGAGTTCCCCACCCCCTCCCTGGAGGTGCCTCAGAGGTGATTAGCACTACTGTGCTTCGAGGGCGTTGAATAGTAAAGACAGCACAAAGCCCAGCCTATGTGTCCGGGTGGGGAGTGGATGTCTGCAGCAGGTGATGTGAAAAGCCCCTGCGCTCAAACTGGAAGTATCTGCCAGAAACCGCGGTCCCTAGTTCAAAGGTTCCGCTTCTCTGGGACTTCCTGGAGCTGAGTTCCACTCCCTCCAGCTAAGCTAGGCAGTGTGTGTTGCCTTGGGTCGTATCCACCCACTTGTCAATCTCTTAACTATTCTCAGGAGGTAGCTGAGGCCACACCCCCTGGTGCCGAGATCTGCTGAGTCACCTCCAGGGTCCGGGGAAAATCCAATCTGAGTTTTAAAATATTTTGGCTTTCTCTTCTGAACTGCTAAATAATTAGCAGAGAAGAGCTAACAGCCTGTGCCAGATTCCTTTACCTCAGTGGCTTCTCTGATCCCAGAGCCCTTCCCAGCGCAATGGGCGCAGTATGCGAGCACCCAGCCGTCTGTGCTGGCCTCTCTTCTTCCTCCCCTGGGAACTGACCTTTCCTGTTGAAACTCCAGATTCTCTTCAGCTGGTAAGTTGTGCTTCCAGTCCTTGTGGTATCTGTCAGTCCTGGGCTAATTCTGAGACTTAATTTATCTAATTGGTTGTGAGGGAGTGAGGACATTCACAGAGTCGTGTGTTTCTTCTCCGCCATCTTGGCTCCGCCCCCCTAATTTCTTCTTTTGAAACATCGTTCTTAACGATAGATTGTTCAGAGGAAGTGCGAGACAGCGGTCGCAAGCAGGATTCTGCACTGATAATTAATTGTCTTATTCCGCGTCAGAAGCGGCACTTTCTACAACTTCATTAATTAAAGTCCAATAAGGGAAAACATTTATGGGGACGGAATCAGGTCCTTCTCGTTTAAGAACTTCATTCAGATCATGACCTACTTTCTGCCACTTAGCGGGGTTTATTTCTGGACCGTTTATTATAAACCAGGGACAAATTTTGTCAATATAGATAAAGAATTTTATAAGATCCTTTTTCTTAACTTTTATGCCTCTTTCTCTAAAGCTTTCTTTAAGATCTTTTATAAAAGCTTGTTCTTTAGAGAGTTGGGAACCCATGAATGCGGCAGATGGCGTACTCACCGTTCGCAGTCTTTTGGTTGCTGAAGTAGGGGGGTCTGGCCAGACGGGTCCGTTCCTTCTCCTCGCCGATCTGCCGGGCTGCTGCGGATCTTCAGGTCCTTGTTCGGGCGCCAACTGACCCGACCCGCGGGTCTCTAACTAAGGAAGTCTGAAGCCGCTTATCAACCTGTAAGCAAAGCTGGTAAGGCTACAACCTGGGAATGGGTGAAGAAAGCAAGAGGCGGAGACAACTCTGTGCAAAGCAGAATAGCTCATTTATTGGAGGAAAGTACAAAGCTTATATATGTTTCCAGAATATAGGTTACGCAAGCAATTTTGAAAAAACAGTTCTGTGACTACGTGACTAGGGGAACGTTTGGTGCTTAAGGAACATCTGGTGGTTGATATGTGTGACCTTGTGATATTTTATGGCAGGATGTTCTCAGGCTAAGAAAGAATGCTTTATTGTTAACACCTGGGCTTTATGACCTTCAAGGCAGGATGTTCTCATGCTTCACTGAGCGTATTGCTTATCAGTTCTTGGTATTTGGGGTGTGGGGCAGGGGCTCCAGCACAAAATATATAGAGAACTGACCCTAATTTATAAGAAACCGAACCATTCTCCAATTGATAAATGGTCAAAGGATATGAACAGACAATTCTCAGATGAAGAAATTGAAACTATATCCACTCACATGAAAGAGTGTTCCAAATCACTACTGATCAGTGAAATGCAAATTAAGACAACTCTGAGATACCACTACACACCTGTCAGATTGGCTAAGATGAGAGGAACAAATAATGATGAATGTTGGAGGGGATGTGGGGAAACTGGGACACTAATACATTTCTGGTGGAGTTGCAAAAGAATCCAACCATTCTGGAGAACAATTTGGAACTATGCCCAAAAAGTTATCAAACTGTGCATACCCTTTGACCCAGCATTGCTGCTATTGAGCTTATATCCCAAAGAAATACTAAAGAGCGGAAAGGGACCTGTATGTGCCAAAATGTTTGTGGCAGCTCTTTTTGTTGTAGCTAGAAACTGGAAGATGAATGGATGTCCATCAGTTGGAGAATGGTTGGGTAAATTATGGTATATGAAGGTTATGGAATATTATTGCTCTGTAAGAAATGACCAGCAAGAGGAATACAGAGAGGCTTGGAGAGACTTACATCAATTGATGCTGAGTGAAATGAGCAGAACCAGAAGATCACTGTACACTTCAACAACAATACTATATGAGGATGTATTCTGATGGAAGTGGAAATCTTCAACATAAAGAAGAGCCAACTCACTTCCAGTTGATCAATGATGGACAGAGGTAGCTACACCCAGAGAAGAAACACAGGGAAGTGAATGTAAATTGTTAGCACTAATATCTGTCTGCCCAGGTTACATGTACCTTCGGAATCTAATGCTTATTGTGCAACAAGAAAATGGTATTTACGCACATGTATTGTATCTAGGTTATATTGTAACACATGTAAAATGTATGGGATTGCCTGTCATCGGGGGGAGGGAATAGAGGGAGGGGGGGATAATTTGGAAAAATGAATACAAGGGATAATATTATAAAATATATATATAATAAAAAATTATTAATAAAAAAAAGGTCAAAAAACATATATAAATTTAAAAAAAAAAAAAAAAAAAAGAGAGGGCCAAATACTAGCAGGAAATTCCTTTTTGGGAGAGGTGGAAGGAGATAACAGAGAATTCCTCTCTTATTTACAAAACTTTCTGGAACCTCCTTACATCACTGCATCTGAATGACTATGCTCATGTATAAAACAGAGTCCTCAAAAATCTATTCTTTGCAAAATTGGCCTTGTACCTTGCAGCCATTTTACCCTTCTGTGTTTCCATTCTAATCAATAAAGACTTTGTTTCCACACAGCATCTGAGAAGGGAAATTCATTTGCTAAAGGACCCGCCCTTTTGGACTTTGGGAAGGAGAGATAATTAGACATCCCCAAAAGGAACTGACCGGTCTTGGTTTAGAATCTCAGTTTACTCCTCATCATTATGACATAGGGAATGGTTTTGTACACTCACCAGAAGAATAGATGAGCTCATGAAGTAACTTCTCTTTTTCTCCCTCTAATTACTATAATTACATGCAATTCCTTTAGCAAATAATCTTTATTTTTGTTATTTTATAAAAATAAACCTGAGTTAATCCAAAATAATTATTCTTTTTTAAAGGAGATCTGAATTAGTTTCATTTCTACAAACAATATAATGTGGTTACCAAAATAGGAAATAAAGATAGAAATCTTTTATCAAATGATGCAAAATAATAAGAGGAATTCAGAGATGAATTAAATGAATAAAATAATTGTAAGAAAAAAATTCAAATTGATAAACTATTTTGAATGAGTTACAAATTTTAGAGGCAGTAAAAATAATCCATTTTGGTAGACATGATTCATAAGAAATAATCTCTCTCCATTTCTGTCCCAGATGAATGGCCAACTAAAATATTAGAAGCAAATGTGCCAGTGTCTCCTTCTTATAAGTTTTTCTTAGTTCTAGTAAACAATAATTTGTGCCTAGGTAAGGAGTTTCATATTTCTATGGAATTTTTGTAAATGTTGTGCTTTGCCATCATTAAACATTTCTTACTTCCTTGATGATTGTGTTCTCCCCACATCTACAAACCTACATCACTTTACAAAAACATGCCAAGTGCTCACCAGAAATGAAGTCTTTAAAACCTGACTAGCATATCTATATTTCCAAAAATAATCTTGGAGAAATTATTTCAGTGCTAAATTAAATGTCTCTCCAGTGGACTCACTTAAATTTAATGTTTCTTTTTTATAAAAATCAAATCAAGTTAAATAATACTTATGAAATGCCTATAGTGTGAATGAAGAGTATGGAGTGGAGAGTAAAGAAATGTGAACTTTTAATAATTCAGTTTGGTCAAGTCACTAATAATTAAAAATAGGATGATTGTGGCAATAGTGCTAAACACAAAAGAGAATCAGAAAATAGGATTATGTAAGGCCATTGTTTCTAGATCATAACACTCTCTTCCAATTATTTTCTCTGGCTGACCCTCCTCATACCACTGATAAGGGGCAAGATTGTGAAGGAGAGGTGTGGCAGGATTGGGTAAGGGATTACTTGGTAGTGAAGGAAATTAGATTACTCAAAGGCTGTAATAAAAAGGCTTTTATTGTCAGAGAGACATCAAGATAAGAGTCTTCTTGGTGGACAATATCATTCTCAAAAGAAAAGTAATTTTTTGCAAAGAGACATTTTTCTGAAGGCCTACCTTATATAGAAATCTAAGAATAGGCAAGACCACTTAAGTTTGTATATGAAAAGAGACATTCTTGGGATATTCATCTTCCTGGTTCCAGAAGGTGTGAGACCATTTAAGTTTGTATATGAAAAGAGTCATTCTTTGGAGGTTCATCCTGTCTCCAGAGGATGTAAGACCATTTGAATTTGTATAACTTTTTGTTGGTGATTTTACATAATTTTACAAGGCTGTCTGGTTTTGCTCTCATCACCACTGGTTTCCCTTTAAGTCTGTTATTCCTTCTATAAGAAGCCTCTCCCTGTCCTCCTTAACTTAGTGCTTTTCCTCGAAGACAGTTAAAATTTATGCACTCATTCACTCATTCATACTCTCTCTCTCTCTCTCTCTCTCTCTCTCTCTCTCTCTCTCTCTCTCTCTCTCTCTCTCTTTCTCCCCCGCCCCCATGCCCACCCCCCACGCCCACCCCCCAGATCTGGCTAGTTTGTACTTAGTTGGTTGCATGTTGTTTTTCCTCTAGACTGTGAATTCCCAGAAAAGAGGGACTATTTGTTTTTTGTTTTTCTTTGTGTTTTCACTGATTGGCACATAACTGATGCTTAATCAATGTAAGCTGACTGATTGACTGAAAGGAAAAATTGTTACTGTAACCTGAATCCTAAAACTCATTGGTATTAGACTTTTTCTTCATTAGTAGAGATCAATGCTTTTTGGTTATAATTCTATTTTGGTACACTCCTTTTCTCTGAGGAAAGCAGAGTGAACAAGATTCTAGCCCTTCCTCCTTCTGCTCCTGGCAGGATATAAGTTTACATTGGAAATGTGGCTCTAGAGCAACTCCATTTTGGAAATCTCTCCATTTCATTCACACAAATGTAGTCTCCCCGTAGTGCTTGCAATGCAAATAGCCCAAAGTAAGATGTGCCAGTCATTCTGAGAAAAAGACTAGCTCTCCTGCATTATATTATATAGAAACCCCAACCACAAAATTGGGTAAACTGATTATTGAAAAAGGATGAAGCTCAAGCCCAAACAACAGGTTGGTTGACCAATCCATTTTTGCTCCATCCTCACTCTTTTCTATCCCTATAAAAATGTTGTTTCCTCCCTCAGTAGTGGGACTCTGGCTGAGAGGGAGAGCCACCCTTACCAGTGAACTCCATAAACCTTGCTTTGATTTACAAATTTCTAGTCCAAGTGAAGGGGGAGGGGAACTGTTCCCTTTAAGATTATCACTCTTAGAAATTGTGTCCCCTTTTCTGATCTCAGAGATCAGGATCTCTCAGGTGCCAAGGAGTGGAGACAGGGCCCATCCTTCCAGGATAAGAGAACCAGTATTATTCAGGGGCTAATCAACTCCCATAGAAATTCTAAATTCTCATTCAATTGAGGAATCCTGAACTGATCAGCTTGGGCTGTCCCAACCGCCATCTAGATACCCAATATAACAGCCTCCCTCAACTAAGGTCTTTGCAGATGGCCCTAGGCAGCTTGTTGTCTCAACTACCAGGACCCCTTTGCCCCCTGAAAAAGCATTCTCAGTGCCAAAACTCCACTTCCCACTAGAAACTGGTTTCTATCCAACAATAAACTTGCATTTTGCAACTAATAATTCGGGAATGAGTGAATTCTTTCACTCTAAATCTGCAGCCAATCTATAGGGGATATTTAACAACTCTCTTATTGTCACTAACCTCTTGACCACCAGGAATAGAGACCATTCAAACTGCATCATACAAATTATACCCTTTTATTCCAACAATTGTCAGAAGTGAGATTTCCACAGGCCAAAACAATGTCACTGTACATAAGTCTCATTCTTTGTCTACTAGGAATCTCCATGCCTGAGAGGACAAGAATCTGGTTAGGAGTAATCACATTTTCCTGATTTACAAATCTCTTCAATCTGATCAATTGAGGATTTGTTTTAGTCCACCAGAAACTGATTTCCCTGGTAGTAACTGTGAGCAGCCTTAGAGAATTGTAATGGCTTCACCAGGCAGCATTTGTGTCTATTTGTGCTCTGTCTCCACATCTTAGATTTATAAGTCAGTTTCTTGGGCAGACTTCAGCAGCCATTGGCCTGCTAAGGCCTTTGCTCCTGCTGATGGGCTTCCTGGGGGACCAATTAGATCTCTGAAGAAACTGCTTGCTCTGGGACTAGGGATTTGCTGCCTCACCTCCAGGACTGCTTGGCTCTGTGATAGCAGTTCTGGAAGGAGGAGCTGTGTTCCTAAACACAGCTGTTCCCAATAATTTGTAAGCTGTTAATTACATTCTGGGAGAACTTCAACTCCATCTCTCTTTACCCAATAAAAAAGTATAAACTACAGATTCCTATGTTATATGTTCTCTTATGCTCTATGTTTAGTTTCTTGAAATGAACAAAGCCCTTGAACCCATTGTTAAGAGTGCCCACAGATGAGATGTTTAAATGGTGCAGTCCCTTTGTTCCACATTTCCAGATCTTCCAGAATCCCCTAAAGGTTCCTCATCTATTCCCAAGTCCTTTTTTAAAGACACCTGAATGCCCACTGCCTCTGCAGTCCCTTCCTATTGTACTTCAATACAATTAAAAAAAAAAAAAAAAAAAAAAAAGATTCTCTCTCTGATTTCGCAATTTTGACAAGATTTTTCCTGAGTTATAGAAATTCATGATTTAACAAATTAATTGGAAATTATTATTTTACTGTAAATTTCCTCATTATTGTTTAAAGATTTTTGTTATTGATAAAAAACAAAACAAACAAACAAACAAACAAACAAAATTAGTGGATTTTTGTAGGTTTGCAGCTAGGATTAAAATTAAGCGTAAACAGTATAAATTTCTTTACCCTTCCTGGAGGATTGATAGATGTTTTTTTCTAGAGGGAAGTTATTTCAGTTACCATAAAATAAGAACCAAAGCTAGTTTGACATAATTCAATACAATTTAATTGTTTAGATAAATCAATACCCACCCAATTCACATAGCTTAGAATGCTAATTCACTATGGATTTAAAGGAATAAAAGTTTCTGAATTAACTGGTATAATAAGAGGAAATCTGTAACTTGAGAGATTCAATGGTTGTGGTAAATCAAAATTCAATACAAAATACATTTGATTTTTTTTTTAATTTTTTTTTGAGGCTGGGGTTAAGTGACTTGCCCAGGGTCACACAGCTAGGAAGTGTTAAGTGTCTAAGATCAGATTTGAACTTGGGTCCTCCAGAATTCAAGGCTGGTGCTCTATCCACAGCTCCACCTAGCTGTCCCTAAAATACATTTGATATTTGATATTAAGACCTTATATTGGCAACTGCACAGGTCAGAGAAACCTGAGTTAAAATACAGTCTCATGTAGATACTAGCTGTATAACCCTGAGCAAGTCACTTCACCTTTATTTGCCTTAGTTTCCTTGTCTGCAAATGAAATTATAATAGCATCTACTTCCCATGGTTGTTGTAAGCATCAGTGACTTATTAATTGTAACATGCTCAGCACAGTGCCTGGCATATGATAAGAGGTACATAAATGTGTGCAATTATTATTTTTATTAAGTGTAATTATTCCTATATTTGTTTTTTAATGTGATTAATAGATGAACTGATTTCTACATTTGATGATTGAGAAATGAATTCAATTGATGTTACTTGACTGGGAAAAATTATTATGCTTTAAAAAATTAATAATATCCTTTTTTTTTTCTTTTTCTTTTTTTTGCTGAGGCAATTGGGGTTAAGTGACTTGCCCAGGGTCACATAGCTAGGAAGTGTCTGAGGTCAAATTTGAACTCAGGTCCTCCTGACTTCAAGGCTGGTGCTTCAAGTCTTTTATCTACTGCGCCACCTAGCTGCCTCAATAATATTCTTTATGTTATTGTTAAGCTTTTAATTTTCCTTATGTTGTGATTTTTTGGCAACTATTGTATAATAATGTTACTTTGAGAAAAATTATGCCTAGAGAATGATAAAGTTGTCCTTATACAGGTAACTTTTCTTTTAATCTAGAAGAAGCTTTGGGATTACAAATGGAGAAAAGAAACATTTGTCATTAAGTTTAAAAGCTATTAAGCATTTAATTAAAATACTTTCCTGTTGGGAAAAATAGGACCATGAGGTTGTCCTTAGGTTGAGGGCTCTTGACACTTTCTATTTGGGCAGTCATAAGATCTTAGAAACTTTGTTAGAATAGCTGCACAAAGTACAAAGTGGTTTTATGATGAATTAAGACCACTCATAACCAAAGTGGGAAGACTTAAAAGTTTACTTAAAGTAAATAATGATTTCTTTCTAATAGATTGGTTTGCCATTGCTTATGAAAATTATAAAGTATCTCTCATTAAAAAGTATGCATTGAAGCTATATATGTGGGCTAAATAGTGAGTAAATAGTGTAAAGATTTTATTTTACCCTAGGGGTAATAGGCATATGAATATTTGTTGATGTGGAAGTAATTTATCACTATTATGTGTAAAAATTTGGAATGTGTTTACTCTTAATTTCTAAATGCTCAATCTCTACTTCAGAACGGATTTAAATTAGCAAGCCCTCTATATTCACAGTCATTACAATTTGAAAACAATAATAACCTCACCCTAAGCTATTAGTAGAATTGTAATTTGATGTTGTTCTAAGTTTTGATTTTAAGTGTGATTGTTTGAATTGCCATTAAGCTAATATCCATCATTCAAGGGAAAAATGTTGCCAAAAAGAAGTGCAGTCCCAGTTCTGCTGTAGATAGATAGGCCTTTGTGCCTTGCAAAGTTGGAGACATGACATTGCATAAGTAAAGTTAGAATATTTTAAACTTTGTTTCCCTATTTGCTGTTCTCTTTTTCAATAGAAAAATCTCCCACCTCTTTAATTCTGAACCTGGCTATTTCCTGTGAATAATGAGGAACTTTATTGTATGATTGGCTGTTACCTATGAATTTTATCTGGAATCAAATAGGCATAAGGAAGTTCTTCTCCCCACCTTCACCTCCCATAATTCTTATGTCAGATAGTTGTGCCCTTGATGAGATCCTACGATTGTTGCTATTATCATAATCATATCACTCATTTTTCTTTTCATAGCAAATTTGCATACTTAGGGCAGGTGAACAATAGAAGCATTTTTATTGCAATACTAAAATCTATTATTAGTTAATACCTGAAATATCTCTGACTTATTATAAAAAGATAAAGATATGAAATTGCTGCTGATGGCATTATCTGTATTTGATACAGGTTTCAGGTAAAGATAGTAACAGCAAATAATATGTAAAAACTGAAATTCTCAAATTTCAGATCAATGTTGTTCTATATATAGTTCTATTGTTAGTGGTATTAGCTCTGTAAGATTTGAACTCATTTTTTTTTACCACATTAATTAGTTACTGGAAACACAAATTCAAGAGGTTATACTAAATTGTGATTAATTACCAGCAAATTTTAGCTATATCAAATAAACAATGATTGTAAGTTCCCTGGGGCCAAAGAAGTAGATCTACTAGAAGGAGCCCTCTTTATTACTGTTGTGAGAATTAATCCTATTCTGGGGAAAATTATTTCTATGAATCAGATGATTACATGAGTCAACTGGGACTCAAAACATAACTTCTGATTATACCGATATTGGGGGTGGGTTACCAAGAACATGATTTAATGTTATTTAGTACTGATGATCATTTTTGTCTTACTTTGGCATCAAGGTTTCATAGTGTTTGTTTGCATGCCACAGAGATATGCCTAAATTTTTTCTATTTATTGTTCAGGCTTTAGACTCATTCTTTTCTCTTTCTTTTTTTCTTATAAATGTATAAAAACATAGCAAAACCTCTTTCAAGTTCTTTGATTGAAGTCCTTTGTGTTCCCTAATGACATTAAGATTTAAAGACACATTTATATCTTCTCCCTATGAGAATATAAAAACTCATGATAACTTGTTGAAAAAGTTGGAAGTGATTTTGTTATTTTAATGTATTTATAGAAGAAAAGGAGAGAAAAGAATATATGAGAGAAAAAAAGTAGTGTGAGGGAACTTACCTTATTTGGTTGGATGAGTAGGCAAAAATCTATACAAATTCTATACAAATATAGAAATGTTAAGTAGATCAAACATCACATAAATCATTTGAATCTCACTTTCATCTGAACTGTTCAAAGAAGAGAACATAGAAATACATTTAACTGTATATGGAAACATAAGAGAATCCTTATAAAAATAAATAAATGTCATTAAAAATTTATTGTTTAGACTTTAAAGGTACCTCCAATATGTCCAGACAATCCTATGGCCTTATAACTAAACTTATCTAAAGAGAAAATATAGGCTAAAACCATAAAAATGCTCATTTAGGCTGGGATAGCCTCAGTTCCATCAAAATAATTTTCCATTTTTGATTGAGTATGTCTCAAGATGGAATATGGCTCAAATATAATCTCTCTCATAAAAATCAGGATTTGAGGGCTTTTCAAAAGCAATGAACACCATCAACCAAGGTAGAAAAAGAGAAAAGCCTCTTTCCCTATCATGATTTCTTAAGTGATAAAGAATACCTCCACTTGCATGATGACATAAGAGCTGTCAGACAACTTCAGATTGCTTCAGAACTTAGCATAATAAGCTTAAATATGGATAAAATGGTGTCTTAAATGCTAGCATGATTGAATCTTCTCTGAAAGAAAGTTGATAAACTTTAAGCTGTTTTACCTCCTGTCATTCTATGCAGATAAGGAAATTCTTATTCCCCAGGGCAGCATGCATAGATGGTAATATCTTAATCCTTCCTTCTGCCATAACTGAAGCAAGTATTGACCCACCTGCACCAGCAGCTCCTCTCATTTATGGAATAGTAGTGCTAAAGATATCTATGCAATTTAAAAGGGACAATAATGTAATAGTCACCTGTGTTACAGACTACAGATCAGTCACTAAGTAATCAATATCATGCTCAAAGCACATAATCAGTAACACATTTTAAAAAACATACCACCCAACCACATATATTTATATGAAGAATAATAAGGAAAAGTCATAAAACCTGATCTAAGACAGATATGAACCTCTTCCATGATTTATGGCACTAGAATCAAAGAGTCAGACTAAAGGTATTGAATATATATTCTGGATTATTCAGGTATAAATAATCATATTTAGTTTAAAGTTTAGTTTTAGACTTCCATATTGTCCTTTTTAAAATTTGACATGAACTTTTTTATATAAGGTGATAGATTAATTATGTGAACATAGTTCACATACCTAGTTAATCTATGTGAAATAAAGACACTTATGTGGACATCATCAATTTGGTACTTTGCTTTATCCAATTATGCATAATTGTTACTATGTTTTTTGAAAGGATGGAGTGAAAGGGAGATAAAAAATCATGACAATAGAAAAAAAATATGTGGATACAAAATTTAGATATAAAAGATTATATCATAACAATTAAAGGAATAAGAAAGGAAATACCTTTGGCAATTATGGATAGGGAAAGACTTTAGGAAGATAAGATAAAACTGAAATAAAAAAACTGAAATTTCAAAGTTTTGTACAAATCTAAAATTAGAAGGTAAACATAACTGGCAAAATTATTTCCAAACTTCTCTTTTAATAATAGGTATTGTGTTCAATATATGCAAGAAACTGATTCAAATATATAACAACAAGCGCTATTCCCCAAATGACAGTCAAAAAATATGTATAGGTAATTACCAATAGGGGAAATTAAAGGTTTCAATAAACACATGAAAAAAGTCTCCAAAATTTTAGTAAGAAAAAGAATTTTAAGATTTTACTTCATACCTATCAGATTGACAAATATGATACAAAAAGGTATTTAATAATTTTTAGAGAAATTGGGCAGGAAGAAGCATTAGTGCCCTGGACTCAACTTGTTAATCTTGAACCTGGATGTCTCTTCTGCTTTATGTTTCCTGTTTTGACCTTTTAAATTATTTGAAAGATTCAGAGATTTCTGAGCAACAGGAACAGCATCAGGAGTGGTGATACTCAGTGTAATTGGAGTTACAAAGCAGAGGCAAGAGTGGATGACTATAAATAAAAGGGCATGAAGTTTAGCTAAGAACTAATTAGCTTCATATTCTGATGAGACTTATTAGTTTTATTATCCTCCATTTTTAAACTTTTTCAATTTTTTATTATTACATTATATGAACATTTTAAAAGTTTAGTGCATAACAAAATTACAAGAGGTGACAGGATTAAGGAACAGTTAGGAATAGATTTTGTTAAAAAATAGGACCCCTGGAAGGGATAATACGTGATTTTAAAAAATATATATTTTTTTAGGGTCAGGCTAAGGATCAGTGTTAGAGGGCTAAGTACATATAGGTTTAAGTTAATATAAGGATAGGATTGTTATTAGGGAATTAAAGTTAGTTATAAATATTCTTTTAGATGCTTCTCAAATATTTTAAAATGTACAAGTAGAAGAATCACTTAATAGGGGAAGTCCATAATATAACTTTAAATAACAAAGTGCTGCCAAATAATTTTTTAACAACTCATATTTACTAAATTTCCAAAAACAATATATTGCAAATGTTAATAATTTCAGACTTGAACAAAACTTCTAGATGAGGATATTATATTTTATTTAAAAGTCCAAGAAGATTCTAATTGCATTTATTTGGAAGAATTTCAATCATTCTAAAACAGCAGCTCCTGCATTAGAAAGAGCCCAGATCTAGAAACTGTGTATCAGTAATCATACTTAAGCTTTCTGTGCAATGACTGATATGTGTTACTTTACAAAATAATATCAATTCTATATAACTTTTTTAAAAAATTGGACCACTTCTATCTCTATCTGCTGGTGCCAAATTGTACTAGGCATTCAACATCTGACACTAGTCATAGGGAAGGCACCACACCCCTGTTTTCCTATGATTGAGGATGCTCAATGAGAACAGATTGGGGAAGTGCTAAAAATCAGATCTATTGTACTTGCCGTGACCATCTTCCAAGAGTCCAGATCCAAGACTTGTATAGGAAGACTGGATTGCTCGCCTGCAGGTGCAGGATTTGGCAGATAAGTTTGCCCATGCCTTGCAGGTCCACTCTGATATTGATCAGCAGATCAAGTCTCAAATCCATGACTTAGCATCTCTCACCCAAGACATAAGGATGGAACTACTGTAACTTGAACTGAAACAGCAAATGCCATGTGATGGACACTGCTCTCTGATTTGTGTAACACCCCTTGTTCACAATGACACTTGTGATCTCTTACCAATATATAACAACACGCCCTCCTTTCTTTCCTCTTGGTGCAATGACACTCTCACTATTGCCACTGTACAGGCCACAAACTTTAAGGATGAGCTCAAGGTGCTAAGAACATTAGTACATACTTGGAGCCAGCATGAATCCAATGACATAGTACACTAGCTTAGTGATTGGATTAAGCACACCTCCTACTCCTCCCCTCTATTATATCTCATGGGCTCTATATAGTCCTATTTGTATTCTTGCTTCTTTTGCTTTTGCCTACCTTACTGGACTGCTATCTCCTGATTCTTAGAAACTCAATAGAGGTGCTTAATGAAGAACTCATTCATAAACATGAGAGAAGTAGGTCTTAATAATTAAAGAGGGGGAGTTGTTAGGTGTAAGGGTCCGAAAAGGAATCTAATATGGTACAATAAAGAAGTAAGAAGGCCTTAGTGCCTGAGGCATCAGAATGTGATCTCTGTAGCTAACAGGAGCTGCCATGAGTGTGGGAACTCTGGCTGCACTGATTATGCATCTCCTCTTATTGGCTGTATGTGTGACCTCATAGGCCCAATATAAGTAGTGGGGACCAGGAAGTAGTGCTAGTGCAGAATGTGATTGCATACAATAAAGACTTGTGCTCCCAAGCTCCTGTGTCTAGGTGCTTTGTTGAACAAAGAACTGCTGCTAAAGAAGCTCCTATCTCCAAAATCATAGACAAATGCACCAAAGTAAATTATGAGGCTGCCAATGTGGATGCAATAGCTTCAGTTATAGCCTAGGGAATCACAAGAGGAATGAACAGGCATTAACTCCCTGCTGCTCACCTCAGCGGGGGTCAACTGGTTTCTTACCTTCCCCAGGTCTTCAGATGCCTTTGGCTCTAATTATCTCAATTAGAGAACTACCTCTTTAGAGGTTCCCCACAGAATACCCAAGTCACTCAAGTATGCAGCAGTAGGTCTTTATTCTATTACTTTTACTTAATGGCATTCCCTGACATTCCCTCTAGCATTCCCTCCGGAGTTTTTCCCCTTCTTCCCATTTTTCGTCCTCCCCCCTCTTCTCCATTCCCCTTTTTATAGTCCCCAGATCACATGACTGAGAGTGCATGAGTTAAAGCATGATCAGCAAGAGTAAGGAGGCTTTCCTCATTACTGAGGTTTACTCAATACCATCAACGCCCTGTTTATCAGGCTCTGGCAGAATAAGCCTCCTAGTGCCTCTTATACTCTGCCCTTGAAATCTGCCCTTGATTCTAACAACTCCCTTTTCTTGTTTAGCGGGGACCGCTTAGGGGAATCATAGTACTCTTCAAATGAGTTACTGCGCCATTTATGAATTGTATTACAATTTTAAAGATACAAGGCAGTAGTAATATAGTATTAGTAGGTATCAATAATGATCTTTGGTATAATTAAAGCCATGTCCAAACACTGCTAGCCAGGTGGTATATGGATAATCATTACAAGTGTAGGACATCTGCAAGTTATAATAGAGGCATTTATACTCCCTAAAGCCATTCTTAATTTCCACAAATCATAATGAGGCACACCCCAAGGTTTTTGTCCAGAGGATGTGCCTGTACAATTCAACCCAAGTAGGATAGAATATAATGATATATTAAGGCTCATGGGATGTTCAAGATCATACACCACATGGAGACCTGAAGAAAAGTTTTGAGGTTTCAAAGCTATACAAAATTTATCACCTTTTCCTATGGTTATACAAATCAGAGGAGTAGTTACAATGAAAGAATAATTAGATACAAGTTTCTCAAATGCTAGAAGCAGGCAACAGAGTACCTCCCAGGAGCTGAGGCACATTGTCCATCATCCCAAAATGTGGAGTAGGTTCCTCCCATCCTACAAGATGTAATACTGGAGGATGAGGAATTACAGCCCATGTCCAGGGGCCTTCTCGATTGGCAGCAACATCGTGAGCATTTGTTAGCACTGTCCAATTCCACATTGGAACCCCAAATGTTCTTAGAATCTTTGAACTCAGCTCAAGAAGTGTAAATGCAAGTAGCAATTGCTCCATATACCCGTTATTCTTTCTTTTCAGTACTCTACTTCTCTTGCCTCTGGGTCTCCTCCACCTTCTTCTCTTCCTTTTCTGCATCTCCTCCCACTGCCCTGATTCTCCTGGTTGGCACCCATTGTTTCTCTCCAGTACCATCTGCAATGACAAGAGCATACCTCGGACCCCAAATCCTAACCGTCCCCAGACCTGCCCAAGTTCCCTCTTCTCTCTTCCATAGAACTTTTTTACACCCTTTATACTGATCTTTCTCTTTATACTTATCTTTTTGTAAGGGTGTAGACCATCGTTTCTCATAAGTGTGCCAAGATCGAATTGCAAGGGTTAAATCATCATCTGCGAATTACATGTTATTATATGTGAATACTGCTTTATCCAATGCACTCTGAGTAAGGCGCCCTTTTAGTCTTCCCCACAACATTCCCTTTTCTTGTTTAACAAGGAGTGTTTTAAAGGACCTATTGGCACGTTCAACAATGGCTTGACCATTAGGATTGTATGGAATACCTGTCACGTGAGAAATGTTAAATTCAGAGCAGAAAGACTGAAAACCTTTAGAAATATAAAAAGGACCATTATCTGTTTTTATTTGTTGGGGGACCCCAATTACTACAAAACGATACAAATGTGCCAAAACCTTTTTTAAGGCTTCTCCAGGTTGAAGAGTAGCTAATAAGAATTTTGAATGAGTATCAATAGTTACATGGATGTACTGAGTTTTCCAATGTGTAACATCCATTTGCCAAATATCATTGGGTTGGTCACCTCTTGGATTGTGAGTTGGATCAGATTTTTGTGGGGCAAAGGGAATACACTTTAAACATCTTTTAACTATCTCTGTTGCCTGTTGTTTAGAGATACAGAGTCTTCTTAAAGATCTAGCTGACAAATGAAGAATATCATGTGCTATTTGAGTGGTCTCTACTTCACTGAGTATATTACAGTTGTGCAGTGCAGCATCAGCCATCCTGTTACCTTTAAATATTGGACCTTTACCATCTGTATGTGAACGTACATACGTAATGTATATAGGTGATTTCAAAGCAAGTAATGCTTGTTGCGTTTGGTAAAGTAATTGAGCAATAGTAGATCGGCAGATATTAATGATAGAATTAGGCAATTTTTTTTATCATAAGGCACACATACTGACTATCAGTGATAAAATTAAAAGGAGGTGCCACATGTTGCAAGACAAATAAAATGGCATAAAGTTCATTCTTTTGAGTGGAATCATATTGAGTAGACAACACTTGTAAAGTGTTGGTAGAGGGTATATAAAAGCTTGCTCAATGATCCTTAGTGGCATCAGTAAAAATATTTGGTCCTTTAACAGGAATCTCACTAATCACAGAATGTTGAACATCTATAGAAAGTTGTTTATAAAATTGAGCAGCCTTAGGCAAATTAACATGTGTAAGAGAACAAAAAGATAATAAAGACTCCCAAAAGCTGTTTCTAACAGATGAGTGGGAGAAATTTGAGGGATCAAAGCTGGCTGTAGAGCTCCCACAGGTTGCATAATATTATTAATAGCTCTTAGATCTGTCAACATTCTCCACGTACCATTTTACTTTTTTATTACAAATATAGGAGAATTATAAGGGCTAAAGGAAGATTCTATATGCCCTTTATCTAGTTGTTCTTTGATTATTTCCTTTAATGTAGATAGCTTTGTTGAGGTCAGGAGCCATTGTTCCACCAAAATAGGTTTTGAGTCCAACCATGTTATTTTTGGTACAGCTAGCTTAACAATGACCCCTAATAGTTTATTTGTAGGGTGATTCCCATTTCAAACATTATATCCTGGCCCCATAATGAAGCTGATAATCCTGAAATCACCAGGGTTTGGAACCTCCTTGTTGATCATCTACTTCCCACTTTTTTTTTTTTTTTTTTTAATTTATGCAGCTTGTAAAATCCCCTCTACTACTTTTGTGTTTCCTCCACTAGATAGAGCTGCAACATGAGCAGACACCTTTGGCTGATTTAACTTTTTTGTTGTTGTTGTTCTGTAAATGCATCTGCCCCCACAACTGCCAGGCCACTAAATCCCTTTTTTTCCCCCATGTGTTGGTTTTTCTTGCCTATTGTTTTCCATTTCCTCAATATAACCACCTGGTCTCCTGTCTCTCCATTCACTTAAAGAGGAATACAAAGGCTGTCACAGGGGAGCATCCTATATTCTGGAGAGTGTGAAAACTTTCTGTCCTCTTCCTCACTAAAATCCTCTCCTACTGAATCACCCTATACTTGCCTAGCATAACTTTCGTTTTCCTCAGGCTTGAGAATGGGAAGTGAAAGTATCTGTCCCATGTCTATTCCTCTCCGGCTTCTCACTAAAACGTGAGGCTGTGGGACTTCCTAACAAGGATATTTTATCCTAACAAGGATATGGTCCCTGTTTGAGCACCAGTCGTTAACTCCCTGCTGCTTACCTCAGTGGGGGTCAACTTGTTTCTTACCTTCCCCAGGTCTTTGGATGCCTTCGGCTCTAATTATCTCAATTAGAGAACTACTTCTTTAGAGGTTCCCCCACAGAACACCAGAGTCACTCAAGTATGTGGCATTAAGTCTTTATTCTATCACTTTTACATAATGGCGTTCCCTGACATTCCCTCTAGTGTTCTCTCCGGAGTTTTCTCCCTTCTTCTTTCCATCTTTTTTCCTCCCCCCTCTTCTCCAACCCCCTTTTTATAGTCCCCAGATGATGGGGTGTTAAAAAATGAAATGCAGGGGATCATTCAATTTATTCTTCAGAAGTCCCTGTTTGAAATTTAACCAGAAATAGGGGATTGCCTAACTTTTACCACTTCTTTTGGGTCCCAAAAGATGTTTTTTTTTTTTTTAATAGGGGCGTTAACAACTCTACCTGAATTATTGGATCTTGCCCAATGAGCAGAGTGGATTTCTATTTGTTCCATCTTCTGGAGCTTTGCCATTTTGCTGGGACACATATTTATTCCCTTTGGTATCAAGGCTATTCCTAATCAAGTAATTAAATCCCTTCAGCAGTAAATTTGTTCCAATTTCTGGAACCAGAAGTAGTTTATAAAAAATTCTTATTTCCCATTCTGATTATTTTGCATTCTTTGGTTATAGGGACTGGAAAGTTTTCCCTCTTTACCCCAAGACAAAGTTTCTTTGTATAATTCAACCCCAAAAGGGAGCTGCTTAATCAAGGTTTGGGCGGCTCCCATATCTATGAGCAAACATTGTTGTTATCCCTTTGGCTCCATCTATAAATTTACTAAGGGTTCTGGGGCAGGTTATTTCCTGATCTTCTGTAACATGCTCTCCTGGCAGTTACAATTACTAGTCTGTCCTAGACCCACCAGAGTACCTTTGACCACTGTCCTTTGCAGTGTGAGCTCTACCCGGCTCGCCTCCTCTGAGGCCTTCTAAGGTCTCTGGCCACAATCTCTTGAATCTATAGCTTAATAACCGGTAGCGCACTCAAGAACAACCACATGTAATCTTAAAAGCCTTTATTATACCTACTCACATAATGCCCTAACTGATGCCCTGACTTGTTGGTTCCCTGGTGAACACCTGGTCAGAAGACCCATGTGTTCACTACCAAAACCCTTACCTCTTTTGGCTACCCATCTTGGCTTGGCCACCCAGGTTAGGGAGCCAGAGTGAAGAGCACCAGGTTAAAGAGGGCGGTTGCTGCCTGCAGTGGGCTTACATAGGGCCTGTGAGGTCACACACACAGCCAATCAGCGAGAGAGTCACCCATTACGAAACTATCTCAATATGGCCAGGATCCCGCCCAAGGGCAGTCCTAATATCCACAGAAATTACTTCTGGGCCTCAATCTCCCGATGCACTGTGTCCGCCCATTTAAAGGGCCCTTACAATTCCCTTTCTCTTGTTTTGCGGGAACCGCACATCTCACCAAGCTAAACTTTTAGCACCAGCTATAGTTCACTTGATCCATGAGATGACAGTGTGTTATGCCCAAGGAGGTCCAAAGCAGCAGATCAGTAAACAGAAGTATGACAATGAGAACCAGGCTCAACAGTGGCCCAAGTGTTCAACCCATTCATCAAAGTCATACTCGAGATAATAGGCCAAAGAGATTGGATGCCAATGAGGTAGGATGTCAACACTGAGGTGGGAAGTCAACAAGGTAAAACATCACAATTCTAGTTAACAAATATCAGTAGGTAGGTTGTCACAATTCTAGTTACATTTATCACAGTTCTAGACCAATTCTAGTTTCTTACAATTTTCTGTTGCACTTTTCATACTCCTAGAACAATTCTAACTTATCACAATTCTCAATTGCATTTTCACAATCCTAGAGCAATTCTAGCTTATCACAATTCTCTATTACACTTTTCACAATTCTAGAGCAATTCTAGCTTATCACAATTCTCTATTGCACTTTTCACAATCCTAGAGCAATTCTAGTTTCACAGGTGCACATAAGCAAAGTCATGTCCAGTAACATTGTCTCAATAACAATGGCAGGTGGGTGTGTTGGTTTTTCACCCACTAATTTAAAAGCATAGTCCTTCAATAGAAAGCATAGGGCAAAGCCTCTTCCCAGGCCACCATATGGCAAGTGGCCACGGGAGAAGCAAGCAGGCCCATTGTCCATTTACAGTCTTTATATTGCGTATCACCCAAAACAGTCCATTTCAGCTGCAACACTGGAACTGTGTCTGGTGTCTCTGGTCACGGTCAGGAGGGGCATCGCTGCCATCAGCGTCTGAAGGGCTGCTGACATCTGGCTGGTCTCTCTGGACTGTTATCTGGTCCTTCTCTTGGATCCCCAGGTTACAAATGTCTCTGGTGGGGATGAACTCTGCTGCTGGATCTGCACCTAGGAAGGAATGTCCCTGGGGCCCAACTTGGGCCTTTCCAAATGCCATCCAGGCCTTTCCACATCACAGTGGAAACAAAGTTGTTGTCAAAAAGATTAACAAGTCAGACAAAAGTCAGTCTGTCACTTAGCTGCACTTTCTGTGTATGCCCGAAGTGCATTGCTAAGGTAAAATGCAAAGAATTTAAAAATGTAAAACCAAAATAATTTAAAAGTGTAAAACCGAAATAGATTAAAAATATAAAACCAAAATAACTTTAAAATGTAAAATCAAAATACTTTGAAGATGTAAAATCAAAAATGTTTTAAAATGTAAAATCAAAATTTAAAAATTGTAAGCAATCACATATCCCAAAATTCCCTTCTCTTGTTTAGAAGAGAAGATCTTGGGGATAGTCTGTGCAGTAATGACTTTACTAGAACACTCGGCTATATCCCTGAATTCTTTTGCCTAAAAATCAAAGTTTGAATTTCTGATACCGAATTGTACTCCAGGAGTGTGAATCAATAAATCTGATATTACTTTTCCTCCTGGGTCAAAGATCACACACTATCTATTTATTCTAGTGATTAAAACAACAATTTTCCAACCCATTCTAGACATAAACACTGTTTTATAAGTACCCGTAGGGGGTTGGGAAATCAAGCTCACCTGTGGAAGTGGAAAATCCACGAGGTAAGAAAAGAGGAGTTTCAACTCTCCAAAGACGATCCTAGCAGTTTTACAAGTATAAAATTCCACTCTCTCTAACTGCAAGATCTTATCCCTGTAAGGTTTCTTAGAAATTAACTGAACTGTATTTTCAAAACTTTTCTGATTATACTCAATACCCCACAATTCCTTTTTGCCTTGGGGCATAAAGCCTACTCCTGTCCTTTGAAATGAAGACACAGGAGTTTTAAATGGATTAATGGGCAGTGCTGATGATATTATCGCCCTTCCTTTTCCTCCTCCCCCTTCTCCCTTGGCCCAAGAAGGTGAGGCAGAGGGAAGAAGAATTGGAAAATTCCCCAAAGGCTGATTTAAAATCAAACCTGAGCTTTGCACATAAAAAGAACTAAACTTCTTCTCAATGAAAGAGTAATCAATAAATTCCTTAAAACAACAATGCACAAGGTAAACCAACAAAACGCTAAGAAGAATTTCTACAACTGAAGTCCATGTGATTCGTTTATTTCCTTCCTTAGTTTCTGCCACTGGTTTGAACTCTTCCTGTTCTATCTGTAGTAACCTAGCTTTTTCTTCTTTCTCTATCTCCATCTGTAGTTTAACCTGCAATTCCAGCAACTCTTGCTGTGGCATTTTATACTCTCTACTGTCATACAATCGCATTAGCTCTAGGTTGCTCCCTCTCCTAGCTCTATTTACTGGGTGTGGGGATAGCCTTTGTGGAGCTTGATTACAAGCTTCCTGCTGTTCTTCAGTGGTGATCTTTGTTAAAAGATCTTCCATCTGGCTCTTTAACCTCTTGATATAAGCATTATGTTCAGCTGTGTCCTTGAGTCTGATCCCAGAGTTACCTGGGTCCATATTGCTTCTCTGTCTTCCCTCCTAAGTGGCGTTTCTACCAGATCTTTCAGAATCTTAATTCTGAATATTAAATATTTTCAAAACCTGATAATTCCTGATGCGTCCACCACGTTGGGCGCCATTTGTAACGTGCTCTCCTGGCAGTTACAATTACTAGTCTGTCCTAGACCCACCAGAGTACCTTTGACCACTGTCCTTTGCAGTGTGAGCTCTACCCGGCTCGCCTCCTCTGAGGCCTTCTAAGGTCTCTGGCCACAATCTCTTGAATCTATAGCTTAATAACCGGTAGCGCACTCAAGAACAACCACATGTAATCTTAAAAGCCTTTATTATACCTACTCACATAATGCCCTAACTGATGCCCTGACTTGTTGGTTCCCTGGTGAACACCTGGTCAGAAGACCCATGTGTTCACTACCAAAACCCTTACCTCTTTTGGCTACCCATCTTGGCTTGGCCACCCAGGCTAGGGAGCCAGAGTGAAGAGCACCAGGTTAAAGAGGGCGGTTGCTGCCTGCAGTGGGCTTACATAGGGCCTGTGAGGTCACACACACAGCCAATCAGCGAGAGAGTCACCCATTATGAAACTATCTCAATATGGCCAGGATCCCGCCCAAGGGCAGTCCTAATATCCACAGAAATTACTTCTGGGCCTCAATCTCCCAATGCACTGTGTCCGCCCATTTAAAGGGCCCTTACAATCTTCATCTAATTCTATGAAGGATTATACTTGTTGTTCCCTTTTTCTACATGGTCAGTCTCATAGAATATGCCCCCCTGCTTGACATTCCCAACAATTAATCGAGGCTCTACTTCCCAAACTTCCATCTCTGGAAGTTCTCCCTCCTGAGGGACCCTTACCCAGTAGAGTTTTGGTCACAACATACTGGTGAGTACTTCTCCTCTCTTGTCTGAGTTTCCCTTCTTCTTTTTCTTCTATATAATTCACATCTTTTACAATTTGTACTAAAATAGTAGCCTTCCATTTTTGTTTCTCCTCATTCCAGTGTCTACAAACTTTGGTTGCTTTCTCTAGGAGAGCAGCAGGACTTGTTTTTTCCATCCTTCTATTTTCTGTAACTTCTGGCCAAACATTTGATACAAAATGTAATCTCAGAGTCATCTGAGTCTAGACTGGAATGTTTTCTTATCCTTTCTTTTAGTTCATTCAAATGCTCTGTAGAAGATTCCTTCGACCCCCATGTCACTGAAAAGTCTCTCTTAAGATTCTGTGCTTTAGGCACTGCATTTCTGACCCCTGTAATAATTAATTCTCTCAAGTCCTATAGGTGTCCTCTGTGGACTGAGTTATGGTGGTCCCAGTGAGGGTCAACCAAAGGAAATTTTTGGTTGACAGAAGAATTTCCACTTCTGGGAGATGTCTGCAGTCCCATTCTTTCATGGTTGCCCTTCTCAACATTCCCCATTCTTGTGTAAATGAGGTGTTTAAAATTAACATTAATTCATCCCAGATATATAAGCTTGGGCCCAGAAACTGAATTGTTCTGCTATCCCTGTGGGGTCTTCCACTGAAGATTTCAGTTGTGCTGAGTGGAACATTTATATAACCCATGGTTCAAGAGCCAATAGAAACCTCCCTGAGGGGGTACAACAATTTAGTTTCTGTAATTTTTTGATCTAGTTATTTCAAAGGGAAGTAAGTTTTCAAGATCCCATTGTAGCTGTCTTAATTTCTTTTCTCGGGGAACCATGAGGTCCTGCCAAAATAGGGGCGAGGGAGCAGGAGCAGGGACAGCAGAAGCAGATGTGGGATTGAGATAATGGGAAGGAAGAGAGAGATAAGGGCGTCCTTTCTTTCTGCTTCTTCCTTTTTTTTTTTCTATCCTGATTCAAAAATATATTTTCCCCACGAAGCTACAAGCTGGTATATACAATTTCTTCCAGGTTTACAGACTCCTTCCAATTTGGCATAAAGTACTCTTTGAGGCTCAAGGAAGTAAAGGGTTGCAAAACAGTCTCTACTGTTATCTTACTTTTAAATTGAATCAGCAGATACATTGGAACCAACATGACCCTAGCATTTGGAGATAAATTCTAAAAGTTATAAGAACAGAATTACAGAAAACAGATGTTACTTGCAAAAACAATGTATACTTTTCTTTCATGAATAGGAATCTTGTTTTGCTCTGGAAAAATACACACACATACACACACACACACACACACACATACACACACACACACACACACACATATGGCAGTAGAATAAAGCAGAGATATTCACTGTCAATGTTGCCTTGCATCTCCCTGTGTCATCCTCTCACATCTATTCTGCTGGTCAGAATTAGAGCTCAGCAGACTGCAACAAACCTTAAAGTGCCCAATTGGTTCCTCCTACTATATTCTTATTTCCCCATACAAAGCAACAATTTTTAATCCTTTTCTTCTTATTTCTGCCCATATATTTTGGTAGTTTATCCCAATTGCTTAATCTATTTCCTAAGGGACTATCTGTTGATACTCTATTTTATTTTCCATGGAGCAAAGTTTGGACTGAGCCCTTCTCATTTTGAATATTTGACATGACTTTCAAGATCAAGTACCTTTAGATCCCAGTCTCTTATACAATTCGTTGTGATTGTCCCCAATCTTCAGGCACCTAAAAAGACCTAACCCTCCAGGAATCTAGTGCCCACAGATTCCAAGGCCTAGGTTTACTTTTTGGGTCCCATGCACAGAAGTTACCTGATTGCTGTTCTCACTGACTAATTGAGTTTTCAGCCACAGATTCACTTTCACTTTATACCAAGTTTCTCCACTTTGAGTCACTTTGCTGAGAGGGGAGAGGGAGGACAAGGACTCTCAAACAATAGCAAACTACCAAAACTGGGCAAGGTGCCTTTTTACCAAGTTCCAAGAGCCTAATGAGCCCCAGTGATCATGTGATCCCGGACGAGCCCCCAATTGTGTGGTACATAGCTCACTCAATAAATTTTGGAGATCTCTCAAGATGTAAAGAAAAGGTTTATTTGACACAATATTAGCTCTCTGCTGACTCATTCTCTTGTCTGAGAATGTGGCCTTACATTCTAAGTGCAGAAGCTATTTTAAAACAGCAAATGGGAAAATAGCACATAAATTCAAATTTAAACAAAACACATGTTTTTCCATTGGGCCAAATCCTGTGCTTAATGACTGCATACTTGAAGGAAAACGGGCCTCCCCCTCACCATCACTCATATCCTATAGCTCTAATGAGGTGCTTAGTAACAATATGTCTAGGCAGAAAGATCATCTATAAGCCCTACATCCTGGCAGCCTAGACCCCTCCCCCATGCTGGACACCCTGGATGCTATCTTTGCTTTCTTAAATCAGATTAGTCCTAACTTAACCTCCTCTTGTTAGATGTGCCTTAACCCAGCACCACCATTCTCATAGAGTTAGGGACCACAGCAGTCTTGGGCAACAACGACAGCTCCCTCCAAAAGCAAAGTCTGTTGGACACATATATTGACCCCTGTCCCATCCACCGGGACTTAGTTATTCGTGGGGTACCGAGGGGAACCCAGCCCGAAAGAGATACGGGCGAGAAAGAGGAGGGAGATAGCATACAGTTGGAGCAAGTCTCAGTTTATTGTTGGGAACAGCTCAAGTTATATAGGATAAGGCTGTGTGCTAGCAGGGGTGTGGGGGGGGAGGGCGGCAGAGGAGGAAGGTTCTTCAAAGAGGGAAACATCTGTGGCTTATCACTTCTCCTAGGGACTCAGGATTGTTGTACTGTGGTAATTTATTGTCTTTCTAGGAGCCTTGAGGTCGTCATGCCTCAAGGCAGCCTTTGGGGGAGAAAGAAAACATCCTGCCACCTGGAGTTCTAAGGTCGTTAAGCCCTAGAGATATCCTGTGATATGGGAGTCAGGTGGGCTGGTCACAGCAGAAGTTTATTAATGGCTTCTGACATGTCCCCCTTTCTTATTTAATTTTTATCAGAGTATAGGTCCGGTGGGAGGCCTGTCTTAGGCTATGTGGCCTGCCTCCATGCTCAGTACCTTAAATGGTCAAGAAGGGCAGGGTACCTGTCTTAGGCTATGTGGGTTGTCTCCACCCCCCCTGGGAGCAGACCCACAATAATCCTGTCATTGGGTACCACTAAAGCCATAAAACCACAAAAGGTATGATTATCCGAGTCATGGGGCCACAACATTCCCGTCATTGGCTCTCCCATAGCTTTGGTCCTAAAGATTCAAGCTTTGCAAAAGCACTGAAAAATTTTTCGTTGCCAGGGGTTTCAATGTCAGCTGCGAAGTTGGCAAACTGCAGGCCTTCTATAGTTGCGCTTGGTGAAAGATCTTCCCAAGAACCCGTAGTGCCAAGTTGTTGATAAAGGACTTGAACAGGTTTTTGGAGTGCTGAATCAATCTGAGATTTAACAAAGGTTGTTAGTTTGTTGAATGCCCAGGGCCCAAAGGACAAGAGGAGGAGAAACCCTACAAAGGGCCCCAGTAAACTGGGGAGTAAGGTGGTAAGCCAAGGGGAGGTAGAAAACCAATTTTGATACCAGGATTCTTGCTGCTCTCTCTCTCTCTTTCGTTTTTCTAAACTTTCTTTAACCTTTTGTATACTATTTTCCACAAGGCTGAGTTTATCCACATAGAAGCAACATTCTTCATTTAGGGCAGCCCCATAATCCCCCTGTTGTAAAAATAATAAATCTAAGCCTCGTCTATTCTGTAGTAACCACCTTTGGCTAGGGAGGGCAACTGAATCTTTGAGATGCTGCAGTTCTTGGAGATCCCTGTCAATGGCCTGCACTTAGCCGAGCGTACTGCTGATTAGATGTCACTAAGGAGGCAATCCCTGTTCCTGCACCTACCGATACTAGTCCCATAAGTACGGCTAGGATGACGGCTGTTAAGGGCTCTCTTTTCTGTCTAGTCTGCAGGTCGGTCCTTCGTTCCCAGAATCTCAAAAAGTCATCTGGGTAATGAATTGTTAAGTGGGGGAAAAAGAGAGACCACTATGCAGTAGTCTTTGTTAAAATAAAAAGAGCGTGTAGTAATGAAGGTGGTGAGGCCAGAGGAGCAGGCGAGATATGAATTATTGGGGGCAGCTACATAGAGATAGGATGTATTGACAATAACAGTTTGATTACACACCATTTCTAATTGTGAGGGTGGAAGCATGTTAGGACCTGTGAGGCAGAGCCCTAGCCCAGAGATTTTGCTAAGGGTTAAGACCTTGTTTACCGTTGTTTCCCCATTTCAGACTGGGTTGTTAGTGAACATAAGATTTCCAAAATGGGCCAACCCTTCGTAAAAGGGAGGAGATGAGGAGTAACAGATCCAGCAATTCTCCATAGTGGAGTTATTGATCCTGCGGATAGCTTGAACAGTAGCTTTTACTAAGGAGAGAATGAGTGTGGCAGAGGAAAGGGGGCGGGCAGGGATTGTTGGACGGAAAAGTGCAGTAGGCGTACCTCCTAGGGAAGGGGTAGTTGTGGTTAGTTGTTTGACAATGTTTGTGCGCCTAAGGCCAGTGTTAGGGTGGAGCTCAGGGTTAGGCCCAATGGCTATGGGTGCAGGGCTACTGGGAGCAGTTTTTAAACACTTTATAGTAAAGATAAGGCCATTATTACCTTGCTGCTTATAGAGCCTAAGTCCCCATGAAGCGCCCCGAGGCCATTCACTGTACCTTTTTCCCTAAGATGTGAATTGGATGCGCAATGTGTGACACCATCCCCCCCCAACATGGGTTTGGCCCTGTGGGGACAAAGTGTCCTTTTATGGGATCATATCTAGAGAGGGGTTGTTGTGTATCATCGGCAGTAACAGTAATGAGATCCCAAGTAGAAGAGGGTTTCCAGTAGACGGACCTGGAGGTCTCGCATCCCCAGGAGGCACAATAGAAATCCCCTGCAAAGCCTCACTTATAGTCGAGGCTGTGGGCTCTGTGAGTTCTGGGGCAGACATAAAAGGGAGTGGATTGGAGTTTATATCACCGTGCAGGGGTGTCACAGCCAGCCGCACTTGTGCCTGCTATAGGGAAGAGGCGTTCATCGTTGGGGGCCACACTAGGGTCGTGCAGGTGAGTGACATCCCAACCTCCTTGTTGGGACAGAGCTAGTTGACATAGGTCTGGATGGAGGTCCAGCCACCAGTCCTCAGAAGCAAGTTGTGATTTGCTCCAAATGGTGTCGCCTGCTCCATTAATGACTAACCAAGTGTAGTTGAACAGTTGATAGGGCTGACTAGCATTAGTGGAAGCTCCATATAGTACTGCAGCAAATGAAGACTTCAAGGATGGCGGTGTACATTTTCTGAAAATAAGCACAGTTAAGAGACCTTCTCAGGGGAATCCCTGGGTGGGTTGTAAAGTTTTATCAACTGCTCTGGGAGCCATCTGGTGTTTTGGACTTGAGAGTCATAAATGCAAGCATGTCCTTTTCCCCAAATAAGAACTGGGTCGGGACCTTGCCATTTGTTGGACAAGGGGTCTCTCCATAATGCTTGTGTATAGGTATTTGCTGTAGTTGGGTGCCAGAGGCGATCAGCGGTAGATTTACCATTATTATCAAGAGTAAGAAAGTTCAGAACAAGCATTGCATGATTTAACAGAGTTTTAGAATTACCTATTCTGGGATATAGTGTTTCTCCTCCTGATTGTAATTTAAAAAGCATGTTTTTAAGGGTCTGATGTGCCCTTTCAACAATACCTTGGCCTTGAGGATTATAGGGGATACCGGTGATATATTTTATTTCCAATTGTGCACAAAACTGTTTAAAAGAAGAACTAGTATAACCAGGGCCATTGTCAGTCTTTAGACTTTTAGGTTTCTGAAGTGTAGCTAGGAAGGCGAGGATGTGAGAAATCACATGTTTGGCAGCCTCACCTGGTTGAAGGGAAGCAAAAATAAAGTCACTAAAGATGTCTATGGAAACGTGGATATATTTTAATTTTCCAAAGGGTGTATAATGTGTGACATCCATTTGCCAGAGTTCTCCTGGAACTAGACTGCAAGGGTTGACACCTAAATGCGGCTCAGGCAGGAGTGTTAAACAGCCCTGACAGTCACGGACTATTTGCCATGCTTGTTTGCAGGTAATAGAATAAAGCAGCCTGAGGGTATGCACATTGAGGTGGTGAAGGGCATGAGCATGTTGGGCGGCTAAAAGAGGGGTGTCGGTAAGGGCTGCAGCTGCGAATTAAGTGGCCAAGTCAACTTTGTCATTGCCTTCCGCTAGTGGCCCGGGAAGTCCAGAGTGGGCGCGAACATGGCCGATAAAAAAGGGCTTGGACCGAGCATGAATGAGGGACTGTAGTTTTGAAAATAGGGGGCTGCGTTGGTGAATGGGGGAATATGAGGAACTGTCTCCAAAAAGGGGACCAATTGGGCAATGTAAGCACTATCAGTGTATAAACTGAAAGGGTCTGTGAGTTTTTCAAAAACCTTAACAATAGCAACAAGTTCAACCAATTGAGCAGAAGTAAAATTGGTGTGAACCTGGGTGATATGGCCCTCTATACTGTAGGCTGCAACACCTGAAGAGGATCCGTGGGTAAAAACAAGTTTGGCTTCTTTTATGGGAGAGGTCTTAGTTATTTTAGGGAATATAAAGGGCGTGGTATGTAGAAACTGAATTAATTTATCCGAAGGGAAATGATTGTCAATTGTTCCTTGAAAGGAAATGGAACTGATAGCCCAGTCATCATCATTTTGGACAAGCCACTGCACTTGTTGAAATATGTAGGGTGAGACCACATGATCAGGGTCCCTTCCAAAGAGTCTGCAAGAGTTCCTTCTTCCTATTTGGAGCAGTGAGGAGACGAGATGGGGATAGGAAGGCAGAAACTTAGAAGGAGTAGAGGAGGGATGGACTCAAAACAAGGGTTTGTGTTGCCAAAGGAGTCCGGTAGGGGCAAAGGGGGTGGGGAAGATAAGCAGCCACAAAGGTTGCGCAGGGGACAAATAGCCAATACTTTGCTTGTGAATAGAGCGTTGCAGGATAGTTAATGCTATATGTGCTTCAGGGGTAAGTGAACAGGGAGATGTAGGGGCAGAGTCACCCTTCAGAATGTCAAAGAGGGGTTTTAGGTCTCCAGTGGTCAGCTTCAGATACGGTCTGAGCCAGTTAATATCTCCAAGGAGTTTTTGGAAGTTGTTGAGAGTGTGTAAATGGTCAGCACGGATCTGTAACTTCTGGCAGCGGATTGAATTAGGGAGGAGCTCAAAGCCTAGAAAAAGTTGAGGGGGTTGGGTCTGAATTTTCTCTGGAGAAATGGTAAAGCCCCGGTGTCCTAATATGGCGACGAAGTCATGGCATACTTGGGAGAGATGAGTCTCATCTGGGCCTGCAAGTAATATATCATCCATGTAGTGGCTGATGTACAGCCTGGGATATTTAAGTCTAAAGGGATTAATAAACTGAGCCACTTATTGTTGGCAGAGGGTAGGGCTATTGGCCATGCCTTGAGGGAGCACTTTCCATTGAAATTGAGGGGAGGGCCCTAAGCAATTAGTTATGGGAGGGCTAAAGGCAAAACGCTTGGAATCATCAGGGTGTAGGGGAATATAGAAAAAGCAGTCTTTAAGGTCTATAATAATTCTAAAGAATCCTCTAGGGATGGCTACAGGGGAGGGGAGGCCAGGTTGAAGTGCTCCCATGGGAACCATTGTTTTATTAACGGCCCTGAGATCATGTAACAGACGCCATTTTCCTGACTGTTTTTTGACAATAAAAATAGGAGTCTTCCATGGGGATGTTGATATTTTAATGTGTCCAGCTGCTAATTGTTCCTGCACTAACTCTATGGCAGCAGACAGTTTGGTTGTAGGCAGGGGCCATTGGTCCACCCAGACAGGGTCATCGGTTTTCCATGTGATTTTTTCTGCCTGGTGTGCAGGAGGATCAATGGCCCTTATGAAAAATGGTGATGGGAACCTAGACCTGAGCAGTCAATCTTAGGTATAGCGGGAATGGGTGAAATATTTCCCTGATTATTTTTTCCTAGTCCTGGCCCCGGGAGAAAATCTTGGGAGAGCATTTGTTGAGTTACTACCATATTAGGGCTACACATAAAAACTCCCATTTGTGAAAGAATGTCTCTTCCCCAAAGGTTAACGGGAAGTCCTGGTACTACAAATGGGCGAACAGTGCCCGAGTTCCCTTCCTCATCAGTCCAAGTAAGTAGCTGGGAGCTATGTAGGGTATTTTTGGATTGGCCAATACCCTGTAGGTGGGTCATGGATTGCTGCAAAGGCCAAGCAGAAGGCCATGCATCCTGAGAAATGACCGTGGAGTCAGCTCGGGAGTCAAGGATACCCTCAAATATCCTCCCTTGAATAGTGAGTTTGAGTGGGGGACGCTCTGCAGAAATTTTTTGTACCCAATAAAGGTCGGCAGAGCCAGGATGTGAGGATCCCCTTTTTGACGAAACACAAGGATAAGCATTAATCAAAGGCAAAGGTAGGGCTTGAGCTAGTCGGAGCCCTTGTTTAATATGTATGGGCCTATAAGGGGCAGATGCTAATAACTTGATTTCTCCCGTGTAGTCATTGTCAACCAAGGAGGGGTGAATGAGCAGTCCCTTCAGGGTAGATGAGGCCCGTCCAAGGATAAGAAAGAAGGTAGAAGGGGGAGGAGGGCCGCAAACTCCGGTAGATATTATTTGTACTCTGTCCTCAGGTCTTAATATTGAGGAGGCGGAGGAACAGAGGTCCACTCCTGCTCTGCCTGCAGTGGCTCAGAGGAGGGGTGGAAAGGTTGTGGGCTGGTCCCCGAGGCCCGAGGGTATGGGAAGGTCTGAGGGGCCCGGGGCTGGCCCCTCCAGCCATTTCCCTGAAAGGGGGATAATGGCTGACCATTTATATCAGTGGCAGAATGGCAGGCATTAGCCCAATGCTTTCCCTTTTTGCAGCGGGGGCAGACCGTAGAGGGTTGGTTGGGACGGGCCACAGAACCTGTAGGGGGTGGGTCGGTTGAGTTAGCTGGGTTAGTGGGACATTGGCGTGCGAAATGTCCAGGCTGGCCACAACGAAAGCAAGTTCTGGGTGCATTTAAATCTTGTATTCTATTAGTTTGAAAGGCCGCTCCAACTGCAAGACTTATTTTAGAGGAAAGGGGGTCTATATCACGGCACATACGGACCATTTTGTCTAGGGTTTTATCTCTGAATTTGCCCCGTAACACAGCCCTACAGGCAGAATGCATTTTCATACACCAGGCACTTAACGAGTTGATCCACTTCAGGCCCTAAGGTCTTCTCTGCAGCCTCTAGTAAGTGGCTGACATATTCAGAGAATTCTTCCTGACTGCCCAGTATAATCTTGTTTAGGGGAGCAAAAGGGGACCCGGTGTTGGGTAGAGCGTGCCATGCATCAAGGGCAGCATGGGCCGTCTGTGCCAGAAGTCCGACAGGGAAGTGACGTTGGCGGGTTTCTGGTGCATACTTTCCCTGTCCACTAATTTTCTCAAAGGTCCAGTTCACAGAAGGGGAGCATGGTGATTTTAAATTATCGGCGGCCGCTACTTGGCAGCGGTCAAAGAAGTCTGCTTTCCAATTCAAAAATTGTCCGCGACTCAGGACCGCCTGTACAATGCAGACCCATTCTGAGGGAAGCATATAGCCTCCCCGTGACATGGCTTCTAGTACAGAGAGAGTAAAAGGGGCATTGGGTCCATAATTTTTAACTACATTGTTTAAATCTTTTAAAGTTTTAAAGTTAAGCTTACGGTGTTCTCTCAAGAGGGCATCTCTAGCTGCTTGAGAGTCTCTGTCCTCGTCACTTTCACTTTTGTTCTGTTCCTCATTCTCACTATCCTCCTCGCTTTTGGAAGGGAAAGGGACCCTTTAGAGGGTGAAGTGAGGGCCCCAGCGGAGGAGGAAGCTTAATCAGGTCTGTGCGAGTGGGTCATTATGGGAAAGGCAAATGTTTGTTTACGGGAACCCTTCCCTTCTTTTCTTTTAGGTGGTTGGAGGACAGTGTTTTGGAGGGTGTCTTGCAAGGTGGAAAGTTCAGTGGAAAGATGGACGAATTGTTTCTGTAGGTCTAAGACCTGCCGGAGGTCATTAACTCGGGAGGAAAGCTCTTTCCTAGCCTCTATGAGAACAGAGAGGGGGTATAGGAGTGGGGGCAGAGAGCGCAGGTGCGCAAGTTTGAGTTACATAGGGAGGAGGTTGGTCTGTAGTTAGGAGGCCTGTCGAAAGGGGAGGGCCAGTCAGGGCTAGTATAATGAGCTGCCTCCCCCTCTAGTTCAGCTGTGTCTCGAGGGTTAAGGGTATCGGCATCAGGATCTTTGGGGGGCGTTTTAAAGATTATAGGAAAGTTTTGGGACTCTTCTGTTGGAGGGATTTCTTTGGGTAACGGAGAGTAGAGAGGTTTCCGGGGGATTATAGGGAAATCTTGGGTCTTTTCTACTGGTGGATTTTCCGGGGGTAAAAGAGAGCAGAGGGGCTCCCGGGAAGTAGGTGGTATTTCAATAACCACAGATGGGGGCCTAGAGGGGCACTTAGAAGGGGTGAGGGGCTCTTTAGAGGTGGCCTGGATAGATGTTGCAGAAGCTGCCTGAGATAAGGGGTGGAGGCAGTGCTCTGCGACCAACAGAAGTTGTAGTTTTTCAGGGTCGAAATGTGCTGAATCCACAATATCTCTGATTACGCCCCAATAAGAGGACACTGTCGCAGGAACAGCGTCAGGCCCATCTATCTGTATTTTATTGTTTAAATCTCTTCCTACTTGCTGCCATTTTTGGGGATGGATCTCAGGTCCACTTATAATGAACCAAGGACAGATCTCATCTACAAAAAGGAAAAATCTTACTAAGTCCTTCTTTTTAACTTTCACTCCTCTTTCCCTGAGGGAGGCTTTAAGATCCTTAACAAAGATCTGTTCTTTAGACAACTTATGGCCCATAACTTATGAGACAGATGAAATCTACTTACCAAGGACAGAAGGAGATCCTTGCAACTTCTCAGGGGTCCGGACGATCTCTCCGGGGTCCACCTGGCAAGGGTCCGCACTCCGGAGCTCCATATTGGGTGCCACTTGTCCTGCCCACCGGGACTTAGTTATTCGAAGGGTACCGAGGGGAACCCAGCCCGAAAGAGATATGGGCAAGAAAGAGGAGGGAGATAGCATACAGTTGGAGCAAGTCTCAGTTTATTGTTGGGAACAGCTCAAGTTATATAGGATAAGGCTGCGTGCTAGCAGGGGTGTGGGGGGGGGAGGGCGGCAGAGGAGGAAGGTTCTTCAAAGAGGGAAACATCTGTGGCTTATTGCTTCTCCTAGGGCCTCAGAATTATTGTACTTAAAAGAAGACGTCTGTGGTAATTTATTGTCCTTCTAGGAGCCTTGAGGTCGTCATGCCTCAAGGCAGCCTTTGGGGGAGAAAGAAAATATCCTGCCACCTGGAGTTCTAAGGTCATTAAGCCCTAGAAATATCCTGTGATATGGGAGTCAGGTGGGCTGGTCACAGCAGAAGTTTATTAATGGCTTCTGTCAGACCCCGACCCATGTTGTAGAGGAAACTAGCATCAGCCTGTCCTGACCCTACAACAGGTAGAGGGCAGTGCTACTTGTTTAGCATCGCTGAATTTTCAGTGGTCCCATGATAAAGTCCAGTCTAGCTCATCTGAAGGGCTCAGAATAAGTCCTTGTCAGGATAAGCAAAAGTCCTTGCCCCACGTTGTGGGCACCAAAATGTAATGTCCTGTTGTCTCCAGAAACTGCCGATCGCTCTCTGGGAGGAGATCTGCTGTCTCAACTCAATCTCCTGGCCAGACTCTTCTTCCTGTAGAGAGTCGTCTTAACTCTGACCTAGAGCAGACTCCTTTTCCTCTCCAAAAGTACAGAATTGCTGGACTTGTGAATCCACCGGACATCTTCTCCTTGACCCATCCAGAACTCACTTTGCAGACTCTAACTTCTTCTTTTATCCTCCCAGAGAATGGGCGTGGAATAACTCAGGGGCCTGTGGGAGAAATACTTCAACAATGAACTTATTCCTTCTAAACATGTAAGCTCTTCCCCAGAAGTTCAAAGGGGTAAAACTAGAGAATTGTTAAGTACTGACTTAGCACTTACTAAGAACCTAATATCTCATTATCTCATTAGCACTTAGTAAGAACCTAACAGTCCCAATCCCCTTACAAGGAGCTATGTCAGTTAGGTTGCAGGTTTCTCCTGCTGATTATTCCCTTAATTGGCTTTTTGCCCCTGTCACCACATGGTTTTCCTGGACTAACTCTTTGCATCTCAGAGCTCAGGTTCTGTCAGAGTACTGAACTTTGCATCCTGGCACATGTATTGCCCCAAGTGTTCCTTTATTCTGAAGAGGGAGCCGAGGAACACTTTGGATTGATTCATTCCAAACAGGCAGTAGCCACATTGGTTCCCCTGCTAGTAGGAATAGGTGTTGCAGGCTCAGCAGCAGTGAGGACAGCAGCTTTAGTTAAGGGGAAAGCAGATTTCAGCCTCCTGAACTCCCAGATAAATACAGACATTAGAACTCTAAAAAGTCTCATCACCCATTTAGAAAAATCAGTGGACTCCCTAGCAAAGGTTGTATTAGAGAACTGCCGTGGGTTAGACTTGCTGTTCATGAAGCAAGGCAGACTGTGTATGATGCTAGGAGAATCTTCTTATTTCTACGCAAATCAGTCAGGTGTCATTAGGGAATTGCTCACCTCCTTTTGTAAGAGGTTGGATGACTGGGAGGCCAGTCATAAGGCTTCAATGTCCTGCTATCAATCACTCTATAACTGGTCCCCCTGGCTGACCACCCTCCTTTCAGGAATCGCAGGCCCAGTCCTCTTATTCCTCCTCCTCCTCCTAGCTCCCTGTGTCATTAAGTGCCTCACCTCTTACATTCAGGACCGTATACAGACCCTCAAACTTTTCACCCTCAAGATGACTTATTCTCCATTGGCCTCAATTGAGTCACAACTATGACCATAAAAAGAGGGGAGTGAAATGGACAAAAGATTGGCCTCCTCAGTCCTGGGTCAGGGGGCATCGAGCTTATAGAGAAATGTTTGCTCAACAAAATTAAGGGAAGTGTTTTGCTCTGTAAAGTGTTTGCTCAACCATATTCAGAGAAGTGATTGTTCTATAGCATGCTTGCTTAACAATGTCAGTTAACCCTGACCTATTTTTATGTCAACATCTGCCATTATGTATTCTCCATAAGCTCCCCCATTTCCCTTTGTAAGCGGGAAATCGAGTCACTGTTTAACATCAAATGTAATTACAAAGCTGAAAAAGAATGCTTATAAGGCTGTCTCTACTTCTGTTTGGGGTGGAACTCTACTGAGAGGTCCGTCCTGGTGGGTAATAAATGCTTTCAAATCATGAACCCCTTGGTTGTCCTGAATTTTGTGGCCTGGGCTATTTCAGCATAACGATTACCTTGTGGGCAAAACTGCTTAATGGGTGATGCTGATGGTGTCATTCCCCCTCCCACTCCTCCTTTTGCCCAGGAAGGCAGAATTGAGGGAGGAGGATCAGGAGATGGGGAATACCATAAGGGCACATGCTTGGCTGTAGATAGAATTGAAACTGAGCTTTGAATGTGAAAAGCACCACACCCTTCTGTTGGGCCCCACACCCCACATTCCAAGAATTAATAAAAGACCTTGGTCTGTCGAGTTCTAAGAAATATGCTCAACAAAGCATGAGAACATCCTGCCTCGAAGGTCACAGAGCACAGGTGCTAACAATAAAACATTCTTTCCTAGCCTGAGAACATCCTGCCCCCGAATATCACAAGTCACGCATGTCAACTACCAGATGTCCCGTAACCGACAAATGTTACCTTTGTTATACGACCCCTAATCATGAAATGTCTTTTCAAAAGACTGCCTACGTGACCAAGCCCCTATATAAACCCAAACCCTCCTTCAATAAAGAAGCTATTCTACCTTCTGCCAGAGTTGCCTCCGTTTCTTTCTTTTCAGCCCATCCCCAGGCAAACGCCCTCCCCAGCCTCCGGCTTACAGACTGATGTGTGACTTCAGCCATCCCTAGTTCGAGACCCGCAGGCCGGGTCAAATTGGCGCCCGAACAGGGACCTGAAGATCCATATCAGCCCGACGGATTGACGAAGAGAAGTAGAGACGAACCGCCTGGCCAGGCCCCCGTCTAAGGACCCGAAGAGAATCTTCACATACAGGGTAAGTGAACCAATCCGTCGCAATCATGGGCTCCCACCTTTCTAAAGAACAGACTTTCGTTAAAGATCTTAAAGAGAGTTTTAGGGAATGAGGAATTAAGGTTAAAAGGAAGGATCTTATAAGATTTTTTTATATATATTGATAAGATATCTCCATGGTTCATAATTGATGGCCCCGAAATTCATCCTGCAAAATGGCAAAAGGTAGGCAGAGATTTAAACGAGGTACTAAAAAAGGAAGGACCTGATTCTATGTCTCTCAACATTCTTCCTTATTGGACTCTCATTAACGAGGTTGTTCAGGAGGCAGCAACTGACGGAGGAATTAGACAACTTCTCATTACAGCTGAATCATGTCTGCGTCCTCTTTCTCGTGCTGCCTCTGAGACTTCCTTTTATAAGAGAGACCAGGGAGAAAAGTCGAAAAATTTGCAAAAATCTCCCTCCCGTCCTTCTTCTATTTTAGAATCCCCTCCGCCTCGCCCAATCCCACTTATCTACCCCCCCTACCCGCAGATCCAATGACCCTGCCCATCGCTCCGACTGATAAGCATAGGACAGACAGATTACCCAGTAAAACTCACCCTGGCGAAAATGAAACCACTGATGGCATCTTAAACGAGGCTGATGCTGCAGACCTAGAAGTTGCAGCTGCTACATACAATCCTCCTAATGTCTTCCTTAATCAAACCACCAACCCAGGTCCTTTCAAACCCCAGCCGTTATCCTTTGCTTTCCCTACTCATTTCCCCCCGAATATCCCTTACTCCTTACCGCTCGGACAAGCGAACTCCGATCTTACAGCTATAAAAGAAAAGCTTATTCATGATCTAAAGAAACTCGGAGAGATAATGACAGTACAGGATCAGTATGCCCAGATGGCCTCTCAATTTAATAATATCCAAGAATCTTTAAGAACATCCCTCTCCCTCCAGACAACTATGAAGGTCTCTGAAAAGGAGCCTTCACTAAGAGAAAATAAACCCTCTTATAGGAAAAAGAAAGAGAGTCGAACATTAGCCTTTGACCTGTCCAGCAGGTCTTCAACGTGGGTCAAAAGAGAAGGACATAGACCGAAATTAAGGCAAAAGCCTGCGGGGGCTAAGAAAGCCCGAGAACAGGATCGAGAGAGAGAGAGTGGAGACTACTCAAAGCGAAGGTGAAGCATGTCTCGTTTATTGAGCTTACAGTTACAGAATATATAGGCAGAAAACCGCAATGCCACGTATGCATAAAGATTGGGTAATCATGATAGATGAGACAAATATTTTTGTAACGTTTACCAGGTGCAGATCATGAGACGGTTAGGGGCCCAAGGGCGGGGTGGAACAATGTGGTTTTGTCTGTTCCATATCAGTTCTGGGAACTGTATGTCTTGACATTTCTCAGAAATCATCAGCCTCAGGGCCGTGGTGACCTGGGTTTGTTCAAGAGGGGGGAAGAGCAAGGGGAAAGGTTGGGGAGGGTTCCTGACATGTCCCCCATTTTTCTTTAATAATGAGGCACTCAGGCCTCGTGACCCATTTCCAGCAATACCGGGAGTGTAATGGCTGGTGCAGGTGTCTTAACACTCACGCAGTACAGCCTGGAGGTAGCTGGCCATTGGACGCTGTCTTAGGTCATTGGGATTGTCCATACCACCCGTGGGATTGCCACGCCAACCCCTGTCTCAGATGGATAGATCGATCACTCAAGGTTGCCCGTCATGGCATCACAATGGTCTTATAGCCGTGGCTCATTTTTAAACCTTTCCCAAAGATACCCGGGTTGCATATTGCAGAGGTCAAAGTTTTTCATAAAAATGGCAAGGAACAGATTGTCAGGATCCATGAGGGGTACAGGGAAAGAGGGGTAAGGGGAGGGTGATTTCTTAAAAGCATCAGGCTTAACCAAAAACAAAGAATCATCTCAAAGCAATACATGAAGTACTCTTAGAATATTAAAAAGTAGTTTCGAGTGCCAATGCACCCGCAGTATCAATTCATGAATTACAATTCTTAGGAATACAATTGATAGCATAACACAAGGTCCTAATATCAGAGAGATACAATATGTCTCTGGAGAAGGGATATGAAATGGTATTACAAAGCAAACTGTGCATGTATAAGGGAGTTATAGTAGGGTGAACAATTATAGTTATAGTAGGGTGAACAATTATCAGGTTTTTTGAAAACAGGGGCAAAGTTTTCGAATTCTTTCTGCTGCCCGCCGAAGTCTGGATTTCTTCAAGAGGTGGTCATTAAAATGCAGGGGTTCGATGTTTTCAGCTTTGCCTTCTTCTTGGTCTTGTATGCGATGGTAATATATGTGATTTTTCCTGCTAATTGCTGTATCTACTTGGGTTTTTACAAAAGATGTTAGTTTATTAAAGGCCCAGGGGCCAAAAGAGATGAGTAGAAGGAGACCTATAATAGGCCCGAGAAGGCTAGGGAGAAGGGTGGAAAGCCAAGGAGAGGTAGAAAACCAATTTTGGTACCAGGATTCTTGTTGTTCCCTCTCTTTCTTTCTTTTTTCTAGGCTATCCCTAACCTTCTGTAAGCTATTTTCTACAAGGCCTAATTTATCGGAGTAAAAGCATGTCAACTACCAGATGTCCCGTAACCGACAAATGTTACCTTTGTTATACGACCCCTAATCATGAAATGTCTTTTCAAAAGACTGCCTACGTGACCAAGCCCCTATATAAACCCAAACCCTCCTTCAATAAAGAAGCTATTCTACCTTCTGCCAGAGTTGCCTCCGTTTCTTTCTTTTCAGCCCATCCCCAGGCAAACGCCTCCCCCAGCCTCCGGCTTACAGACTGATGTGTGACTTCAGCCATCCCTAGTTCGAGACCCACAGGCCGGGTCACCCTTCTCATCAGCAAGGTATTTAATGGATTTAATTCCTTTTCTGGCCAACTTACCATAGTACTTAAGATACTTAACTCTTCTCCACCAAATGGCTGTGCCCTGCAGAATCTCCTAAAGTAATAACAAACTATATAAATCTGTAAAATGCTAAAAAAAAAAAAAAAAGACTTGTTTAGCTCTACCCCAGGTGCTGTACTCTCCTGGGCTACAGATACTAACTCTATGCTTGCTTTTCTTCTTATACTTTCTTGTCTGGCTGTCCACGTTAAAATCTTTCCTAGTTTTAAAACTTGTAGGATTCCTTAAAACCTTAAAACGTCATTGTATTCAGTTAGTTGTTCTCTTACTAACTTCCACATCTCTGGCTCCAGCCTCTCCTTCTTACAAAGCCATAGAGTGCACTCCAGAGCATCTGAGAACTCGGTGATCTGCTTCTGAGTTACCAACAAATCTTGCTTCTCTGTTAACCTAATGAAGCATGCTTCATACTTCCCTGGCAAGGGAGGCTCATTTCTTACTATCTGCCTCATTTCTGTAAGGGCTGAAGCTGAGCAGATGCACCTGGATAATCAAGCACTTAAGGCTAATTACCAGTTGGACAATACTCTATTAGCATAAGCTTGGAGAATGGCCTGGCCACTATCCTGTGCTGGCTGGATCTGTGGGTGTATACAAAGAATTGTGAGAGGGATCAGAGGGTGGAGTAAGACAAGGGAGAGTCATTTTTTGGTTGTGGAGAGAGAGAAAGAAGGTATAGATTCCTATATCTATTCAAGAATAAAGATCAAGGACTTTTGCTTATGACTCTGGCTGATTCTAAGATATCTAGGGTGCTAATGTGGTCATTACAATTTCAGCTGAAAAAAACGAAAGCGAATAATTTAGCCCTTACCAAATCTTCCTACTTGCCTATTTTTATACTTAGCCTATTTCCAGATCACTGGGACTTTCCATTGAACTCGGCTAATCCCATCAGTGGAGTTGATTTGTGCCCTGCTTTGCAAGGCCCTGTTTCTAGGGCCCCACATTTAGGTGCCAAAATGTAGTGTGCTTTTTAATGCCCCCAATTTGGGAATCACAAAACATATAATTTCTAGAGTCCCCACACTGGGGTGGTTAAAATATAATGCTTTCTAGAGTCCCCAAGTTGAGATGACAAAACATACTATTGCTTTATGTAAGGGTTAAAAAAACCTCTAGGAGCAAGGAATGCAATTCAAGGCATGTGGGAGGACATGAGGGATGAGAGGTATTGAGGCTCAGGCGAGTCCTATGTGGAGGTGGGGCTTAGCCCCAGGAGATGGTGTCTGACCCCAGGTACCACGTCTGCTCCTTAGTGCTCTCAAAGCCTAGCAGGCCTCCCTCCCTCTTCTTGGGCCAATCCCATTATGACAGGTTCCTAGAGGACCTCCCACTTCCCCCAGATCTTCAAGAGGATATAAATATGTGCTCTCTAAGAATAAAGTTCTTAAGTAAAAACTTCACCCCTACCTCCTGGTGGTCTGTCTCTATGTTATCCAGGGTTGGTGCCCTATAAAGGGCTGAAACTCTGAGTTGATGCACTGAGGTTGGACAACCGAGCACTTGAGGCTAATTACTGATTGGACAATACTTCATAGGAATATGCTTGGAAAATGGCCCTTCACATTATCATGTGCTTGCCCAATCATTTGGTGTATACAGATAATTTTAGGAGGGACCGGGGGGTGGAGTAAGACTAGCTAGAGTCACTTCTGGGCAGGAAATGAAGAGGTGAGGTCGTGGAGATCCTACACTTCCATTCCCTTCACTTCTACCCCTAAGACCAAAAATAAAGACCAAGGACTTTTACTTATCCTGACTCTGGCTGATTCTAAGATATCCAGGATGCTAACGAGGTCCTCACAGTGTCCAAAGACAGGTAAGTGTGGCCTAGATGTGCTGTCAATGGACAGGTATTAAGAGTAGCTCAAAGTGGAGCTACAAGGTTATAGTAGTACCGTGTTTCCCCGATAATAAGACCTATCCTGAAAATAAGACACCCACATACTCTTTAATATTCCGCTAAAATAAGCCCTCCCCCGAAAATAAGCCCTATCGAACTTACTATGAAAACGGTCATCATGGTGATCCCCTGCGCTATATGCTGCGTAGCGGTACCTTCAGTAAGCAGCGCCGCCCTCCCCTCCCGGGTGAAACGCACGTCGCGCTCCGAGCTGCATCCAATCAGAGCTGCAGCAGTGAGCGCGTCATCCTCTTCTTCCCTGGTGATTTGCTTGCTGGCGCTACTGAGAGCAGCGCCGCGGAGTAGAGCTGAGACAGGACCATCTAAAAACTCGGTAAGTTCAGTAAGCGATGGAGAATAAAATAAGCACTCAGGGGGCATGATGGAGGCTAAAAGGGGAATGATGGAGGCTAAAATGGGCATGATGGAGGATAAAAGGGGCATGATGGAGGATAAAATAAGCCCTCCCCTGAAAATAAGCCCTCTGGTGTTTTTTAGTCCCAAAAAAATAATAAGACAGTGTCTTATTATCGGGGAAACACGGTATTAAGGAGATGCTACACTTTCTAGAGCCCCTTGTTGGGAGCCAAAATATAATTTCTGGACTAGTTCTCTGGTGGATCTCTGAATGAGCCTTGGACTTAGGTGTAGGAGTGATGAAGGCAGAAGAGCTACCAGGAGGATCTCCGTTTCTGCCTCTGTCTTCTGGTCTCCTCTGTGCCTGTGTCTGAGTCTCCTCTCTTCTTAAATATCTCAGTATGATCATATCATTACATCACACTAAGTATATGCCGACTAGAGTGATTACATCCTATCATACTAAGTGTGTGTTAACTAGAGAACCATTATCTCATTAATCACACTGAGTAAGTGCTAACTATAAGAATCCTGCTGCAAGTATCCTTGCTTCAAGCAGAACACAGGTGGTCACACCCTCCCTGACTTCTCAGGAAGGGAGGTGAAAAATTCCAAAGGGAAAAATGGGGAGCCAAACCAGATATTGTTAGCAGGTTTCCTCTGGGCTGAAGGATCTTATACCTCATTCGAAGTTCCCCCATTATCTGTGGCCTTCCACAGGGTTTTCTCAGCCCTCCACCGGACTCACAGGGCTCTCTAAGATGCGATGATATACATTAACTCCCTGCTGCTTACCTCAGCGGAGGTCAACTAGCTCTTACCTTCTCCAGGCCTTCAGATGCCTTTGGCTCTGATTATCTCAATCAAAGAACAACCTCAAGGGTCCCCCGCAGAACACCCGACTCACACGAGTATGCTGCAACAGGTATTTATAGTATGACTTTACATCATGGAGATCCCTTCCTCCCGTCTCCTGCAACCCCTTTTTATAGTCCCCAGATCACGTGTCTTGAGAGTGCATGAGCTAGAGCATGATCAGCAAGAGTGAGGAGGCTTTCCCTCGTTACTGAGGTTTACTCAATACCATCACCTCCCTGTTTGTCAGGCTCGGGCAGAATAAGCCTCCTAGTGCCTCTTATACTCTGCCCTTGAGATCTGCCCTTTACTCTAACAGATATTGTATTAAGAAAAGTTGTATGTGTTCGGATTCACTCCTATAAATGACGCTCTCAGACTCAATTGAAAATGAAAGTAAGGTTTTAATCAAATAGGACAAGGTATAGACAGTTTAGATTTGTATAAAAAACCAAATAGAAATAAGAACAATTAACAATATAACAATTATAGCAGATAGAGGAAGAGAATACATCACCAATTCAAGGGAACCTCAAAACTCAAATGGCTGGGAGCCCCGTTTCAGCCTCAATCAACTTGAATTGTGTAAAGATTTTCCCGGACGAAGCATCCTTCCCACGGGTAAAGCTCAACTATGGTATAGGACGCGGGCTTTTTATATGTTTTTAGACAAAGAAGGCTCCCGGCCAAAACTTATCTATATATTCATGTTGACTCACTCCAAACTCTTGAAGCTTGACATGTTTCCTTATCAATTGCATATGCACAGGGAGGAAGCCACCCAACCCTAAGCATAAGCATGTCCAAGAATGGCTAGTTCCTGGTATCTATTGTCAAAGACATACAGAATTTATGGAACGGTCAAGTTCCTATAATTTAAAGCTCAGGCCTGCTAGATTTGAGTGAGCTTATAATTCTAATATGAAATCTTAATTTCTTATTCAGATATATACATATAATTACCTGCAATTTTCACATTCCCTGAATCTTACCCCAGCAATGAGTTTCTGGCACATGCAAAAGGCATGGCTGAACAACAAGTTGGCCAACAATAACAGGAGCCTTCTCTTCACATTAATGTGGAAGGGCTTAGATAGCACCTAAAAGGGCCTGGGTTGGGTCAGGGTTTGGAGACCCGGGGATGCTCTTGTCATTCCAGATGCAGACCCAACAAATGAGGAATGGATCTGAACCAGGAACGTCTGTGATCTGGGGAATCAAGAAGAGAAGGACCTGATGACATCATCTCCAACAACAGCCTAGAAGGATTGGTTGGATGTCAGCAGCCCTGCAGATACTGATACCATCCCCCTCCTGACCATGACTCCAAAGAAGGTGAACACAGCACCAGTGTCACAGCTGAATTGGACTGTCCTGGTTGATGCGCAACGCCTTGAAGTGGACAAAACTGGACAATGGATTTGGGTGCTTCTCCCATAGCCTCTTGCTATTCATATGGTGGGCTGGGGGGAGGCCTTGCCCTGCTTTCCACTTGTGGGCAACACCTCCAAATTAGTGGACAAAAAACCAACAAACCCACCTGTCAAAATTAGGGAAGCAGTGCTACAGAATGACTTTTCTTGCATACACCCCTCCTCTGTGCCTTTCCTACCTAGCCTACATACATACATGTAATTGAGAGTCTTATGACATCCTACCTCCCTGGATATGGCTATGGACACCATCCCTTACTCCATCAATTGTACAGGGACTTGTGTAGACAAAGACATCTCAGGGTTTAACAAAGGGTTTAATACCATGATGGATCCGAAACCACGTAAGGAAAGTGTAAAGGGCTAGAACTGAGCAAATGCACTTGGATAATGTAGCACGTGAGACTAATTGCCAATTGGATGGTCTCTATTAACTTGTTTGAAGGTTGAGCCTCCCCAGCTGTTCTGTGCTGACTTGATTAGTGGGACAAAGAGGGGGAGTGATGTGTGTGGGGGGAATTAGGAGGAGGAAGTTGAGGCATTCTCTCGTGGTGATTGAGAGAGGAAGGTGGTGTGGAGATTATTAGATCTACTCCCCTGACGGTGACCTCAAGAAACCAAGAAGAAAGACTTTTGCTTATCCTGACTCCAGCTGATTTCTGGGAAGACAGAGTCCCAGCAGGAAGGCACTCCTGTATTGTAAGATTTTAAAGTTCGGGTTCGCTATCACAAATGACTCATGTGTCTCAGAAGCCAAAAATAAAAGAATTTTAATAATATTTAAAAGCAGCAAAAAATAGACTTTTTTGCAATAACAGAACCAGCATATGAGGATAATAATTATCTGCACATATATATTGTACCTAGGATATACTATAAGATATTTAATATTATGGGAATGCCTGCCATCTAGGGGAGGGGTGGAGGGAAGGAAGGGAAAAATTCGGAACAGAAGGGAGTACAAGGGATAATGCTGTAAAAAATTACCTATGCATATGTACTGTCAAAAAATGTTATAATTATAAAAGTAATAAAAAATTTTAAAAAAGAGGACAATAACTAGACATACTGCAATTATTGATGATCAGAATAGATGAGAGAAAAAAATCACCAATTTGGGGGAGCACCAACTCTGATCCTGTGTGGCTGGGAAATCACAGAAGTGCAGCCTAGAGTCCCGAATGGAAAGGTCCCAGGCAGAGCGTCCTCTCCATGGGTGAGATTCCAATGAGCCATTTCAGAGTAAGGGCGTTTTTGGGGTTGAAGACAAAGAAGGCTTTGAACCAAGGATCTGGGATATGGATGGACCAGGGTTTTGGGCTTCAGCCCATTTTCTTGGGTTTTTGGCCATGGGAATACAGATTTGTTAGCTCATCAAAGAGAATACCATGAGGGGCCACAGGGTTGTAGTTAATTAATGACATACATGGGAGATTAGCCATTTCTCCCAAGTACTGTCTTTGAGTTCCAGGAGGGTCTCGTTCCTGGAACATAGATAAGCAGCCACCACATACATGACACATTCCTTGAGCAATCAACTAAAGGACAGAGTGAACTTACTCAGGAATAGGGAATATTCCTTCGTTTGGCCTTAAGGTCAAGAAAGACATAAGGTGACTGAATCAAGAGCATGAAATTATTTATCCATTTCATCTTTACATACATATAATTACATGTAAATAGGAATATCAATAAGATAAGCAATAATAATAATGGGATTTCCAGACTATTAAAATATTTAAGTGCAGTAGGTGATTTGAACAAAAGAATCATACCAATGGTGATTAGTAACAGAAGTGATTAAATGTGAGGTCTCAAGTAAATGTTCTAATAATTGTTTCAAAACATGAGATTGGTTAAGTGGAATAGTAAAAAATGCATTGGGCAGATCTATTACTGTATACCATTGTACTAGAAATGCTAGCACAGCTTCTATTAATGGTGATAGTATCTGAGATGCCAGCGTACAAAGCAGGAGTAACTTTAATTGTCTGTAGTACACTGTCATTTGCCATGAACCATCAGCCTTTTTAAAATTATAAACTTTTAATATAAGTTTTTGACAGAACATATGCCTAGGTAATTTTTTCAACATTATCCCTTGCACTCACTTCTGTTCCGACTTTTTCCATCCTTTTCTTCACCCCCTCCCCTAGGTGGCAAGCAGTCTTATACATGTTAATTATGTTATAGTATATCCTAGATACAATATATGTGTGCAGAATCGAACAGTTGTTGCACAGGGAGAATTGGATTCAGAAGGTAAAAATAACCTGGGAAGAAAAACAAAAATGCAAACAGTTTACACTCATTTCCCAGTGTTCCTTCTCTGGGTATAGCTGATTTTGTCCATCATTGATCAACTGGAACTGAATTGGATCTTCTCTTTGTCAAAGATATCCACTTCTATCAGAATACATCCTCATACAGTATTGTTATTTGTTGGGAGCCAAGGGCTTCAGCCCAGGTGTCTCTCCCCACTAAGTTGGCCCACCCAGGTGTTTCTCCCCCCTAAGTGGGCATTACCCTCAGACAAATTGTTCTGAGAATCGGCCGACCACAGGTGGGCATAACCCTCAAATAGTTTTGAGAACCGACCAACCATAGAATATTCCAACATTGTATATCCTAACTGCAAACTGTTCCTGTTCATTGAACCAGCCATCCCCATGTTCCTTTCCCAGGCCCTACCCTACTTCTCTTTCTCATGCTTTTTGCTATATAAGCTGTACCCCAAGAGCAATAAACTGAGACCTTGACAAGAGTCTGCTTGGTCTCGCTCTTCTTTCTCGCCCGTTTCTCTTTCAGGCTGGGTTCCCCTCGACCCCCGAATAACTGAGTCCCAGTGGATGGGACAGTTGTTGAAGTGTATAATGATCTCCTGGTTCTGCTTATTTCACTCAGCATCAGTTCATGTTAAGTCTCTCCAAGCCTCTCTGTATTCATCCTGCTGGTCATTTCTTAATAGAAAAATAATATTCCATAACATTCATATACCATAATTTACCCAACCATTCTCCAATTGATGGACATCCATTCATTTTCCAGTTTCTAGCCACTACAAAGAGGGCTGCCACAAACTTTTGGCACATACAGGTCCCTTTCTTTTCTTTAATATCTGTTTGTTACCCAGTAGTAACACTGCGATAAATTTGGGGGCATAATTCCAGATTGCTCTCCAAAATAGTTGGATTCTTTCATAATTCCAACAATGCATCAGTATCCCAGTTTTCCTGCATCCACTCCAACATTATTTTTTCCTGTCATCTTAGCCAATCTGAAAGGTATGTAGTGTAGTTTATCAGGTACAACTAGGCCACATTCATTTGATTTTTTTTTTTAATTCCTTTGAAATTCTTGACCTTTTGTTCTTCCCTATGAATTTTGTTATTTTTTCTAGGTCATTAAAATAGTTTCTTGGGAGTCTGATTGATATAGTACTGAATAAATAGGTTAGTTTTGTGAGTAATGTCATCTTTATTATATTTGTTTGACCTATCCAAGAACATTTAATATATTTCCAATTTAAATCTGACTTTATTTGTGTGGAAAGTGTTTTGTAATTTTGCTCATATAATTCCTGACTTTCCTTTGGTAGATAAATTCCCAAATATTTTATGCTATCAACAGTTATTTTGAATGGAATTTCTCTTTGTATCTCTTGCTGTTGGATTTTGTTGTATAAAAATGTTGAGGATTTATGTGGATTTATTTTGTATCCTACCACTTTGCAAAAGTTACGAATTATTTCTAATATCTTTTTAGTAGAATCTCTGGGGTTCTTTAAGTATACCATCATATTATCTCCAAAGAGTGAGTTTGGTTTCCTCATTACCTACTCTAATTCCTTTTATCTCTTTCTAAACTCATTGCCGAGGCTAGCGTTTCTAATATAATATTGAATACTAATGGTGATAGTGTGCAACCTTGTTTCACTACTTACTGATCTTACTGGGAAAGGTTCCAGTTTGTCCCCATTACACTTGGTGCTTACTGATGGTTTTAAATATATCCACAAAGCCCATTCTCTGAGAAGATTTAAGGAGCCAGGATTCAGGAAGAAGGAGATTTGAGATTCTACTGTTGTGCTGACTGGGGACACTTGGACAAGAGAAGATTCTCAAGTCTAAAGGAAAAGCCTGCTTATGGACTTCCAGGAGATTCACATCTAGTATTGAATTCTGGGATTATTGAATTGGAACTAAAGCCAAGGCTGCCTCCCCAGAAACTCCCCAAGAAATCCTGCTCTCAGAGAATGATTGCAATTCTAGAGACACAGAGCACTACACTACCTGTTTTAAGTATCAGTACCATGTGTGTATCATAAAAGGAATTTGGTAGGACTCCTTCAATTCCTATTTTTTCAAATAGTTTATATAGCATTAGAGTTAATTGTTCTTTAAATGTTTGGTAGAATTCACCTGTAAATCCATCTGGTCCTGGGGATTTCTTAGAGTGTTGGTTAATAGGTTGTTCTATTTCTTTTTCTAAAATGGGACTGTTTAACCAGTTTTATTCCTGTTAATCTGTGAAAGCTATATTCTTGAAGGTATTCTTCCATTTCATTTATGTTATCAATATTATTGGCATAAAGTTGGGCAAAGTAACTCCTAATTATTGCTCTAATTTCCTTATTAGTGGTGAGTTCTCCCTTTTCATTTTTAAGACTAACAATTTGATTTTCCTCTTTCCTTTTTTTAATCAGATGTACTAAGGGTTTATCTATTTTTTTTTCATAGAACCAATTCTTAGTTTTATTAATTCAATAGTTTTTTTGCTTTCAGTTTTATTAATCTCTCCTTTTATTTTTAGAATTTCAAATTTAGTGTTTGACTGCGGGTTTTGAATTTGTTCCTTTTCTAGCATTTTTTAGTTGCATGCCAAATTCATTGACCTTCTCATTTTATGCAATAGGCCTCTAGAGATATACAATGTCCCCTTATTACCACTTTGGCTGCATCCCACACATTTTGGTATGACGTCTCATTGTCATTTTCTTGGCTGAAGTTATGTCCATAATTTGCTGTTTCACCCAATCATTCTTGAGTATGAGATTTAGTTTCCAATTATTTTTTGGTCTATTTTCATAACCTGGATTTTTATTGAATGTAATTTTCATTGCATTGTGGTTTGAAAAGGATCCATTTACTGTTTGTGCCTTACTTCATTTGAATTTGAGATTTTTATGTTCTAATATATGGTCAATTTTTGTATAGGCTCCATGAACTGCTGAGAAGAAAGTGTACTCCTTTCTTTCTCCATTTAATTTTCTCCAAAAATCTATCATATCTAACTTTTCTAGTATTCTACTTACCTTTTTAAACTTATTTATTTTGTGGTTTGATTTATCTAATTCTGAGAGTACAAGGCTGTGATCTCCCAATATTATATTTTTGCTGTCTATTTCTTCTTGCAGTTCTCAATTTCTCTTTTGAGAACTTAGATGGTACACCACTTGGTGCATATACGTTAAATATTGATATTGCTTCATTATCTATTCTGCCCTTTAGCAAGATATAGTGCCCTTCCTTATCTTTTAGATAGATCAATTTTTGCTTTTGCTTGATCTGAGATCAGGATGGCTACCCCTGCTTTTTTGACTTCACCTGAAGCATAGTAGATTCTGCTCCAACCTTTTACCTTTACTCTGTATGTATCACCCTGCTTCAAGTGTGTTTTCTGTAAACAACATATTGTGGGATTCTGGTTTTTAATCCAGTTGGCTAATTGGTTCCTCTTTATGGGGGAGTTTACCTCATTCACATTTATGATTAAAATTATTAATTCCGTATTACTTGCAATCTTGTTAACCCCTGCTTATGCTTTTCTCCTTTCCTTCCCCTTTTCCCCCTCCCTAGTATTAAACTTGTGAGCACTGCTTGCTTCTCTCACAGCCCTCCTTTTTTTAGTATCCGTAGCCCCCTTATAGTTCCTCCCCCTATCTTACAAATTTTCCTCACAATTTCTATATTCCCTTTTGCCTATCTTACTCCTTCCCTTTTCACTTTTCCCCTCCCACTTTTCAATGAGGTGGGAGAAGTATCACCATAAATCGAGTATGTCTAATATTTTGCTTTTTAAGTCAATTGTGATGACAGTAAGATATATACTATGCTCATTCCCCTCCATTTTTTCTCTTAGATACAATAGGTATCCTTTGTCTTTTCACGAGATATAGTACCCCCACTTTACCCTTTTCCTGGTACAATTTCCTTTCTACCTCTAATTTCTAGAATAAATTATACATGTGTTCTTTATATATCTTTATAAAAGAAATATAATTCCCAAGATTTCTTTTTACCTTTTTAGGTTTCTCTTGAATCCTGTATTTGGAGATCAATGTTTTTGTTTAGTTCCTGTTTTTTCATCAGAAATAAATTAAATTCACTTATTTCATTGAATATCCATCTTCTTCCCTGGAAAAAATGCTCATTTTGGCTGGGTAAGTTATTTTTGGCTGCATGCCAAGTTCCTTAGCCTTTTGGAATATCCGATTCCAGGCTCTTAGATCCTTTAATGTGGATGCTGCTAGATCCTGGGTAATGCTTATTGTGGCTCCTCTATATTGGAATTGATTTTTTTCTAGCATTCTTGCAGTATTTTTTCCTTTGTCTGATAGTTCTGGAATTTGGCCATATATTTCTTGGAGTTTTGATTTTAGGGTCCCTTTCAGTAGGTGATTGATGAATTCTTTCAATGTCTATTTTACCTTCTGTTTCTATAACATTTGGGCAGTTCTGTTTGATAATTTCCTGGAAAATAGTGTCCAGGCTCTTTTTTTTTTTCCATCACATTTTACAGGAAGTCCAATAATTCTTATTCTCTCTCCTGGGTCTATTTTCCAGGTCTGATATTTTCCCATGAAGATATTTGACATTTTTTCCCCACTGTTTCATTTTTTTTGGTTTTGTTTCATTGATTCTTGGTATCTCCTTGAATCATTCAATTCCATTTGTTCAATTCTTATTTTTAATGAATTATTTTCTTAACTCACTTTTTTTTATATCTTTTCCTAATTGTACAATTGGCTTTTTAAGTGAGTTATTTTGTTCTATGGAATTTTCCGTTTCGCCAATTTTATTTTTTAGAGAACTATTTTCTTTTTCCAATTCACTAATTCTGTTTTTCAAGGATTTGATTTCTTTATCCACTCTATATTTAAATGAGTGGGATGATTTATCCAGACTCTCTTGCCAAGGTTCCCTTTCCTTTTCCCATTTTGCTTCTAGCTCTCTTGTGAGAGCCTTTTTGGTTTCTTCTATGAGACTTGTGTGCTGAGGACCAGATGATATCACCCCACTTTGGGGATTCATCTGGAGACAGTCTGCCTTTAGTCTCCTCAGTTTTAAAGTCTGCTCTCTATCCATACAGAAGCTATTAATAGTTAGAGTGCACTTTATTTTTTTGCTCATTTTGTCAAAGAAAACAAACTAACAAGAAAAACAAATGGTCTGCTTTTTTTGGGGGGGGGCTGGATGGTGTTACCGGGCTTCCTCTACAGACTGCAGGGGGCAGCAGTGAGGCACTAGCAGGTCAGCAATGGCTGTGCTGTGTCTACACTCTGATAAGACTCCAAAAGCGTGCTGCAACTGTCCAGGTAGGGGTGGCCAGGTCCCGAAAGACTAGCTTTTTGGGGTTACAGTGTTTACCCCGTGTTTACAGCTTCTCTTCTAATCTACTGGCTTGCTGCCAGGGCAACGTAGCCACACTGTGGTAAAGTTCTCCCTCAGCCACACTATAGTAAAGTTCTCCCTCTAGAAACGGCTGAGATCACACTCTCCTCAGGTCTGCTCAGAATGAGCTGCCTTCCGCTCAAGCTGCCTGTTATACTGCAGCTGCCTTCATTCAGTCTGTGCCCAACCTAACTGTCCCCACCTGCAAGCAAAAACAGACCTTTTCTGGCGAATTTCAAGGATATCTTTGTGTTTTTTCCAGTCAAGCACTAATTCCGAGGCTTGTCATGAAATAAAGTATTCTAAGAGTAACGACAAAGCTTAAATAGATGTGTGTGTCATCTCCGCCATCTTGGCTGGAAGTCTACCATCAGACTTTCTTACAGGCCAATTAGGATTATTCCAAGAAGTGGTAGGAACTAACACTCCAGCCTATACATAATCCTTTATGGTATTAGTTTTTCCTGTCCACTCGGGATTTTATATTGTTTTAAAGTTAACACGATATGGTGTAGGCACTTTAATAGAGTCCATAAGCAATTTTTCCATCATTACCATCTTAATGTTAGTGCTTCTTAACCCAAATTGATATTGTCCATTAGAAGGCCTTAAAGTCATCCCTTTCAGAATTCAATTCCAATAATATATTCAGGTATAGGAACGCTCACTATTCTACATTCTTTCTTGGTAAATTCACCAATTTTCATCATTACTTTAGGTTGAACTGCACTAACTTCAGCTCCCCCTAATCCACATATAGTAACAGGAATTCCATTCCTGAATTTACTGGGATTGCCATAAATGAAAGTGGCCTCTGCCCCTGTGTCTACAAGGGCATTGGCTATGGTAGTAGAGCCATTTTTCCAATAAACAATTATTTTAAAATTAGGTCTATAATCAGCATGGAAAACATGAACATGTGAGGTTTGGTCTTTATCCTCTTCTCCCTTGAGATGTTCCAAGGATACAATACAATCCCACAGTAGGGGGAGCTGTAGGCTCAGTGCTTAATGCTGACACTGCTTCCTTGTTTCCCACTTCTTCTTGTACAATTGATACATATCAGAAGTACTAATACCAGCCATTTCCTCTCTCCATACTCCTGCCTTTATTGGGCAGTGAACATTCTCTTCCTAGACATTCTATTATTATTATTATTATTAGGCTTAACGTGCTTCCAGCTGGTTCTTGGAGCATTGGCCTGTCCTTCCCTGAATTCCCCTAAACTGGGCCAATTTGCTGCCCAAATTGTCCTAAATTACTTGCCCCAAATCCTCTCCCATGGAAGCCAGCAAAAAAGTAAAAATTAAATGTTTATAGGCTGAGGGTTCATTTTTCACCAGAGGTGCCCAATGGATAGCCAATACTGGGGACTCAGTATATATATCTACAGTCTCCCAATACAAGAGCATGTTTCATCACTTCCTCCTTTAATCGTTGAATGCCATCCTTCAAAGAATACCAGGGTTGGATAGTGTGGGGCCACACGCACGAGTCAGGATATTGTATTCTCAGCCCCGCTGCAACCAACTCTAATAGGGAGGAGTCTTGTGGAGCTCCCCCCTGCTATATCTGAGCATGATTGCAAATGGCTTGTTGCACAAAGGAGTTAGAGGAGAGACTTATACATTTCATACAATCTTTAGAATCTAGCCATACTCCTCTGGCCCCACTATCACTCAGCCACACTAACCATCTAAGCTCAGGCTCCCCTGGTTTTTGGGAAAATCTACTCAACAAGTCTGTAATTTCTCTCTGGAAGAAGTCCACAGTACATTCCTTAATTTCGGTTGACCTCTCATTCTGTTCGTCTCTTTCCTTCTCCTTAGTATGGGCTGAACCTACTCCTCTATATCTGGCTCTCCCTGTATCACATCCTCCCAATCTTCATCAGTTTCGCCCCAAACATTTCCATCCCATTTATCGGGATCCCAATCTATTCCAGCAAAGGCCACTACCTTTTTATTAACCTTCCTTGCACTCCTTTTTATTAACCTTACCTTGGCGGATTTCTATTGGGCTACCCTCACTGTGGTTTTCTCTGCTACACATTGATAGTTTCTAGCCTGATCCACCAAGATAAAATTCTGACACTGTAACATTGACATTTGTTCCCTGTAAATCAGCCAGTTCCTTTTCCTTATGTGCTTTCCCCTCCACTTTCTTTTCCAAAGCTTGGCAAATTTTCTTATTTGTGATTAAAAGAGCCCAACCATGCCTACAAATTGCCCTCAACTCCTTTCCTTTTTTAATAGGTATATTAGTCACTCAGTAAGCTGAGGAGACAGTCTGGGCTTAACTCTGCTTCCCCACTCCTCACAAGGGCCAGGATTTTGAGTCCATATCTGATAAGGATATAAGGATAATAACTAGACACACTATAATTATTAATACAATAATCAGAATAGACGAAAAAGAGAAAAAAAATCACCAATTCTGGGGAGCACCAACTCTGATCCTGTGTGTCTTGGGAATCACAGAAGTGCAGCCTAGAATCCTGAATGGAAGAGTCCCAGGCAGAGCGTCCTCTCCATGGAAGATATTCCAATGAGCCATTTCAGAGTAGGGCTTTTATGGGGTTGAAGACAAAGAAGGCTTTGAGCCAAGGATCTGGGATATGGATGGACCAGGGTTTTGGGCTTCAGCCCATTTTCTTGGCTTTTGACTATGAGAATACAGATTTGTTAGCTCATCAAGGAGAATACTATGAGGGGCCACAGGGTTGTAGTTAATTAATGACATACATGGGAGATTAGCCATTTCTCCCAAGTACTGCCTTGAGTTCCAGGAGGAGCTAGTTACTGGAATATAGATAAGCAGCCACCATATACGTGATACATTCCTTGAAAAGTCAACTAAAAGATAGTGAACTTCGTCATGAATAGAGATATTCTTTAATCCTGCCACTTGGATGCATTCCCACCTGTTCTACAGGCATTCCTCTGCTTCCGAGAGACAGCATGTTTGATTGATATTTTGGGACTATGTAGCAAAAGGCAAGACTTACACATAAATTCTGGTGCCTTCTCCCATGGCTTAACCCTGGGGTACCCGCATCCCTACATCTGGCGCTGGTCTTTGGCACTAGCTGGTGTTACTGCTACCATCACCACGGGTCAGTCCCAATGGATGGACAAAGAATTGCTCAGACTACACTTATACTACTTGGGAGGCAGTTTTTTTGGGGGATTTTGAATATGACTCATCACTAATACGTGTGACCTAATGATATATTCTTTTACTTCTTTTCTGGGTTCTCCACCTGGCTAGGCCTTCCTTGCTTGCTCACCTCAGGGTTACAAACCTTCTGCCATCTGCGGATGGGTCAGCTGCACTCTTATTGACTCACTGCACTCAGTATGTAGAAACTGTTGTCTTCCCAATCAAACAGCCAGCCTACTCCTTGTTCCTGTGAAGTCTGCTCTACCATAGACTCAATTTCCCTCTGATGAGGCTTGGTGGCGGATACAAGACTACATACTGCAGGGAGAAGAGGGGATTAGTAGAGCTCCTCTTTGGAGTTGTTCGTCTTGCTATCTCAGCTTTTCAGGAGTTTCAAATACAGCAGTTACAAGAGTGAGCGGGTTATCTGGCCTCCCAGTTACAGGCACTTATGAAGAAGACAGCTGAGGCTTGGGTGAGGCAGGCACATATTGATGGAACCTTACAACATGGTGGATCCTGTAGCTGCTGCTGTGGTTGCCATTGGTAATGAAGTCACTTTAAAACCATGACCTCTGTTCCCTGTCATTACAAATACCGCCCACTCTGTGTAACTCCATTGCCTTTTAATGCCTCCTTTAGCAGTTTTTTCCACTAAGTGAAAAGACATAGAATGTCAACTTCTAGGTGCACTGCTGGCAGTAATGCCACCTCTCAGATAGAAGAGCTTTTCTGCTTGGTAGCTGAAATTGCTCAACAAGCTTCCAATTTTATTTAAAATTTTTTTGCCTTCTTCAGCTGCTGATTCTTTTCTTGAGAGGATCGAACACCATGTTACCTTTTCTTGGTTCTGGTCTCTGTTGGGTCCAGCTCTTACTATTTTACTTTTGCTTGCCTTTGTTCTACTTTCATGACTTATAAGCTCACTGATTAAGTGAGCTGTTGTGATGTCAAAGCCAGTTTGATGCTATGAGCAGTCCCCACTAAACAAGAAAAGGGAGTTGTAAGGGTCTGGGGAGGAACCTCGCATGGCGCAACAAGTAAGTAAAAAGGCCTTAGTGCCTGAGGTATCCAACTAGCAGGAGCTGCCATGAGAGCGGAAACCCTGGATGCATTGAGGACACATCAACGGGATATATCTCCTCTTATTGGCTGTACATGTGAGCTCATAGACCCAATATAAGTAGTGGGGACTGGGAAGTAGAGTATGATCACTTACAATAAAGACTTGTGCTCTCAAGCTGCTGTGTCTGGTTGCTCTGTTGAACAAAGAACTGCTGCTCCATGACGTGGTAGCCAGAGACAGCTGAAGACCTGGGATAAGGTAAGACTGGGACCAGTGACCTGTGTGGTCACAAAGGTTGGGAGTCTGATTGGTAATAACACACCTATTTAATTTAAGGCCAAGATATGTCATAGGTAGGAATGCCATATCTTATCAGGGGCCATATTTAGCCCATGAAGGGCAAGGGCCTGTGGCCAAGCTTGCTTAATGGGAATCAGCGCTGTAGCTACAAAGGTCTGGCATAAAGTAGGATTATAGCACATTCCTTGGGGGAAAACCTTCCATTGGTATTGTAAATCAGGGCTAGCATTATTTATGGCAGGTACTGTAAAGGCAAATCTTTTATGGTTTTCTTTAGCTAGAGGTATAGAGAAAAATCAATCCTGAATATCTGTCACTATTGCAGGCCACCCTTTTGGGACCATGTTGGAGGATGACATTCCAGGTTATAAAGGTCCCATAGGTTTATTGCTATAAACCTCCCTCAGATCCATTAACATTCTAAACTTTCCTGATCCTTTTTTTTTTTTTTTTTTTAAATAAGAAACACTGGGCTATTCCGGAGCTGAGGGTGGGCTCAATATGTCTTGCTAGTTAGCTGTCATTGCACTATTTCTTTTAAGGCTCAGGTCTTATCTTCTGGGAGGAGTCATTGGGGTACCCATATTAGGATGCTGGCCACCCACACTAATAGTATAGGTTCAAGGGAAGGCACCTGGCCCAAATATCCAATGGCCCCAATTACAAATCCTGCTGAGATGGAATATATATTGAGGTTCTGCAGGCCTTTAAAATATCTCTGCTCCATAAAGTATACCTAAGCTCAGCAACAACTAGTGGCTGAAATATGTCTTGTCTATCAGTGAAGGCCCAAGATAGCGGTTCCGCAGCTACCCATGCATGTTGCACACTGCCCACCCCATTCATCATGTGGCCAGGAAGGAGGCCAGACATGCTGAGCAGTAACTGATTCGCTCCCATATCCATCAAGCCTTTAAAGTCTCTACCTTTCAATACAATTGTGGCCCATGGTTTGCTGTGCTCAGGGATCATGGTAATAGTATGAGTTATGATAGGGGTGTATGTGGAGATGCCGACTATATGGGCAGGCAGAATCCCTATGTCAGGTATCTCCAGTATCACAGTGGTGTGACTCCCATCTACTTGGTAGTTCCCTACAGATTAAAGGGGAAACCTGAACCATGAGGTGACAGGCGGAGATACCCCTGCAGTTGTCCCGGGTTTCAGGTATTGTTGGTTTTGACCTCTGCCTAGTAGACTTGTTGCAGGGTCCTCAAGGGACCTCTTCCCCCATTTCCCTGGACCTTTCTACATTCTTTGGCATAATGTTTTAGCTAGTTCTCTATTGTTTCCTTCCCTAATTGCATCGGGCTTAGAAGTGCCCAGACCTGCCACAATAATAAAATACTTTAGGTTCTTTGGTTTTCATGGCATTTGTAAAGCATTTAAGTAAGGGCCATCACTACGGCATCCATCTGAAAGGCACTGGACCCTACATCATCACATTTCTTCATCATTTCCCCTAGAGCTGCATCCTTATCAAGCACTATCATGTCTTTATGACAATTATTAGCATTTTCTCAAACCAACCTTTTTATTAATAATGTGGCTGCCTCTCCTTTTTCTACTTCTCAGTTTATTGCTATTTGTGATCAGGCTACAAAATCAGGAAAAGGCTTGTCCGGGCCCTGTCTAATCTTTGTCATAGCTGGACACCTGAACCTTTGCTTATGCCTTCCACGTGCATAGGCAGCATATTGCATTTGATTCTCACTGTCTTCATGTCTGCCTGTCCCTACTATTTTCTGGAAATCATCTACAGGAGTCTGACTTTGCAAGTCCCTAACAAATTTCTTAGCCACCTCCACATATATCACCATTCATTATAGAGCCTCTCTGGTTTCAGACACATTTTTACTATGGTTTTCCAATCATTTGGGGTTAAAATTAAAATTTCAGGTAAAGAGGACAAAAGCTCCTTCACATAAGGGGAAATCTATACCATATGTATGGGCCTCCAATTTTAATTAAGTTTCTTTCATTCTATCAGGGCCCATGTTCTTCCCTCTTGATTATCTTCAAAAACCACATAAGCATTAAGCCACACATCTGCATCAGCTTTCCTTTCTTGTATTGCTTACTGGAGGATGGCAGCTATTTTTCACACTTTTCTATTTAAATATGGGGAAGATGGGGCAGACGGCCAAAAGTTTGTAAAGAGAAGAGCCATTCTATTAGCTATTCCCTCCCTCTTCTTTGTTCCTTATCATCTTCCTGTTGCACTTCCTGCCTCTTCTAAGTTTATGTTGGCCATAATGGCATTGGGCATATTGGCACCTTTTTTTTTTTTTTTACCTTAGGGCTCTCTAACTGGGAAAACCATTTCGTTCCATTTTCTTTATTACTACTTTTACTATTTCCCTTTTGTTTATACTTTGACATGTACCTTGAAAAGGATTAATTTAGTGCCCTCAATAGTACTCCGTGCATCACTTGCTATATTAGATGACGTTTGGGGATTTTCCCAGGGTTTTCTTTTTCATAGGAGGCATCTGATGCCTTCCCATGCCCAATGATTTAATTCAAAGCCATTATGTTGTGCACATGGGCAACACAATTGTATGGTATCTATGAATTCCCACATGATTTTCATATCTATTTCCATTCCCGGTTTTTTAACAGTCTGGTATACTTTATTTCCCAACACCTCCCGGTCAGAGAACTTCACTACTGTTTTTCCCATTCCGAACATTCCACTCACTAGAGTGGAGTTCTGTCTCCTTTCTCACCCTACAGACCTACTACATGGTGAAGTTCTAGCTGTATTGTCCCTGTCCAGGTACCACTTGTTCTGGTATCTTCTGGTAACCTTATATGCCCAGGTGCTGGTGCCTGTGAGTAGGCCAGCTTACTCCGCTTTGGGTTCCAACCCAGATCCTACAGAAACAGTCAAACCAGGAGGTAGAGAAGGTGAAGTGAAGCAAGCAAGAGAGTTTATTTCAGGAATCATCTCATTTTTATCCCGTTAGTTCTGGATTAGGTGGTCCTCTAGGAGTCAGAGGAGTTGGGTTATTTGGGGCCAGGGCCAAAGAAGCAAAGCTTTCAGAGAGCTAAGGAGGGGGACATGCACTTGGGATAACAAGTGCCGCCTCATCAAGTTACACCCTACCTCCACCTACATAGAACACTTTCCTGTGTCTCTGCCTCTCAACTTCCGAGTCCTACCCCTATACCCTTTCCATATTCTGCTCCTCAGAACTTGTGTTGCTTACACCCATCATCTTTCTCCTTCTTGCCATACTGTACCTGGGTCAGGGTCCCATATAAGATCTCAAAGTCAGTTCTGCCATTAAAGGAAGTGGTTGACCCAGAAGGAGCCCCCTTATTTGTACATACCCCTTTTTCAACAAGTGACATATATAATTGGAAAAGCCAAAACTAATCCTTTTCTAAGAAACCACAAACCCTAATAAGTTTGCTTGAATCTGTTTTTCATACCCACCAACCCACATGGGATGACTGTCAGTAATTCCTTTGGCACCCTTTTTAATATGAAGAGAGGAATAGAATAGAGAATAGAATACAAAAAGAGATGTAACTTAGAAAAGCTTTTCTTGGGCCTGGAGAGAGGTCAGTAGAAAAGCACTGCAATCAGGTAGAAGCTACTTTTGGATCTGAAAGACCAAACTGGGATCCAAATTCTCTTCAGGATCAGGCAGCACTGTTGGTTTTTCAAGATATCTCCTTTGGGGCCTTAAAGTCACTGCCAGAAGCCCACCAATATGACAAAGATCTCTGAGGTTGTGCAGGGTGAATCGCCTGGTGCTTTTCTGAAATGTCTCTATGAGGCCTACTGAACCCATAATACCATTGATGCTGAGGCACCTCACTGGACACTGGATACTGGGGCCACTTTGCTTTAAAAAATTAGTTCAGTGTTTTCCAATCTGATGTCACATAAAGCATTGTTGCTCAAATCACCTTTTATCACTGGATCACTGAGCATATGGTCCATTTAGGGTATGGCACGGTTACCCACTCTTTTTTTTTTTTTGCTATGTCAGATTGTCTTACCCTCTACTAAGTAGGGATTTGCTCCAAAAATTTCAGGCTACTATCTCTTTCTCTGAAGATCAGGCTACCTTAACCCTGAATCCCCTTAGCCCACCAACATCTCATAATTCTGCCCGTTCAGTTCAAACACTTAATAGTAGAGACACATCCCTCCTCATCTGTGAACTCCCCCTTCCTCATGGAGTTGCAGTTTGATTTTTTTCTGAGTTTGGGCAGAATATAGCCCTTCTGGTCTGGCCGTCTATCATTCCCCTGGGGTCATTAAACTTTGCCACACTTCCCCTGTATCAGTCAAGCAGTATCCTATGTTCAGAGAAGCTCATCAAGGTATTTGAGTGCATATAAATAGGCTGAAAGATGCTGGTATTCTGGTTCCCTGCCAATCACCTTGGAAAACTCCTCTTCTCTCAGTCAGGAAACCTGGTACTACCAATTACTGCCCTGCTCATGATATTAGGGAGAGGAATAAATATGAGTTAAAATGATTCATCCCACAGTCCCTAACCTGTATACCCTTCTCAGCCTGCTTCATCCTAGCCATGTTGTGTATACTGTTCTTGACCTTAAGGATGCTTTCTTTTCAATACTCTTTGCTACTGTTAATTATACTGTTCTTGACCTTAAGGATGCTTTCTTTTCAATACTCTTTGCTCCTGTTAATCAATTTCTGTTTGCTCTTCAGTGGGTGACTCCCCAAGGAGCTAGGCTACCACAGAACTTTAAAAACTCTCCCACTTTGATGAAGCTCTCCACCTGAACCTCCAACCTTTCTGTGCACAATACTCTTACTGCACCCTTGTTCAAAGGTTGATGACCTCGTCCTTGCAGCCACTAATGAATCCCTCTGTCTAAAAGTAATTCATGCTCTTCTGCAACTCCTACAGTCTCTCAGGTACCTCATCTCTGTTCTACCTCCCTAAGGTATCTTATCTAGATCATGTTCTTAAATCTGGGCACTGTTACTTGTCCTTCAAGCATATCCAGGCTGTTTTGTCCATTCCTAACCCTTCTATGAAAAAGCAGGTATATGAATTCTTGGGGACAGCCGGTTGCTGCTGCCTGTAAATTCCCTCTTTCGACAAAATCACTAAACCCCTCTATTCTGCCATGGCCAGGGCAGGTCCCCTGGTCTGAGGTCCCCCTGAGCAGGATCCCTTTGATCGTTCATAGCGGCCTTCACTGAGGCCCCGTTCTTCTCTCCCTGATGTCACAAAGCCTTTCCACCTCTTGGTGACAGAAGCCAGGGGAATCCCAAAAGGGGTTCTCACACACATTAGGTCCATGAGTTGGCCTGTCACCTCTCTAAGTGTCTGGATTCATTAACAGAGGATGGCCTCCCTGCTTAAGGACTGTAGGGGCCACCACTCTCCTGGTTAAAGAGGCTGCTAAGCTTTCCTCTGGGCAGTCTCTTTCCATCTTTGCCCCCATGCAGTTGAAGCCCTTCTCAGATCTGCACCTGACCAGTGACTCTCTAATGCGTGGATTCCCCACTGTCAGGTGCTGCTCCTTGACCATCCTTGCCTCACTTATTAGGACTTCACCCCTAAATCCTTCCACCTTACGTCCTGATCTCTCTTCTGACCCTAATCCCATACATGACTGTTTCCAACTTTTTGAAACTCAGTCAGCTAAGCCTGATCTCCAGGACAATTCACAAAGAGACAATGACCTTATACTTTTCAGTGACCGGAATAGCTTTGTGCTGGGAAACATTTCTGTTTCTGGAGCAGTGCTTGTGGGCTCCCCCTCTCTTTCTACTCCATGGTCATCATCTCTTCCATCTAGGCATTCTGCCCAGAAAGCTGAGCTTGTTGGCTTCACAACAGGGGAAGTTGGTGAATATTTACATTGACAGCCACTGTGCTTTTGCAACAGCCCTTGTCCACCCTTCTCTATACAAGGAAAGAAATCTGTTGATCACTAATGTTAAAGAAATTGAGAATAAGATGGAGATACTTTCCTTGCTAGATTCTATTTGGCTGCCCGTCTCTGTGGCCATTATTCACTGTCCAGGGCACCAATGTGGGAGACAACAGAAGTGGGAAATGGCGTTACAGATGTGGTGGCTGACACACCATCACCTTCCCCCCTTCTTCCCTGCCTTTAGCCATCCCCCCCCTTCCATCTACGTCTGTGTTCTCTTCCTTGGAGGCTTCCTTCACTACAGAAAAAGGGGGGAAGAGTAAGGCCCTTGGACAAGATCTTTATTCCACAAGCATTAGGCAGAGCGCTTGTGAAGGACTGACGTGATTTCACTCACTTGGGCAAAAAGGAAGATGCATCAGCTATTAAGCAGATGTTATGTAAAATATGTCAGTTAATTGATCAGAAGCTATATTTACATATGTACTACCTGCACCCAAGTAAATTCAAAAAGAATTAAAGAGGCCTGTGTAGGAATCAGGCTTAAGGGAACAATCCCAGGGGAAAGATGGGAAGTAGATTATATTGAAATAAAACCATCACCAACAGAGTACAAGCACCTTCTGGTTTTTGTGGATTCCTTTTCAGGATGGATAGAGGTTTTCCCCACATGAAATGAGATGGCTCTCACAGTTGTTAAAGAGATACTGAATGAACTAATGCCCCATTTTGGACTCCCTTTCTAAATGTTTAAATAGAGTCCCCTGAAGTACTCATAATGGGTAATTGGAGATCATTTGACAGGATGGATGGAGGCTTATTCTCTGAGCTCTATCACTTCAAGCGGACTGAGCAAGATACTTCTAAAGCAAACATTCCAAGATTTGGGCTGGCAGAGAAGATGGATTCATGTGAGATTCACTTTACCTCAAAGATGTTGCCAGAGACCAGGAGGGCTTTACAACAGGTAATGGTCCTTCCATACTCCATGGCACCTGCCCTCTTCAGGGAAAGGGAGAGCATGAATCAAACACAAACACATGACCAAGTTGATAATTGAAACCAGACTTCTTTGGGAACAAATGTTTTCCCCCTGTCTTAATGAGAATCTTGACAACCCCTGGGGAGCATTCGGAGTTGCCACCCTATGAGATGCTGTTTTGGTTACCCTGCTTGGAAGGGTGGGAGAGCCACCTGCCTTTGAGAGCAAGGATAAGTTCTTGTGCTGCTAGTGTTGTCTTCCCTTTCAGACCTCAGACACAGATAACTACTTGCAAAAGCCCATTGCTAGAGTTTGCTGTATACTCCTTCTAACCAGGAGACAGAGTGCTGATAAAAACCTGGAAGGGGGCAAAGTGGCAACCCACTTTCTCCTGTGTTGGAGTCATGACGCAGAGTTCAAGTGCATGGTGTGGTTGTTCTTCAAAAGCACCATGCAAATTGTACTACACTTTCCCCCTCCTTTTTCTATTAAGATAGGTGCCATAAGGGTAGTCCTGCAGTTATCTCTAGGATCAGCAACCATTCTGTCTCCCTTTCAAGATAAGAGGAGGATTTTGGGACCTAGGAGGAATGGTCCTCTGCACTCAGCAGTGGAATGTGACTACAGACAGCAGTGACAACTTCTTAAGAATGGATATCCCCAGGGCAGAGTTATAGTGGCTTCATAGGGGAAAAAACCATTCCAATGAACTCTTTTAACTGACAGGTATTTGTGTTCTGGTACAAATGGCTATCCCATTTACCCTAGCAATTAGGCTCCTGTTGACACAGGCGAGGAAGGCCAAGGGAATAAAAGAAATGGAAAAGAGAGGTAGAAAGTCCCCACAGTTCATTTCATGATATAATTTATTTGGATACTAATGGAGTTCCACATGAGGTACCTGATGAGTTCAAAGTAAGGAACCAAATAACATCAGCATTTGAATCATCCCTCTTTTGGTTGCTTTCCATCAATAAGAATATGGATTGTATCAACTATATCTACTATAAGCAACAAAGGTTCATTAAGTATACAAGAGATGCAGTCAAACACATAGCATATCAATTAAATGCAACCAGCATAACAGCTTTAGAAAACAGGTTAACATTAGCTAGAATTTCAGTCAAGCAAGATGGTATGTGCAAAATGTTACCAGGAGGAATATGTTGTCCTTTCATCCCAAACATTACCACTTCTGATGGAACCTCTACTAAATAAAGCATTGCAGGATTTAACTGTTAGTCAATGAATTAGCTGAGAATTCAGGAATAGAGAACCCAGTTGCAGGGTATTTGGAGGAACAGTTTGGGAAATGGAAAGAAACAGTGGTGTCCATTCTAATGTCCCTAACTTGACAGCCAGGGTACTCATGGAAGTTGGGTGTTGTACTATATTCTGTGTAAAGAATTGGTATAAAGATTTATTGAAACATCAATAAGTAAAGTTACCGCTTTGAAGTCTCAAGTGCAAAGTTCTGGGAATGCAAGGATTGTGATATGCAAGGATATAATTTGTTCTCTGATGAGGAATGTGAGATGATGTTGAAGAAATTTGAGACCAAGGAGAGTAAAATGTAAAAACCAAATTCATATTAGAAGAAAAAGGGGGAAATTGTGACATATGAACTGCAGGAAGGGACTCGTTTCCACAGAGAGATAGTATTCTAAGAATTATAATAATCAACAGGTGGATGCAACCAATTAGAAATGGGTTTTGTATCCTTTTCATCCACAATCTTACCACAGATTCCAAGCCAGCTCAAACTAGCCAATGACTGGATAAAGGCAAATGATAAATGAATATTTACTACAGGTTAAAATTCTTTATAAATGCTATTCAGCTTAATATTTATTTTAAAAACCATGTTTAGATATAATATTGAGAAAATGTCAAGAATATTTGAAGAATTTTAAATATGAGAAAATCAATCAAATATTTATTAAGCACCTACAGTGTGCCAGACACTGAGCTAAACATTGAGAAAACAAAAATAGGCAAAAGGCAGTCTTTGCCCCAAAAGGGTTATAATCTAATGAGAGAGACAACACACAAATTTTATACAAAGCAAGGTAAATACACCATAAGTAGGAAATAGAGCTAAGGCATTGGAATTAAGAGCTGGGAAAGGCTTCCTGTAGAAGATGGCAGTTTAATAGGCAGAACTGAGGAGGGACAGTGTTTCAGGCATGGAGAACAATCAAAGAAATGCCTGGTGGACAGAGAGAAGGAATATCTTGTTTATAGAATATCCATGATGTCAGTGTTACTGGATCAAAAAATATGTAAAGAGTAAGATATAAAAAATGGAAAGGTAGGAAGGTTAGATTATGAAGGGTGTTGAATCCTTTGGATTGTGATTGGTTATTATGTTGATCATGTTGGCTAAGATGAGAGGAACAAATAATGATGAATGTTGGAGGGGATGTGGGAAAACTGGGACACTGATACATTGTTGGTGGACTTGTGAAAGAATCCAGCCATTCTGGAAAGCAATTTGGAACTATGCCCAAAAAGTTATCAAACTGTGCATACCCTTTGACCCAGCATTGCTGCTATTGGGCTTATATCCCAAAGAAATACTAAAGAGAGGAAAGGGACCTGTATGTGCCAAAATGTTTGTGGCAGCTCTTTTTGTTGTAGCTAGAAACTGGAAGATAAATGGATGTCCATCAATTGGAGAATGGTTGGGTAAATTATGGTATATGAAGGTTATGGAATATTATTGCTCTGTAAGAAATTTCCAGCAGGAGGAATACAGAGAGGTTTGGAGAGACTTACATCAACTGATGCTGAGTGAAATTAATAGAACCAGAAGATCTCTGTACACTTCAATGCTGTATGAAGATGTGTTCTGATAGAAGTGGATATCTTCAACATAAAGAAGATCCAACTCACTTCCAGTTGATCAATGATGGACAGAAATAACTACACCCAGAGAAGGAACACTGGGAAGTGAATGTAAATTGTTAGCACTACTGTCTATCTACCCAGGTTACTTATACCTTCGGAATCTAATACTTAATGTGCAACAAGAAAATGGTATTTACACACATATATTGTATCTAGGTTATATTGTAACACATGTAAAATGTATGGGATTGCCTGTCATTGGGGGGAGGGAGTGGAGGGAGGGGGGCGGTAATTTGGAAAAATGAATACAAGGGATAATATTATTAAAAAATTACTCATGCATATATACTGTGGAAAAAAATTCTAAATAAATTTTTAAAAATATTATGTTGATCATGGTTCCTAACTCAAAGTTTATTATTTTTAATAGTGCTATTACTATTCCTGGTTCTGCTCTCTTTGATTTGCATCAGTTCATGCAAGTTTTCTCATGTTTTTCTGAATCCATCACCATCATTTATCACATCCCAATAGTATTCCATTACATCTACATACTATAATTTGTGCAGCCATTCCCCAATGGATAGGTATCCTCTTTTTTTAATTCTTTGCTACTACAAAACAAAACAAACAAAACCATATTACTATAGAAATTTTTGAACATATGGGCCCTTTTTCTCTTTCTCTGATCTTTTTGGGATATAGGCTTAGTAGCAGTATAGGTCATACAGTCATACATATACATTTTAATAACATAGAGCACAGTTTTAAATTGTTTTTTACTCATTATACTAGTTTGCAGTTCCTTCATTTTTAAAAACAAAGTCTTTGCAACTTTTAGAATAACCCTATCACAGAAAAAATAATTTGCTATTTATAATATTAATAGTATGTTTTCAGAAATTTCCTGATAATTTTGATTTTACATTTTTGAGCTATGAGGATTACTGTCTAGGCCTAACAAAACCTTACCCAGGATTGGGTCTAACCAAAATCTATGTTAGGAATTAAATAAAGCAAAGGCTTTCAAAGAATGAATGCCTTGACCCCCAAAAATGTAAAGGATGCACCTTTTCTCTAATTGACACTCAAATTAGTATTTGTTCCCCTCTTTGCTGTCTTCATAAACAGAATTAATTAGTACAAATAGCCTCTAGTCAGGGTATTGTTTCATCAAAGATTCTAAGGTTCCTTATTTCATTCACTTAGAGCTCTTAAATGTTTCTAAATTGTTTTTATTTATAATGTTGAAGTTATTTTATGCATGTTCTCCTGGTTCTGCTAATTTTACAGTCCATCATTTCATAAAAGGTATTCACAATGAACACATACCAAATATTTTTTATGGTGCAATTTTTGTTCTACTATTACCCAACTAATGGATACCCCCTTAAGTCTCTAGTTCTTTGGTAAAACATAAAACTCTATTATAAATATTTTTGTTCATAAGAGTTCTTTCCCTCTTTCTTTGATGTATTTGGTGGTATATTTGTTGTATTGCTAAGTCAAAGAGCATGTACTATAGTGATTTGGGGGATATAGTACCAAATCACTTTCCAGAAGGACTAGACCAGTTCTGTTCCTTTTGAATATGTAAGCAAAGTATTATGAATATGTATATAATTGTAATGTATAAATTACATTATAATGTATGTTATATTGTATATATGTATATATAATATACATAATACATTATGATGTATAAAAATGTATAAATGCAATATGAACTACATAAGCTTTAGATATATCTGAAAGTCTACTAAATTTTTTTTGCATTGCATATCATTGTTTTTTATGTGACACAAGCATTTTCAACCCATTTTTTTGGTGACATGGAGATAAACATAAGCTAGATTCCTATATATCTATAATCCCTCTGGATAATGATAATGTGCTTTTAAAGAAGATCATATACAGTTACAGCTAGAAAGTACATGCAAAGTGTTCTTTGCATGGGGCAATTTTGGAATAAGAGACTTGCTCAGAGACATTTAGTTGATCACCCTTACTAATAAAAGTTTTTTAGGAATGACAAGTATATAAATGAGGCTGATAGCATCTTTTTAATTTCCAAGGTCAATCAGATTATAATCCCCATCAGATCCCATGTATGATTCAATTTTTATTATTTTTATACTGCTAATAAATTTCATGGCCGGTAACAAGGATATTAAAGCTTTTAAATTCAATATTTGAAACTGAGTTTAAGATAACTTATAAGATTTTCCGGAGTTCTTATTTATCAGCTTGGGGGTTAGATCTAAACTATTTAGAATTTTGTAATTTTTGTGATATTTGCAGCATAGTCATTTGAATGACTATGAGAGAGAAAATGAATGAGAGAAAATGAAAATGAGAGAGAAAGGATGAATGAGATAAATCTGTATTAGACTGAAGGGGAGGGTTTTGGTTTTATTTCTTTTGGAGCACTTTGAAGTATTGCTCAGATCTGGCAAAACACATAGCATTTAGATTTTAAGTTGTAAAGATATTCAGAGTTAAGACAACTCTCACTGCAATGTTAGAGGGTGTTCCCTATAGAATTTCAGATTTATGAGACCTCATCCTCTAAGAAGTCAGAGAGTCCACCTTGGCCCAATCCCCTTAACTTAAAAACACGGTCCAGCTTCTTCAGCTTTGTCCCTGCCTCTCTTCCTCATCCCCCAAAAGAGGAAAGGAAATGAATGTAACACTGAAAATAGTAGCCCTAGTTAAAAAAGGCACTGTATTACATAGCCCATAGAAACTGTCTTTGAAAAATGGAAGTGAAATTTGGAGACTATCAACTGCCATCTAAGAGGAGACATCTTTGAAAAGTTGGTTTTTCTGACTAGATAGAGTAAGGGACAGAGAAAATGCATTAAAAATTCTTTGATTTTTAAAAAATTAAGATGAATTATTTTTTCTCTTCTTACTTCCTCCTTAAGAATAAAGAAAATCTTAAAAAAAATAATGGCGTCAAGAAAACCCATTCCCTTTTCCATATAAATACACCCACCCACATACACAGCATTTTTTAACTTAAATCCATTATCTGTTAGAAAGTGGATGACACTAATGCTCTTGAATTATGGCTGGTCACTGCATTAATCAGAGTTCTTAAGGCCTTGATATTTATATGCATAGTTTAGTAACTTTTGGGCAATAGTTTTAAATTGATTCCCAAAAATGGCTAGGGCAATTCCATCTCTATTAATACTATGTTAACATGTCTATTAATACTATGTATTTTCCTGAAACCCATTCAAAATGTTATTTTCCCTTTTTTTCATAAATAGTGTTTCCCATGAAATGAGTTAAATTGTGTGGGGCTGCGATTTCCTTAGGGAAGAAAAGTTCTCTGAATAGAGTGAGGCTTTGAGGTGGCTCTGGATGATGATTATCATATATAAAATATTGCAAATAATTATCTATGTTTTTGCCTTATTGATTTTGTGATTAATAAATTGAGTATTCAGTAAAGAATTTAATTCTAGATGATTATATAATTTAACATTAAGTGAGGACATTTCTCCACTTTGTTACTGAAGTAACAATTGGGGTGGAACTCTGAGCTTGGCTTATTTGAAAAATATATTGAAATTTTATTACTCAATGAGGAAATATATAAACATGTTCCTAGATTATTTAAGAATGAAGAATAGTATTAAATTTGAGAATGAGTCGAGTAATATAATGGATTCAATAGCCCATGCTATAGATGGGATTTTATGTCTCAATTTTTCCTTTCCCCATAGTTTTTTCTCATGTAATTATATATACAATATGTCTGATATACAATAGTGACATGTTTTAGTATTTTAACACACACATACATGGTACATTTAAGAATTTTAAAATTATTAAAAATGAATTTATCTCAGTTTAAAAGATTTGACATATTTAATATGTACTAAAATGTTTTTTGTTGCTAAGCAAAACAAGCAGAACCAAGAATACATTATACATAATAACAGTGACTATGTGAGATGATCAACTAAGAAAGACTTTTTTTTTTCCTCAATGGTTCAGTGATCTAAAGCAATTCCAATATCCTTTGGACAGTAAATGCCTGAATGTAAAACAACACATGTTATGTTCACTTTTTTTTATTTTTTATTTCTTTATCTCTCCTATGTTTTTTTCCTTTTTGCTGATTTTTCTCTCCCAACATGATTCATAAATCAATGTGCTAAAAATAAATTATAAAGAAAATCATTAAAGACATAATGACAATTTACAAATTTTTAGGCCTCTCCTAATTTTAAACAGCTGACTCAGAAGTTTAAAAAAGGCATTATAAAAAAAAAGTAACAAAGGATTGATAAATTAATTTCCAATAAGATAGGATTTAAGGAATCATTCAGTATCAATCGATTTTTAAATACCATATACTTTAATTATAAGCAGTAGTGTACAGGTAAATGTTCATCAACTGGCTCTTCATTTATTAAAAAATGTGCATAAGGACATACTTTTTTTCTATTTATTTTTAATTAATTTTTAAAACACATTGCTTTATGAATCATGTTGGGGAGAAAAATCGGAGCAAATATAAGACACACTTTTAAGTTTAATTTGCATTACTAACAGTTTCTCCTTAGGTTTATATAATCAACAGAGCAATAAATTGACATCTCATCTAAGCTGACTTACACACCACAAACTCTATGGAACACTACCCCATAGCCAGAAAAAGTCCAACTTCTTCCTCTTCTCACCCTCAATCTGTACTGCATTATCTTAGATCCAAAGTAGCCAAGAATCTCAGAAGCCATTTAATTCAAGTTTCTTGGACAGGTGAGAACTAATGCAGACTAGATCAGAATGAAGCTCTAGAGAGCAAATGCAACCATTTCTGTTGCCACTTCTACCAAGGACTTTGTTATCAGCACTGTTGCTCCTTCAAGAGCCTGAATCTTTCTTCCTATGCTTAGAGGATGATGCTCACCTTGGCCCCCTATCTCTTCCATGGCAATCAGTACAAGATCATTCTATAAGAGCTAAGTATTTTAGAAGCTATGGAATGGGACCTAGTCCTCAGATAAGAGACCAGCCCTAGCCTGTAAGAAGGACCTAAGTAGCACCATTACTCACAATTTCATATTCAAATCTGATTATACTGATTAAGCTGCTAAAATAAAACAAAATATAAAAAATGAGTAAGCAAGGGAGAAAAGAACCAGATTCTAGATAGTTACAATAGTATAAAAGAAGATCTGGGTTCATTTCAGAGGAAGATAGGTTTAATAAAGCCACTCCTACCCCAAAAAGCAAGACCAAATGGTCACAAGCCCAAAGATTTCTTGGAAGAACTTAAAGACAACTTAATCTAATAACAGAGACTGAGGAAAAATCAGGAAAAAAACATAATCAATGGATGATCAGCCAAAACAGTTTTTAGGGGAATTTTATATCTCTAAATAGCTACGTGAATAAAATAGAGAAAGAGGAAATGGATGAATTAGACACACAACTAAAAAAGCTAGAAAAAAAGAACAAATTAAACCCCCCAATTAAATGCCAAATTAGAAATTCTGAAACTCAAAAGAAGAGATTAATAAAATAGAAACTAAGAAAACTAAACCCAACAAAAATAGATGATTTATTTTGATCAGAAAAAGTAAAGAAAAACCAAATCACCAGCATCAAAAATGAAAAGGGCAAACCTACCACTGATTTTTGCCCAACTGTATGGCAGCAAGCCTGACAATCTAACTGAAATGCATGAATATTTGCAAAAATATAAATTGCCCAGGCTAACAGAAGAGGAAATAAATTACTTAAATAGTCCCATTTTAGAAAAAAAGAAATTGAACAAGTCTTTAACTCTCTAAGAAAAAATCTCCAGGGCTAGATGGATTCACAAATGAAATCTACCAAATATGTAAAGAACAATTAATTCCAATACTATGTAAACTATTTGGGAAATAAAGAAGGAGTAGTACCAAATTCTTCCTATGACACAAATATGGTATTAATACCTGAACCAGGAAGAGCCTAAACAGAGAAAGAAAATTGCAAATCAATCTCCCTAAAGAATAATGATGCAAAAATTTAAAATAAAATAATAGTAAAGAGATTATGGCAATTTATCAGCAGAATAATACACTATGACCAAGTGAGATTTTTACCAGGAATGCAGGGCTGGTTCAATATAAGGAAAACTATTCCCATAATTGACCATATCAGTAACAAAACTCACAGAAATCATACAATAATTTCAATAGATGCATAAAAAGCTTTTGACAAAATAAGCAGTATCTATCCAAAATCTAAAACAAGCATTATTTATAATGGAGAAAGACTGGACACATTCCCATTAATATCAGGGTTTTGAAATAAGGATGCCTATTATTACTACTATTATTCAGCATTGTACTAGAAATGCTGGTTTTAGCAATAAGAAAAGAAAAAGAAACTAAAATAATTAGAATAGGAAATGAGGAAATAAAACTATCACTCTTTGCAGATGATAGGATGATATACTTAGAGAAACCTAGAAAATCATCCAAAAATCTACTAGAAACAATTCATAGCTTTAGCAAAGTTTTAGGATATAAAATAAACCCACAGAAATCATTAGCGTTTCTATATATTACTGACAAAGCCCATCATCAAGAGTTAGAGAAATTTCATTTAAAGTTTACTGTATATCAAACTGTGCATACCCTTTGACCCAGCACTGCTGCTATTGGGCTTATATCCCAAAGAAATACTAAAGAGAGGAAAGGGACCTGTATGTGCCAAAATGTTTGTGGCAGCTCTTTTTGTTGTAGCTAGAAACTGGAAGATGAATGGATGTCTATCAATTGGAGAATGGTTGGGTAAATTATGGTATATGAAGGTTATGGAATATTATTGCTCTGTAAGAAATGACCAGCAGGAGGAATACAGAGAGGCTTGGAGAGACATACATCAACTGATGCTGAGTGAAATGAATAGAGCCAGAAGATCTCTGTACACTTCAATGTAGTACGAAGATGTATTCTGATAGAAGTGGATATCTTCAACATAAAGAAGATCCAACTCACTTCCAGTTGATCAATGATGGACAGAAATAACTACACCCAGAGAAGGAACACTGGGAATTGAATGTAAACTGTTAGCACTACTATCTTTCTACCCAGGTTACTTATACCTTCAGAATCTAATACTTAATGTGCAACAAGAAAATGGTATTTACACACATATATTGTATCTAGGTTATATTGTAACATATGTAAAATGTATGAGATTGCCTGTCATCAAGGGGAGGGAGTAGAGGGAGAGAGGGGATAATTTAGAAAAATAAATACAAGGGATAATATTATAAAAAAAATTACTCATGCATATATACTGTGAAAAAAATTATAAAAAAAAAGAACAAGTAAAAAAAATAAATAAAGTTTATTGTAGACAAAATTAAACACTTGGGTGTCTACCTGCCAACAAAAAAAAAATTACAAAAATACTTCTCACAAATAAAGTTAGATCTAAACAACTGGAAAAATATTAATTGTTCATGTGTAGGTCTAGCTAATATTATAAAAAGGCAATTCTGTCTAAATTCGTCTACTTGTTCAATGCCATACCAATCAAACTGCCAAAACATTTTATAGAACTAGGAAAAAGTAAATTCATCTGAAAGAACAAAAGGTCAAGAATATCAAGGGAATTGATGAAAAAAAATTACAAAGGATGGTGGCTTGGCAGTACCAAAGTTGAAATTATAATATAAAGCAACAGTCATCAAAATCATTTGGTACTGGCTAAAAAGAGTGGTGGATCAGTGGAATAGATACACACACACACACACACAGACACAATAATCAAGAGGTACAATAATCTAGTATTTGATAAACCCCGAAACTCCACCTTCTGAACTCACTTCTTGACAATAATTGCTTGGAAAACTGCAAAATAATAAGGCAGGAACTCAGCATAGATCTACATCTCACACCAAAATACAATAAAAATTGATACATGATTTGGGTATAAAGGATTTTGCCACAAACAAATTAGGAGAGCAAGAGATAATTTACATATAGAGCTTTGGAGAAGGGAGGAATTTATGACCAATGAAGAATTAAAGAATCTTATGAAAGGTGAAATGGACAACTTTGATTACATTAAATTAAAAAGTTTTTATACAAACAAAAGCATCAGAAACAAGAGTAAAAGGTAAGTACAAAGCTGGAAAAATCTTTACAGCCAGTGTTTCTGATAAAGGTCTAATTTCCAAAATATGTAAAGAACAGTGTCAAATTTATAAGAATACAAGTCATTCCCCAATTGATAAAATGATCAAAGGATATGAAGATAGTTTTCAGATGATGAAATTAAAGTCATTTATAGTTATATGAAAAAATACTCTAATTCACTATTGCTTAAAGAAATGCAAATTAATACAACTCTGAGGTATCACCTCACTTTGGCTAAGATAATAGGAAAAAATAATGATAAATGTTGGAGGGGATGTGGAAAGCTGGACATTAATGCATTATTGGTGGAGTTGTGAATTGAACAATTTGCAACTATTCCCAAAGAGCTATAAAACTATGAATACTCTGATTCAGCATTGCCATTACTGGTATGTCAAGGAAATCATAAAGGAGGGAAAAGAACTCACATGTGCAAAACTGTTTGTAGCAGTTCTCTTTATGGTAGAAAAGAATTAAAAAAGAAGTGAATGCCCATCAGCTGGGGAATGGCTGAAAGAGTTGTGGTATATGAAGGTAATGGAATATTATTGTTCTATAAAAATGATGAAGAAGCTGATTTTAAAAAGACCTGGAAAGATTTAAATGAACTGATGATAAGCAAAATAAGCAGAATCAAGAGTACATTGTACACAGTAACAGCAAGGATGTACGATAAACTATGAAAGACTTGGTTCTTTTCTCAGTGGTTCCATAATTCAAAGCAATCCCAATAGACTTGACAGAAAATGCTACCTGTATCCAGAAAAAATGATCTAAGGAGATTGAATGTAAATCAAGACATACTATGTTCTATTCTTTTTTCTATTTTTTAAATCTTTCCCATGTTTTTTTCCCTTTTGCTCTGATTTTTGCATTTTTGTCTCCTAACATTTTTCATAAAGCAATTGTGTTAAAAATTAATAAAAAATAAAAGAAAAAACAACTGCTGTGGATAAACAATAGGAGGATAAAGTAGAAATCAGAAAAATAAAATAAAAACTACTGTTTGGTACTTAAAAAGAAATACTAAGTACTTGAAAAGAGATACTAGGAAGAACATTTATAATGTTTTCATTAGCTAAATTTTAAAGCTCCCAAATTAAAGGGAAAATATTACAAGCAACAGGAAATAATAAGTACTGCAGATCTACAATCAGGATTTTGTAAAACCTTGCAGCTTCTATGCTAAAAAACAATAGGTCTTGGAACATTATACTTTTAAAGCAAAAAAGGTGGTGTTATAAGCGAAAATAATTTACCCCCAGAAAAATTGAGTATAATCCTAAATGAAAAAAGGGACATTAAACAAACTGAAAGCTTTCTGGTTATTTGTGACAAAAAGACCAAACTAAATGGAAAATTTGATAAATAAGATCCAGAAGAAACATAAGAAAAAAAAATTAAAGACCAATTCCTTTACTTTTAGTACTTTTATTTTTAATCTATTATATTAATAGGTTTAAAAAAACCCTAAAAAATATGAGGTCCTGATTTGATAATTTTAGAGAATGCCACCCTCCTTTAGATGCTCAAGGATGCTAGACTGAATCTAGAGTTTTCCTACATTTTTTTCAATTCCAAGAAATGGCTGGGTAGATAGTAACAATTGAGTTAGAACAGGAAATTTTAGAACAGGAAATAGCAGTGATTAAAAAAAATTTTTTTTTTTTTAAAGTAACCTTGGACTTAATATATTTGGAATCTGTGCAAATTGTTCTGTAGCTCTAGCTTAAGGGCCAAGTTTGACAATATAATTCAGTAAAAATGGAAATATCAGAATGCATGATATAACTAGAGTGGCAGTATTCAATCCACAAGTACCTACTATTCTCCAAGCACTGGAGATGTACACATCCACTATTATGGATTCAACACCAACCAATATAAGGGCATTTTCTCATGCCTGATTCCCAAGGCAGATGATTTGTGAAAACTCACAGAAAAATGTGGTTAAAAAAAATGTATCCATGAACAATTTTATTTTACTTTGGAAGGGAAACCAGATAAGGGAATGGAATAAAAAACAGTATGCACAAAAAAACTTCTGGACCATTATCAAGGAAGAACTATGGAAACATCACAGAAATGTAATTGTGGAAATACTGCTGCTTTATAGCAACATAATCTACTTAATAGAGATGTATAGGAACATCATTAAGAAGCAGAGACGAATTCATGTATAGAGAATATACCAGACCACCTATCAGCATGGTAGGATTCAATAGATTCCATATTTAAGAAATGAAAATGTAACATTCTCTATTCTGCTAAGAATGGTCTACAAATAGCAATTTATATAGTCTTTTAAGAATTGAAAAATGTCCCATATTTAATTTAGTTGAAAAATGTCGCATATTTAATTTACTTGTTCTCCACAACTTACTCTGTGAGATAAGTACTATTATTATTCCGATTTTGTAGATAAGGAAATAACTTTTGAAAAGTTAAATGACTAGCCTAAGGTCACATAGTAAATTTCTGAGGCAAGATTCGAACTCAGGTTTTCCAGACTCCAAATCCAATATTTTATCCACTGTACCACCTGTTTCCTATGAACAAATTAATGGTTGGTAAACTGGGCAACAAAGACTATCAACATCTAGAATACATCAAAGTAATTTTAAAGTTTCTTTAAAAAAATTGTTGGTATCTGTCAAGAAGCTAGACACTATATGCACTAATATGTCCAGAGCCATCAATTATCATTGTAGTGTCTAAAAAGATTAATAGGAGAGAGCATTTAGAACTGAAAAGCTCTGTGTTTTGTAAAATCACATAAGAGGCAGCAAAATGGCATAGTTGCACATTCTAAAATTCAAATGAGGTTTGACAACACAGTACCATACTTTGTCTACTGCCAAATTTATTGCTGTTGGCAAAGAGATATAATAAAATTGGCTAGTTAAGAATTCGGAATTTGCTCTTGGTTTGGGGGGGAAAAAAAAACTACTAATGTAGTATCTGTCTGGAAGCTGAGGTAGATGCCAAAAGTATATAAATACAGAAATTTCTAAACTAGAGAACCAGTCCTGAAATCAGGAAAACCTAAGTTCAAATTCAGTGTTAGACACTTAATTTGCTCTGTAACCCTTGGCATGTTCACTTAACCCCTAACCCTTGTCCCAGTTTCCTCATGTAAAATTAACTGGAAAAGGAAATTTCAAACCACTCCAATATCTTTGCCAAAAAAATCCCAAGTGGGGTCACAGAGTTGGACATTATTAAAATTGAATTAATAACAGCACATAAAAATTTACAGTAGTAACCCTAATCACCCCTAATCTCAAAAGGTGCTGGTAGGGATATGGCTGGTTTTTTTTTTTTTTTTTTTTTTTTTGACAAAAGAAAAATCTGATTATACCTTTCTTTGGTTTCTTATAACTGCAAACAGGGTTGTGTGACTTGCCCAGAGTCACACATCTAGTTAAGTATCTGAAGCTTTGAATTAATGAAAACTAGTCTTTTTGATTTCATGCTCAGTACTCTATCCATTGTTACCTAGTTGTACCTTCTTACAGTAACCAGAATCAAATCTAAACTCTTTTATGTTTGGCTTTTAAAGCCATATGTAACCTGGCCCCAACCTATTTTTTCAGTAACATCACACCTTTCCCCATATGTGATCCAGTGAATCTGACCTCTGTTTCCAATTCCTGTCTCTTAAACTATGACCTGGCCATTCCCCAAACTTAAAATGCATTCCGTTCTTACTTCCTCCTTATAGTTTTTTCCTCTCACTTAAAAGACTTGGTTTACATAAAGCCTTTCCTTTACCCTCCCACCACCAAACATACTCATGGAAAAATACTGACAGTAAAATTTTGAAGGTTCATATGACTGTGTCCTCCAAATAATATTTTGTCTATTTTTGACTCATTTTTTCTCTCTTATAACCCTTCCACCCCCAAAAAATTCTTGCCCTTACCCCAATATACAATTTGGTCCGTGCCGGACCTCTACTACTCTCCAAAGGTATGTTGGAGTGCACTCTCTCCCTTCCTGATGAATGGATCCATGTTTCTGTATTCCTGTCCTTATGTAAATTATGTTAATGTATATGCCCAAGTCATATATCTTGAAGATACTTTTTCTCTCTTCCTTTCCTCCTCTCACTTATTGCCACCAATAAAGCTTTGCATTGAACTGATTCCCAGTTTTATAAACTAATGAATACATTGTTTTCCCTGATGTCTCAGGGCTGGTCCATGGGACTTTCCTGAGACACAAAGCCATTAATAGTCATACCTACAACTGAGGGCCAGTTATGGGAAGCAAGGAATAAGTGAACCCTACATTCTCCCAGGAAAGACTCTCTTATGTCAGAAGACTGTCACAAAACAATGTTGCTACCATACTAATAATCAAATTTGTGAAAACATTCAATCAATTGAATGACCACACAATTAAATGATCATATCTGTGTATATGACTGAAAAGAACCAAAAATGGGAGGTTAGGAATAGCCATATACTCTTAAAAACTTGAAAGACATTTAAAGATCTCTATGTAGATTCTTGGGTTGTTTTTTTAGTCACATTCTTTGTGACCCCACTTAGGGTTTTCTTGGCAAAGATACTGGAGTGGTTTGCCATTTTCTTCTTCAGCCCATTGGACAAATAAAGAAACTGAGGCAAATTGGGTTAAGTGACTTGCTCAGTCACACAGCTACTAAGTGTATTTGAGGTGAGATTTCAACTCAAGAAGATGAATTTTCCTGATTCCAGGCCCAGTATTTTATTCACTGTGCCAGCTAGCTGCCCCTTTTGCTTATAAACAAGCTTTAAGGGTATTTTTGAGACTAATAGTCTCACAAGTGTACCAGTGTTAGCCTAGACAGATTAGATAAGTCTTTTTTTTAGCACATATATGCTAACTTGAAAGGCTTAGGAAGAATATTGTACTAATAACATTTTGGTCTTCAGAAACTGATTACTTTCATTCACTGTCTTGTACATAAGGATAAGGTTTTTAGGTTTGAAATGGGTTGTTACTGAAAAATTCAAATGAGTTTTATAGAGCTAAAATTCAAGAGTGTACTGACAACACTCTACTCATACATATACTTTGTCTACTGCCATTTTTATTGCTGTTGCCAGAGAGATGTAACAAAACTGGCTAGTTAAGAATTCATTTACTATTGGTTTGGGAAAATTAATGTAGCCATTAATATCTGTCTGGAAACTGAGATGATACCAAAAATATATAAATACAAACATTTCTAAGCAAAATGATACTAATGGAGTAGGGCCACAATAAAATGAAGCATAGCTAAGAATCTGAAATTTTCAAAGGCATGATGCCAGCAACAAATGGCGATTGCCTTCTAGCCAAACTTTCTGCAGTTGGTTGATAGAGAAGGAAGAATTTGATGAAGGGCAGAGAGAAGGTAAGTTAAGAATAATACAATGTGCAATGATAATATAGAATTTTCAGTATTCGACCACATAGGAAGCAGTTGGACCAATTACATAGCTTTAGACATATAGGTCAAGAGAAAATTTTGGAGATAGTAAAGGATAAAATTTGCTGGCTCATGGTCATAGGTGTGAGTTAAGAAGCTCTAAGATTTTAGGCTGATTTTCAAATAAGTTTTACTATCTCATACATCTTACTTGGAGAATATTATTAAGCACTAGTAAACTTTGGAAATTTGTTCACTTTTTAATTAGGAGAAAGTGAGAATATTAGCCATATTTTAGTATTGACTAGCTTTTCACTAGATACTTATGAATGTATTCAAGAAACAAACATCTTTTTTAAAAGAGCTTAAAATACTGCAGGCAATTTAAATAAACTGTTGCCATATATGGAGATACTTAGGAAACAAAAACGACATTTTACAATCCTCAAGGAGACCTAAAATGTGAGTATTTCAAACAATCATATAACATTTTAATTACACTGAAATTTTAAAGATTTTTTTTCCTGTGGCACCAATATGGGGAATTTATTTCACATATTCAATTCAAGCAATAACAGGTTTTATTCTGTATTTACTAATACTTGGGCATGAACTATATATTTGCTTGTGCTTTGGTATCTCAGAAAAGGTAGGCTACTCTTTTAGAAGGCATTTGTAAAGAACCTGTCTTTTTCTCCATTATCTCTTATGGGGAAAAACAGTAAACAGCTGTTAAAGAGGATGAAGATAATTCTGGTAAAGAAAATTTAAAAAGAAACTGAGGAAAATTGGATTAAGTGACTTGAATGAGATAAATAGCATAGCACTATTCTCATTAAGTAAAGAAAAATGATCTAACATTCTAGAGAACTTATGGCAACAAGGGATTATTCTCGTAGCTATAATATTATAAATAATTATCTATATCATTGTTTTATTAATTTGTTAATAAATTTTATATTCAGTAACTATATTTATTTAATCCTAGAAGATTAAGGGATTTAACATCAAAATACTGCATAGGCAAACTTTTCATGGAAAAAAGAAATTATTCCATTTTGTAAATTTAAAGTTTAGTAAACTAGGATGGTGACTGAGGGCTGATGAGGGGGTTACAATTTTAGTAATTACTAAGAATCACCTTAGAATTTGGGTTGATATTGAATATAGTAATTAATCAAGTAGCAGACTAAGAAAGGATCACACCAACTAAACTACATATAAGTATTTTTCAATTAAAAACTCTGCTAAAGAAGAAAGAATAAAATTCACCTTAGGGAAGAAGACATTTTAACTGCAATGTTGTCTATGGAAACATGATGAGCATTGGAATTTACAATGGCTGCTAGATCTCTTAGGCCTAATGCATACTCCTTTTCACATACTGCTTGAATGTATAGATTGTGTGGGAAGGTTTCACTTCTTTCAGTTAAGATTAGCTGGTTATGAGTTACCAAAGCCTTTATCCCATTCTCTCATGCTTTATGCTTTCCTAGACTCAGAACCCCCATGTGTGCACAGGTAGGCAGGCATTGCTGTTTCCTCAATCTTTCCCAACCATTCTTTGAAAGACTTTTTTGAGTTCTGATTTCTTTGGTTACCTAATCTTTATCCAACTATGGTCACAGAGCTTATCAAAATACAGAGTTTCCTGGCACTCTTCCAGAGAACTTTGTCTTTAGCTCCCTCCATCACCAGAGGATTCTCAGATTAATGCTCTTGAATTACTTACTGAGAAAAAGGAAGAGTATTTAAGAATAGTTTCTGATATTTTCATAGCCTTTGTCTAAAATGACCATGCTATTCATGGTTTTTAGAATAAACTATTCTTTTTTTAATTTAAATTTTTTTGGAGGGAGGAATTGTGGTTAAATGACTTATTCAGGTGTTAGGTTCTTACTAAATGCTAAGTCGGTACTTGACAATTCTCTAAGTTCCGGCCATGACTGGGAGTTTTACTTGTGAATTTCTGGGGAAGAGCTTGCATGCTTAGGAGGAGCAAGTTCATTGGTTGAAGTAATTTTTCCCAGAAGCCCTTGCATTATCCCACGTCCATTCTCTGGGAGGATAAAGGAGGGAAGTCACTACTCTGGACCAGAGTTAACGGCAACTGTCTGGTGACAACGGTTCTCTACAGGAAGAAGAATCTGTCTGAGAGATTTGAGTTGACACAGATCTCCTCCCAGAGAGTGATCGGCAGTCTCTGGAGACAACAGCACGTTACATATTGGTGTCCATAATGTGGGGCAAGGACTTTTGCTTATCCTGACAAAGACTTATTCTGAGCCCTTCAGAGGAGCTAGACCGGACCATCGTACCCAGGGTAACACAGCTAGTAAATGTTAAGTGTCTAAGGTCAAATTTGAACTCAAGTCCTCCTGCCTTCAAGGCTAAGTGCTCTTCTGTAATATTCTCTCTAAAATGTAATGTTCTCTGTTCAAGTTTTCTTGGGGTCTCTGGGAGCAGCCTTAGTTTCAGTTCAGTAATCTCCACACGAGTAGCCAGGGGTTAAAGTCCAAATCCTTTATTATCTCTTTCCTGAGGTTGGGCAGATTTCTGGAGAGCCTTTCAGTCTGGCCTTGGTCTTAGTGGGGAAGTGCAGGAGGCCAGGCCAGCACCAAGAAGATCAAAGATTGAATTGAATTTCTCCCCTTGGTTCTGAGAGCTTAAGTTCCTGCCACGAGTCCTCTGTCTTCTCTGTTTCTGAATATCCTCAAATTCAAAGATTTGTGCTTCAGCCTGCAGCCACCACAAAGGTAGACAATGGAATGAATCTGTCTCAGTTTCCAAGAGCTTCTATTGTGCTTGTCTTTCTGGCCCTAAGAGCTTCTTACTTATATGCCCCACACTGAGTACCAACCAATCATTATATCACTAGGAAATCATTATTTGTTGTAGGATTAAATCACTGTCTCCTCAATTCCACTTAGTATCTTATTTCAAGTTCTGGCCCATATCTCTTTGTAGGATTAAATCAATCATACTGAACCATGCTAAATTAGATAACTATTGTCTCTATCAATTCCATTAACTTAGCATCTTGTAAGAATCCTTTGTTTCAAGTTCAGAGTTCTGACCCATCATAACACTCTTCCACTGTGCCATCTAGCTTTCCCAAACTCTTTCTAACATTTGAGTCTCATTCACCATCTGTCTTAGCTTTTTTTTTTCAGAATGATTTTTATGTTACTTCATTTTAGACATGACACTCCCTCTCTTCTATCTTTATGCAGTCTGCCTCCTATGCATAGAATCCTTACATTCCTTTAAGATCGCTTCATGTAACATCCTTGAATAAGAGGTCCTTTTTTATTACTCAAGATCAGATACGGAAGATGGAAGAAGCCCGAGCTTTACTTCAAGAGTTGCTGGCAAAAAGCTTAATAATAAATAATGAGCTTGGTTTCACGAACCATATGGTGTCAATAAGGGGGACTGAAAATGCAGAGTGGAAACTACTTATCTCCGTATGTGATCCCAAGATTTGGCTTGGTAAGCCAAACTTTGAGCAAAGTTAACCACCAAATATTTAACTCAAAGAATGCATAGAAGAGCCTAATACCCAGCTCTCTTATGCCTTCCCACACTTGCTCTTAGAGATGGAATTTCTCTGCCCAAACAATGTAGAGGGAGCGAAATACAGCAGAGCAACTTCAGAGATCACACAGGATGTTGGCCACCTTGTGGAGATTGAATATGGCATTAGTTATCAAATGATGGTATGGATTTCCACTGGCACTAGCATTCTGATTAAAAGTAATCAAGCCATAGGATCAGGGCTGACCAATACAGACACAGCAGCAAGAGTTATTTATGAGTATCTTAGCTTCCCATGGCATTATTACAAGAAATGATAGGCCTAAGTGTTACGACAGCCATCTGCTAATGGCTGCTGGGATCTCATTCTGAGCATCAGAGATCCCTTCATGTGAGAGGATGATGATATAAGGAGACTGAGGCAGGTGCATCAGACCATCAGACCTCCCTCCTCTTCTTGCCTCTGATTTATTTCATTCCCAATTGACAACCAACATCTGTCTGAGTAAATTTGTTAACCCTAAAGGCCTATATGCAGCTCCTTAACTCTGTTCTCTTGTGTTATGATTGCCAGCTGTGGGGGCTTGGGAGAACCCACCGCCTCTTAATTGTACAGTCCCCTTTAAGTCTTTATAGGTTTTCTGTATTTAACACTTAAGCATGGTCCTCAACACCCAAGAATGGGTGAATGCTCTCCAACAAGCAGGTAAAGCCCATACTATGGAGAGCAGTGACCTGGCCTTTGTCTGTCCCACTAGATTTAAGAGATTGTCTTAGACATAAGGCTCTTGATCTAATGTGGTGATAGAACATTGGCTTTATAGTAACTAATATGTATCACATATAGTTAAGGGCACATGGCTATATTAGATCACACAATTTACCAGACCTTGACATTGATCCTATGGAGGATTAATCCACAGGATTTTCCAGGTTGGTGGCATTGGTGGTATAGCAAGCACTAATGCAACTCCAACGCATTGATGAGTCTAAAAGTCATGAGCAGTTTTAAGACCAGCTGAAAGGAGAGCTGAGGACTGAAGCAAATGAAATAAACTTAATTTTTTTTTTTCTAAATCAAAAAATCGTGTAGTTGGAAGGGATTTTGGAAATGAACTACTAATCCAAAATTACACCTAATGAAAAATCCCATGCATGTGTAAAAAGTGCACTGATGTTGGAGTCAGAAGATCTAGTTCAGAAACATACTGCCTGCATGACCCTGGGGGAGTTACAACCTCTATGGGTTTATTAATAAAATATAGGAATAAAACTTATGTTCTTGTCACAGGGTTGTTGAGTAAAGTATAACTTAACAGTAAAACATGGTATCATCTTTGCCTTTTAGGTAAAGGGGTGTTTACTAAATTATTAAATGTCCCATTCCATTATTAGGTAACTAAGAACTTTTAAAATGATAATCTAGAATAAGCCACATATAACATTCATCCAATGACATTAAAAATACAGATATCTAGTAATTGCCACTATTCTTTGGAGTTGTTCAGTATATAAGTTAGGGGAAAGAATTGGGGATGCATGTGCACATTTGTAGGTCATAGTCCATATTCACTCTACATTTTTGCAGAGCAGATTTCAAAGGGGTCTAAGATAAAGATGTCATGAATCAATTATATAAGCCAACTCAGGCAGGAGGCATGGCAATCCCTCAAGAATGGTATGCTAAAGACACAAAAAAGCAATTCCAGTGTGGGAAAAAACAGAGTTAATTCTATAGATCAACTTGGGCATACAGGGAACTTGTCAAACAACTTACTCATATATAGAAAATGAAAAGCTAAGGCATATGAATTTCAAACTATGGCACAACCCTTTAAAAGTAGCATCAGGAATGCGAAAACTCCCACGTAATGAGAAAATTTAAGGGAATATTAAAAAGTTTTTTTTTTTTTAAGTTTGGGGATGTATGAAAAGCTAAGATAGAGGTTTGAAATAAGATACTGTACAAAAGAGTTCCTTTTTCCCTTTTCCTATTCTAGACTTATCTGCAGTATCTGACAGCTTTCACCATCCTTCTCTAATATTTTCTCCTCTTACTTTTCTGTGATGGCTCCTTTTCTGAATCCTTACCCACAATAAAATTATCCTCGTTGGTACCTCACAAGGTTCTGTTCAGATCTTTGTTCTCTTGGTGCTACCAACTCCCAAAGGTTCAATTAATTTAATGCAAACCCTCCAAATTTATATACTCACAGTCCCTCACTTTCTGGTTCTTGCCTATCTTTTCCAGGTTTATTTCATGTTACCTTCACAAACACTATCTTCACAGAAACAAACATTAAGCTATCCTAATATGGCATTGAATGCATTTTTGTTTGGGTTAGATTACAAACCTTTGAAGATCCTTGTACATTTATGAGTTAAACCTAGTATAAATTCCTGTTTCATTGGACACTTCTAAAAAACAAACTTGTCAGGTTCAGAAACATCTTTTAAGTAATAACTTTTTGTCTCAAAAGACCTGTTTTATTGACGGAATTTTCCCATACAAAACCATCCTAATCCACAGTAGAAATTATTTCCTGTTTCACTATTTTTATACTGTTTCAATTGTCAGTCTTAAATTTCCATCTTATAACTTCATCAATTTCTATCATCCTGAAAATCCTGTCAAAGTACCATAATTCATGTCAAAAGTAGGAATGTTTAGCCTAGAGATGTGAAAACTTAGTAGAGACACTTGGCATTTTTCAAGAATTTAAAAAGTTGTCTCTCCTGAGAGCACTAAAAACCAGCTATAATAAATCAAAATTGAAGATTAGTAGGTGTAGGATCCTGAGTTAAGCAAAAACTACTGAACAATTAGGCCCTTCCAAAGTGGAATGGACAATTGCTTTAGGAAGTAGTGAGTTTGAGTTCCCTTTTACAAGTCTTTAAGCAGATCCTGTGGATGACTATTTGGCAGAGTTGCCATATGGATTATATACCCTCTAATGTTACTATTAATTTTGAATTGGTAGACCAATATAGAATAAGATCTGGAAAGTGATCTATCCTAGTTCAAGTCTCCCATTCCCACTCTCTTTTGCAGGACAACACTGAAAACAACATATTTTTCCTTAAATTATTTATTTAACCATACCATCTGCACTGTTGGGGGAAAAAATTCTCAAAACATACTTTAAAAAATCAGTTCTCCTCTCCCTTTCTTAAAAACAACTCTTTGATACTGATCAACTATTTGTTCTCTACAGTTGGCACAACTAATAAATTCAGAGTCTTGGAGGATCTTAATGGTCATCCATGTACATAGAGGAATTCAATATGGATTCTCTATATGAAATCATATTTATTTTTTACCACAAAAGATACTACAGAATAGAGATTATTTATCTCTAATAATTTACATGGAAAGATTTCAGAAATAACAGAATTTAGGGCTGATAAGATCATTCTCAAACACCTACACAAACAAGGTAAAAGCAGAGCCTAAAAGGGGCTCTACTTTCTGTAATAAAGTCAGAAATACAAAAAAAGAACACATCTCTGTGATGCTTTGTGGTTATGAGGCACTTTCACAAACTTGCGGAAGTACACATTAATAAATAAAAGTAAATCAAACTTTCAATTGGAATTTATAAACCACTTCTCATACAAACTTATGAATCAGGGATTGCAAGATCTTTTATAGATGAGGAAACGAGACAAATATGTGTGACTAGGGTTTGAAACTATAGCTTCAGAATACAAAATTTCAATGCCTTTTCAAACAGTTCTAAATGGAATGTAACTGAAAACTCAGTCTTGATTTTGTCTTCCTCAATTCAATAAACAAACATGAGTGTCTAAAGATCCCGTCACACAGTCTGCTCTCTTTTGCCACTTATTTGTTACCCTCTGTTCACCTCCATACCTCTTTTAGGTAAAGGGAAATTACAGCAACTATAACGTGCCTTTCACATTTCAAGGATTTTAATTTGTTTGCAGAAGAAAAAGTAACAAAAAGTCTGCATGTAGATTTTTAACAAATTAAAAACTATTCAACAATTAGAGCTTTCTAAAGAGAAATAACTACTTAAAAAGTAAATGAGTGTTCTCAATGTATATACGTGTTTAAGCAAAGGCAGAAGGCATCCCGGCTTGCTTGTGGAAGATGATTTAATTAGTTGATTTAAATGAAAAGATTTAAAAGTAACTCCAGACTCTTAAGATGATTCTCAATCACAAATAATTTATATTCAATGTCTGCTATTTAGTGCAATGTTGCTAGACACAGGATATAAATAAGGCATTTCTTACTCTTTAGAGAACTTATATTTTAATATTTAAATTAAGAAGTTAATGATTGAAAACAGCTTTCTATAAGTAGCTTGAGAAGAAATCTAAAGTGTGCCCCTCAAATCATCTACCAGGCAGAAGTTTTCTCTACATACTCATTTCTTCCCTGCCAAAATTTTAAAAATAATGTGGGAAGTTGTCACACGGGCATTGACTAAAATTAACTTTGTATCAGTAGAAAAATCTGTTATTGTTAAAATCTCACTCCAGGTTATGGCGGTAAAATTAATTGCATGCACCCAAGATCCTCATATGAATCACTAGGTAGGGATTATGAGTTGATCAACTACTTCACTTTACTTCTATAAGGTGCTGACTACAGGCTTTTCTGGATCACTTGGAAAATCCTAATTTAGCACAGAAAACTTGTTTTTCTACTGATGGTCAATAGTCAGCAAAATGCCCAACTTTAGTTGAAAGTATTTGTCTTCCCTAAAACTAAACTACACCTTTTTTCTTCCCCTGATAAAAGTTCTTAGTGTGCCCTTTAATGGCTTTTAATTTTTCATTCCTGTCATAACCTCCTCTCCCTTAACTACATTCTCCCCCTCCTGTCTAGTTTTTCTCCTGTTGCTTCCAAAAATAGAATTATTTTTTCTTTCGGTTAGACGTACGCCTAGACATTGGTCCATGCATTAGACTGTAATAACAAAATGTGAGGGTTGGCGGTTTAAATTAAATCCAGATTTTTGAGGAAAGATCTTAAAGTTTCCTCACGACCTAGAATGAAGCCCTAGGGTTCCTTCTGCATGACTATCTTCTTCAGACTTGCTCTCTCTTCAACTAGGTTGTTGGGTAAAGTTGTTGAACTTTCTGCTTTCAATTTACTACTTTAAGGTCCAGATAAGACAACTAGGACCTTGAAGTGGCTCCTCTTTCCTGTATTTACCCTCCACTTCAAAGTCTCTATAATGGCCCTTTTGTCCAAGCTTCTGGTTTCCATAGAATGAACTAAAGAACGCGGAGAACTTCTCCCGAACCCCTCCACATAAAACTCTTCCCTCGCCGGGCCTTGCAGTCGTTTGCCTCTTCACCCTCCCGACACCATTTCCTTCGTGGTGTAATTGTTCTCAACCAGCCCCCCTCTCCTCCTCCGCCTCTGGGGGCTTATTTCTGCCCTCCCCCCACAGCCCCACTCGTGTATGCTCAATCCGAGAGACCCAGAAACACACGGGCAGCCACACCCCCCTTTTCCCACCCCCAGTTTACTTCTCAAAAATTCCCTCAGACTAAGGCTTTGAACTAGTTCTGAAGTGATACACCGACCACCCCACCCGTTAGCTCTCTTCTCATTGGTTGAGCCGTGAGCACAGACAATGGCTACTGGACATTCGTCCATAGTCGCACCCTATTGGTTATAACCCTGTCTCCTCATCGACCCAACAAAGGAAAGGGGGTGGGGGATGGAGATTAGAATCTGAATTTAAAATTAACTCAAGGTTAATGGAATGTTTTCTTTACCCACAATGCACCAAGATCAGTGATTTTATGGGCATGTTTTTCCTACCAAATCAAATCACAATCCCTTGCAACACTTTAGATTCTGTTTTTATCTTTCCTTACTCCGTCCCTCCTTCACTTCCTTCCCTCCCTCCTTCCCTCCTTCTCTCCTTCCCTCCCTCCTTCCTTCCTTCCTTCCTTCCCTCCCTCCTTCTCTCCTTCCCTCCTTCCTTCCTTCCCTCCCTCCTTCCTTCCCTCCCTCTTTCCATCCCTCCCTCCTTCCTTCCCTCCCTCCCTCCTTCTCTCCTTCCCTCCTTCCTTCCTTCCCTCCCTCCTTCCTTCCCTCCCTCTTTCCATCCCTCCCTCCTTCCTTCCCTCCTTCCCTCCTCCTTCTCCCCCTCCTTCCCTTCCTCCCTCCCTCCCTCCCTCCCTTCCCTTCCTCCCTCCCTCCCTCCCTTCCTTCCTCCCTTCCCTCCTTCCCTTCCCTCCTCTCTTCCCCCCTCCCTTCCTCCCTCCCTCCCTCCCTTCCTCCCTCCCTCCCTCCCTCCCTCCCTCCCTCCCTTCCTTCCTCCCTTCCTTCCTTCCTTCCTTCCTTCCTTCCTTCCTTCCTTCCTTCCTTCCTTCCTTCCTTCCCTCCCTCCCTCCCTCCCTCCCTTCCTCCCTCCCTCCCTTCCATAAAATTTAAAAGTATAAGTATATCCAGCACAGTCCCCTCAGAAATCTTCTTTGGTAGCTGTTAACCGGCACACCCCTGTCCATAACTCTCCTTCAAATAAAAATCCTCTCATGGAACATGAGTAGAGCAGAAGAAATCTACATATTGACTGTGGCTGAAAGTATATTACTTATTCTGTACATCTACTTCATCTCTGCAAAGATGTAAAAAGCACGATTCACCACCAGTCCTCTGCAGTAGTGATTGGTCACTGCCTTGCACAGCTCTCAAGTGCGTTTCTTGTAAACAACATGTGGTTGGATTCTGTTTTCTGCCCTTCTCTATTTTATGGATGAGCTCATTACATTTAAGTAATGACTTAGTTGTACGCTTCCCTCTCTTTTACTTTTCTTTGCTTTTCTTCTTTTTTAGGAAAAGGTAATAAAAGAAGGGATGGGATTATGATTCACATTGTCCTTTCCCAAAGAGGACCAAAATGACCTCATTGTATCAGAGTCAAGTTACAAAGTGCTGGCCTGTGACTAAACAGACCAATACAAACCATGTACGACTCTGGATAATACATTGCCAAGATAAGTGAATAATTTATCCATTTGCTATAACTGATGGTTCCATATGTGGATTGATGTAGTGCTGGAGTTCATTGGTGGTCATTGTTAGGATAAAATTAGTACAAGCAGCAGAGAATAGATCCATACCTTGTTGAATCTCAGCTTTGGAGGCTGCACTGAGTGCACAATCATCTGCAAACAAAAAAATCATGCTATTTACCTTCATTCTGACTCAATCAGGACCCAAATGGAGCTGATCATTGAGAATTATGTTGATTTTGGTTTAAGGCGTGGTCTTTAAGAAATCTAGCCAGTCAACACCAAGGATAAGGAGGGTTCAGAGGTGCAAAAGAAATGCTTTGAAAAGCATCTATATGTATGATACCCTATGTGGATGGAGGAAAGAAAGAGAGGGAAGGAGAAAAAGAAGATAGAAAGAAAGGGAGGGAAGGAAGAAGGAAGAAAGGAAGGATGGAAAGAATTGGAAGGAAAGAAAGAAGAAAGGAAGGAAGGAAAGAGGGAAGGAAGGAAGGAAAGAAAGATAATTTTTCAACTGATAATTCCAATTTGTGGGCCAGCTTCACTCAAAGAGATTGTTTGTCCTTTGTTCTTAGAGAGTACCGGGACACCTTGAAGTGATGCCATAGGATGCTTTGTTATCAGGCCTCTGGAGTTCATTGTTAGTCACTGTATTGATGAGAGTTCTTAAATCTTTTCAAGCTGTTCCTTTAAAAATAAAATCTTGTTAGTTTTATTTTACTCTGCATCAATTTATGCTATATTTCTAAGTTTCTCAGACTACTCCTTTCATCATTTCTTACAGTAAAATAGTATTTTATAAAGTTAATATATTGTAATTTGTTCAACCATTTCTCAAATGATGGATTCTTTAAAGGTTTTCAGTGCTTTTCTAATACAAACAGAGCAGCTATGAATATTTATGTACATATTGATCCTTTTTCTTCTCTTTTTTTATCTCTGTGGAATAGTCTAATGGTAATATTGTTTGATTAAATGGTATGTACAACTTAGAGACTTTTGGGGTATGTGTACACATTTCTTTCCAAAATGGTTAGCCCAATTCATAACTCTATAGGTCCACTAGTGTACCAGTTATCTTGAAGTCTCTCAAAATATTCTCATTTCCCTTTTTTCTTCCCACATCTTTTTTAACCTGATACATGTGAGATGAAATCTTAGAGTTGCTTCAATTTAATTTTTCATAATTAATAGAGATTATGATCATTTTATAGGACTTCTTGATCTCTTTTATTTTTCTTTAAGAATCGCTTGTTTATATCATTTACAATATTGAGAAGTGATTTTTATTTTAATGTATTTGAATCAGTTCCTTATATACCTTGGATATGATATTTTTGTCAAATAAACTAGTCTGAATTATAGTGATTTCATTTTTGTAAAAACTTTTAAATTTTATACAAAATTACTCATTTTTTAATTCTAAGATTTCCTTATCCTTTGTCTAGTCATGAACTCTTTCCCTGGTTATAGTTGTAAAAAAAAGTATAGTTGTAAAATAGTTGTGTAGCTATTGTCTTCCTTGTGTCATGATATGAACTTTTATGGCTAGGTTTTGTATTCATTTGGAATTTATCATGATATGTACTATTCTTCTCTAAAATATAATGTTCTCTGGGAGCAGGTTTCTTGGGAGGGCTTCTGGAGACAGCCTTAGTTTCAGTTCAGTGTAATCACCCCAAATGCAGCCAGGAGATAAAGTCTAAATCCTATTAAAATCTCCTTCCTTGGGCCTGTTTAGCTTTCTCTGTCCTTGGTTCCAAGAGCTCCTGCCTCTAGTCCTTTGCCTCTGCAGCTTCTGCCGATAGCTTCCTCCAAATGAGCTTCTAGTGAGCTTCTCCTTTCTAACCCTGACAGCTCCTTCTTATATTCCCACAGTGACTATATCCCAATCATTATATCAGTAGGAAACAATTATTTGTTGTAGGATTAAATCAATGCTAAATTTGATTTAACCATTGCCTCCTCAATTCCATTCAGTGCCTTGTTTCAAGTTCTGGCCCATAACTTCTCCTTGTAGGGTCAGATCAAACAATCATATTGAACCATGCTAAATTAGATAATTATTGTCTATCAATTCCACTGTCTTAGTTGCTTGTAAGAATCCTAACAATGATATGAAATATTTTTTCTAAACCAAATTTCTTCCAGACTACATTCCAGTTCTCCCAGCAATTTTTATGGAGTAATGAATTCTTAGCCCAGTACTTGAGGTCTTGGGGTTTATCAAACATCATGCTGCTGTATTTGTTTGCATCTGTATATTGTATATCTAATATTTATTTCTATTACTTCCAGCAGTTTCTTGGGTATTTCATAATCTTCCTTGATTACTATCACTTCCATGCTGGTAAAAAAAACCAATATTGGAACAACATTCTTTTCAAAAAGATTTCTTGCTTTGTCTTTGGAAGCTATAGGGTTGAAACATTTGCCTTCTTCACTTGTGCATGGGAAAAAATGGAGTTTATTTTCACATGTCTGGACTTCTTTGCTGCCCTTGGTAGGTGGTGTTCTTGAGATCCAGACCAGCTGGCTGGCACCGAACATAAAGTTTTTTTCTTATACTTCTGAAAAGTTTTGACAAGTTATCTTGTCTAATATACTAGGGCCCAACCCTGTCCCAGCAGCAACTCTACTGGATTTCCCCCATCATTTATGCTCCAGTATTCCATTGATTTGACTTTTCTTATTTTTAGCCAGTATCAAATAATTTTGATGATTATTGCTTTGTAGTATAGTTTGAAATATGGAACTGTTAGTTTCCCTTCCTTCCTTTATTCTTCTTGTTTCCCACACCCATCCATTATTTCTCTTGAGAATCTTGATAGAACAAAAGATCATCAAAATGATTCAGCTCTAATTCTCCTAGGTAATTCTTTTGTTGTTTGACTAATATAATACTGCATAAATAAACTTAGCCATCATATTTATTATATTTGTTTGACCCAACTTTATTTTCATTTTTATTTCTATAAGAATGTTTTTAATGCAGATTTTCTATCTATTGAATTCTGTTCATAATATAGAGAGAAGCTAATGATTTCTAGGGGTAAATTTCCCCAATATTTTTCAGATGAACTGCTGTATAGTCATTTAGCCTTGCCCCCCACATCTTATGTATATGAAACTACTTTGTGGAAGATCACATAGCTAGTAAGAGTTTGAGGCTGGACTTAAGCTCAGATCTTCCTGACTCCAGGCCAGTGCTTGTTTTACTTTATCACCTCCCCAAAAAACTATGTGAAATAGGAGATTTTTTGCCTTAATTGCTACTTGTCCTTAATTACTGAATTGGGTGCAGCTTCAGTCAAACAGAGACCTGGGGAAGACCTTAGCTTAAAAAAGCCAAGGTCTCCCTCTGTATCAGGGGCCATCTCCAGTCATCCAAATCTATATCTGGCACGTGGACCCAGATGACTCTGGAGAGAAACGTGAGGGAAGTGACCTTGCACATCTCTCTCTTACTTAAATCCAATTCACTTGCAGGCCATGGCATCCCCTCCCTGATGTCATGGTCCAACAACAACAACAATAACAACAACAGCCCAGTTAGTAAGCGTCTTGACCCTCTCCAGAGGTTCTTGGATAATAGTATTTATGATCATATCAGCAAGATTTGATTTCAAACAAATTCTTTTAAGAGAAACAATTGTTTGCTAAAATCTAGTAACTACACATAAAACTAAAAAATGAATGTATTGGCCTCTAAGGCAGCCTTTGTTAGGAATTTTATAGTAGCTGGTGGAATCTGGTTTAGAAGTCCATTTTTCAAAGGGTTCTGGCTTCTGGACAACTATTTGATTTTGGGGCTGAATTGAGTAAAGAATAGGACCCACTGGATTCAGTGTGGGCTCAGACTGAAGATGCTTAAAGTCTATGTGTAGTATGATTGAGCATTGTGTCCCCTTTAGGAGCATTGTAATAGTTCAATGTCTGCCTTCGTCAGTAGCATTTTTTTTTCACAAAGGTATCTGGGTCCTGTGCTTCCCTTCTTTCCCCCTTTCCCAGATTCCCATTTTAGACATAGAGTTGTAAAGGGTTCATGGTCGTATTTGTGAGATATGCCTTTTTATGTTCAAACAATTGACAATTGCCCTTATGACCCATGTAGGTAGTAGTTATTGTCCTAAACATTATATTGTCACCAGTTCCTCTCTCTTCTCCCACCCCTCTTCTCTGAAACTGCTGATAGTTAGTCTATAAAAGATGAGACAGATCAAGCTTTGAAGCTGACATTTCTAAGCCGGAGCCTGGTTTATGGCAGAGTGAATAAGCAATAAAGCTGGATGAAGTCTTAGATGGGCAGAGCAGGTTTGGTTATCTGGGCAACTTTCCCAGAGGATGGGGGCAGGCCTCTGTTTGTATTCTTCATTTTCTAAGTCCGGAGAGATAGTCTCCTGCAGAGATCTACAAGCCTCCAGCCATAGCACCCAGCACAGACATTCAGCAGTGATAATTCTGTGTCACTTGGTTAGCAGTACCTGACTAGAAGATACCTTTTGTTACCTTTCCTATTCTCTTGGTTGGGCCTTGCTAAGGTCACAGAACCCTTGCCCTCAGAAATAGCAGACCTTTATGAGGTGTTGATTTTTATGAAAAAAAAAACCACTAAAAAAATTCTGCCAAATTTCTACTTTTAAAAATACTGATTAAAAAGAAGGAAAAGAAGAAGCATTTATTTAGTACCTGGTACTGTGTACCAGGTAACATGTTAAGCACTTAACAAATATTATCTCATTTGATTCTGATAGCAAATTGCATGAGGTAGATAGTGTTATTATCCCTGACATACTGTTCCACATTGTTGACTAACAAGTACTTGACTGTTCCTCTAGTTCAACTTTAAGAATGACTTGCCTCAAAATAATCACAAAGATGGTGGAAATGCAATTTGAATTCAGGTCTTCTAATTCTATAGGCTATAAAGCAGCTCATCTAAAAAAATATTTGGGGAATTCACCCATAGAAATCATTGATCTCTCTATATATTAGGAACAGAATACAAAAGAGAGAATGAAAAATTGCATTAAAAACATTCTTATAGAAATAAAAGTGAAAATAAAAGTTAGGTCAAATGAATATAATTTCTGGTATAATGAAATTACCAGAGTTTAGGTCTTAAACCCTAAGGATAAGTAGATATGGCCTGCAGAGATGAAAACTCTGGATAATTAATTGCACAATCCTGGGACCAGCAAGCAGGCAGGGCATTAACTTTGGTGAAATTAAATATATCATTGTACTTAGCAATGGCTGAACTGGCGGCTGCTATTTCAGTGGTTGACAGGATGATGGGGGTAGCTGTTGCCCGAATTAGATAGATGGGCTGATAGCAACAGTGAGGAGAGTGGAATTTAATGTTTTGATGACTAGGAGGCACTACTGGTAAGCCAGTGGTGGGACTTTTCCATGGGAGTGAGGGGGAGGGGGAGAATTTAAGCCACAGATGAAGGAAAAAATCAAGTAGCACAGGAGAGTCAAGGTTAAGAACAGACATAACATGAAAATATTGTGGGTTCAGTATCAGACCACCACAATAAAGTGAATATTACAATAAATCAAAGTCACATAATTTTTTTTTTATTTCTCAGGAGCATGTAAAAGCTATGTTTACACTCTATGTAGTTTAAGTGTGCCATTTATCTGAAAAATGCAAAGCATATAATTTAATTAAAATATTTTTTGCTAAAAATGGCAACTATCATCATCTGAGCCTCCAACAAGTCATAATCTTTTGCTAGTGGAGGGTATGGCCTTTTCTAGACTCATCAGGGTAGTGATTGTTGAAGGTTGGGGTGGCTGTGGCAATATCTCAAAATTAGATAACAATGAAATTTGCTTCATTGATTGACTCTTCACTTGAAAGCTTAGAGGCCAATGTAAAGTTGTTAATTGACCTAATTTCCATTTTGTTATGTCTCAGGGAATAGGCGGCCTGGGGAAAGGGAGAGAGACTAGGAAGGTCAGAGCAGTCAGAACACACACAATATTTATCAATTGAGTTTGTAGTCTTATATGGATATGGTTTGTGATCTCCCAAAACAACAATAATAATAGCATCAAGGATTACTGATTACAAATCATAACAGTATAATTATAATTTAAAAATGGAAATATTTTGAGAATTATGTGATGCAGAAACACAGTGCAAGTAAGCTTATACTGTTGGAAAAATGGTACAGATATATTTGCTTGATGCAGGAGTGCCACAAATCTTCAGTATGTTAAAAATCCATAAAGCAAAGCACAATAAAATGAGGTATACCTGTAACCCAATCCAAATCTGAAATGGGCAGTTTGTTCTGCTCACCTTATTGACTTCAAATTGCACACTTCATAGGGAAATTGAATCTGCTTCCCCTTTTCTGGTGTGTGCACTGCTGGGTGCACCATAATAAGCATCTGCCTTGAGTGGAACACATCTAGAGAATTGTCCTGTTTTGATTTCTAAGCACCTGACAAATAGAAGTTGCAAAAATCTACAATTGTGGTTACTCTGAGGAAATTACTTAACCTTTCTCCAACTCAGTTTACTCATCTTTAAAATAGGCATAATTATATGGTTTTGCCAGTCTTAAAGCATTATATCTTAGCTATTATTGACTTGAAAACTTTTTCTTCTTTGTACTTTGGAGATTGTACATACTCTATGTGTCACTGCCTATTAGAAATATTAAATTTTTATAGATTGATGTAGATATTTGGAGAGTTGTGGGCAAGAGTTCTATCTGTGATAATCCTCTGATTGTAATACAGTTGATTTTTTGAATTTGAAAATTTGAACTTTGCATTTGTAATGCAGGGCTTTGTTATTTGTTAGTTTACAAAATATTAAGAGCTTTTGGTCCCTTTTTAGGTATTGGTTAGATGCTATTTTTCAACCTATAATGATATATGCTACATAGTTTTCACCATTTTATTGCATTATCTACATTGATTATTTTTGGTCTCCTTTGATCTTGGATGATGATGATGATGATGATGATGATGATGATGATGATTATTAGCAACTGCCTAAAACTTAGGAACAAAGCCATGGAATTATTAGCTGGTGTTCCCACACAGAAAGTTTCCTCTGTTGATGACATCATAGGTTCTTCCCCTTTCCTATATTGACACAAATATCAATATTATGGAAAGTGTTGATATGCTTTCTTTTCTGCCAAGGTTACCTAGGAGAAAGTTAATACTTGGAGTAGTAGCCTTGCCAAAATGGAAATCCTGATAAAGGGTGCTAAAATAAAACTGACTAGTAATGTAGACATGAGCTTAGTTTCAACTGTATTCACAACGAAACAGAACTAGCTTCTTCAAATAACACTCAGTCTGTCTCTGTACCTCCTCCCTCCACCCTATTCCACACACACTTTGTATTCAATCACTAAAAGATCTTTCAGTGAACTTTTGTGGGGCTAATGCAGCTATTCTGTCTCTTGATGTGACACAGAGAGGTGTTCTCAGGGGCCTGTTACATGAGAACATGGATGATAGTCACCATAGGGACAGTGGGAAAACAAACATATTTGCAAAGGCTTAACTTGTATTTTATTTGAGGAGTTGTGTTTCTTTCTGTCCCCTCTACCCTTTCCCTTAAACCCCCTACACCCACCTCTTTGACCTAAATAAATAGGAATGATAAAAGAGAATAGGCCACTCCAGATTCACTATTTGTCTGAACAGCTGAGATATGACAGGTGAGGACAAAAGACGGATATTTCCAAGAGTTAAATTTAAAAAAAATTAGTTTTTAAAATCAAGTTTGTACTGTTCACTTCTGGTTGTTAGTGCTGATTCTGAATGCTTCCCAGGTTGGGTTTTTTTTCCTTTGTTTTGTTTTGTGTATGTATGTGTGTGTGTGTGACTTAATTAAGAAGCAGGGAATTAAAAATAACTGTGCTTTGTAAAATCAGACACTCGGAGATTATAGGTGGTTTGGAGCTAGAAGCTTCCCATTTCATTGTATGCTGAGTTATTTAATTCTCAGCTAGCTGGGAAGTTGGAGACAAAAACTTAGCATGATATCTTATTTCTTCTCACAGTATGTGTTCATTAATCCTGGATCACAGATGATAAAATGTGATTTTGATAAATTATTAGGCAAACAGTATTTAATATTGCTTTGCCTTTCTGTTGAGGGGTTAGACTGGATCATAATCTTCTTTGTTTCCACCTAGCCACCAGTGATATCAAGCATAGAGCTTCATATACAATAAATATAAACATAAACAAATATTTATTGAATTTAATAGTTTATTTCATCTTGGTTTTGTGCTTGTCTTTTTTATTTTGGGCAAATATTACGTTTTTTAAAGGAAAACAATTTTATGTACATACACACATTAATACTTTAGTCTGTCCCTTCTAAATAATGGGATTGATAGGAAATACAGACTAAAGCTTGACAGAATGCTATAACATCACAATTATGTGCGGGAGGAAATACAGAGACATTAAATTAGGTAATCAAGGATGGTAAAACTATGCCTATGATAATTTCCTACTGTGTATATGCTATGATGACCACAACTCTGGCTAGCCTTGCCTTCTCCTTTAAAGTCTCAGATATATTTTATTTATAGATGAATATTAACTTTAAAAATGTAGGCAGGTACAGCTGGAAAGGCAATCCGATGAGTGATTGCCATTATTACCCTTGGCATTTGAAAATCTGCATCCCAATTACAGAATTGTCTTGCCTTGTATTTAAAGAAAAAAAAAAAGTGTTTTAGTTAGGCATTTTAACTCTGTGTGTGTGCGTGTGCATATTTACTGGCTTCATTATCACAGATCCTCAAGTAATATTTGAATGTCTTCCCCCATAAAGTACAATTGCCATTTTCAATGGAGGATGCTCTCATTAGGGTTGGTGCAAAAGAACGATGCTTTATGTAGCTCGCGCCTCACTCGCCCCCTAGTGGTCATCACTTCTAAATCATCGCAAGCCAGAAGTGGGAATTAAATACCTGTGGCTCATTCATCATCCATAATCCAATGGCTGTGTCTGTTCAATTTTGCCAGATACAAGTGTCAAGCAAAGTTTGAGTGTGGGCTTTATAAAAGGCAGGTTATGAAATTACTGAAGGCAGCACACTGCACCTTTCCCTCAATGGTTTGGCTAAGCATTTTTGTTTTGATGAATTGTAAGCCTACAACACAGTTTTATGGTTGGAAGAATACAGGATTCAGGTTTACAGGACCTGAATTCAGGTCCCACTTCTGCCATATGTACTGTATGACTGTAGGCAAATCACATTTTAGCTTCCTCATTTACAAAATGAAGAGGATTGGCCCAGGTGATTTATAAATCTTTAGATCTAAGAGAATGTACTATTCTGTAACCTATCTTTCTTTTGCTTTTGAAATTATAAATGAAACCAAACCAAGATGTCTTTCAATTAAAAAAATCTCTTTTTCTTTCTAAAGATTCTGTAATTGTCATTACACAGAAGAAAACCTCTATTCTTGCATTTAAAACATTAACAGCTTAGCTCTGATTTATCTTTTCATGTACATATATATATATATATATATATATATATATATATATATACTATCATCTATATTTTACATTGCTCTTACTTGTGTACTGTACGATCCATTTAAGCAGATTCACCTGCTTCCAATATCCCACCTCCTATCTTCATGCCTTTGCACAGGCTATTTATTCTTCAAGCATAGAACGCTCTCTTCCTCACTTAAGTTCTTCCTCCCAAAAGAAGCTTCTTCTAATTCCACTAGGTGGGAGGGACGGGAAGGGAATATATCTATACAACTCTTACTGTATGCCAGACACAGTACTATTTTATGAATATTATCTCATTGGATCCTCATAAAAACCCTATTATAATTGCCATTTTACAGTTAAGGAAATGAAAGCTAAGTGACTTATCCAGGGTCACATAACTAGTGAGTTTCTGAGAGTCTGATTTGAACTCAGGACTTCCTGAAACCAGGCCCAGCACTGTATCTCCTGTGCTTTCAGCTGTTTCCTAGTTATTAGTCTCCCTCATTAGACCTTCCCTACATATCCCCTATGCGCCCAAATATTTTGTATTAATTTGTATAAACTTATGTACGTAGCATAGCCTCCTTAGTAGAATTTAAACTTCTTGACTTCAGGAACTCAGATTTTTCCTGCTTTTCACTCCTTTTTGCTTGTCAGTTGCTTCTCCAGTATGCCTAGGTACTCAAGTTTTGCAGGGAGGGAGGAACTGTCAATCACATAAATCTAAATATTTTACTTCTCCTCAGTACAGTTGCTTTTCTAGTGGTGATGCTGGCTTTATGTGGGGACATCTATGCTCTTTACCTATGCTCTCTTGGACTAAGATATGTAGTGTATGTGTGTCTGTGCAGATTATGCGTTGGTATAATGAATATGTCTAGGTATGGCTCACAGGGATGTGGGAATAGATATTTCTAGAGTAATCTTTGATTATCCCTCTCCAAAGGAGACTTTGATTCCTACCAAGAGGGAAGCAAGAGTTTGGTGCCTTGGGCAGCCCACTCTGCTCTCTTTGGACAGAGAACACCAAGTTAGAACTAAATCTGTACCCTTCTCTCCCCACCATTGTGTTTTGTTTATTAAGGAAAATGATTTGTTCAAGCCACTTTCCTGATTTCCATTCTTTAGGAAGAAGCTACACATCCCAAGTCTTGACTACTTTTCCACCAAATGCCAGTCCCACATACATAATCACAAATAGAAAAAAGCAAATGAATTCATTTATCCAAGATGATAGCCAAAAGAAATCAGAGAAATCATACACATTAGGATATGCCAAAAATGCATAGAATAAATGAACTCTTCCCCTTAGGGTGGGATCTATATGTGTGTATGCATGTGCATGTGGGAGAAAATGAGAGGCAGAGACAGAGAGAGCTCCTCAAATGGAAAATTCTCCCAAATATCTAGCATGGTCATTGGCAGCAGAAACATGGTTGAAGTATCCATTCCTTTACATGTCAGACATTTTCATAGAATTTTTATTTTTCTTTCCCTTCAGGGACCTCTTCCTGAAGAGAATATGGGGCCATGTAGATGTCTCCTTTATCAAGTTCTTACCAATTCTATCTCTCATGCAGGAATGGAACATTAGTATTAATAGTAGTCTCTCTACCAGTGAGGAAAATTTTGTGAAAATAGTCTTGAGCTCTAGGGATTAACCTATATTGCTGTTCAGGATTCGGAAAGCAATCTCTCCTTATATCAAATGATCCCCTAGAAGGATAAGACCATATAGAGAAGGATATCCTTCCAGTTCTCACAGTATTGTTTTCTGCCACTCCCAGGACCCTATTATTGTTTTAATACTCCTCTGCTGAGTCTATACTCAGTCTTTCTATTCTACCACATGTATCTGCCTCTTCCTAGGGAATAGGTACCATCTGGCATGCTCCGATGCCTCCTTTCCTAAATTCAACTCCCTTTAGGGTGTTCTTCCATCCCACTGTTCTTCTATTCTTCTGTCCCCATTGCAATGATTTTGCCCTTCGGAGAATAATTTCTAGTTAGGACTCTGCCTACTACTACTTCACCTTTCTGTCAGCATCTTAAACTGTGGTTCACAATCCCATATGGAGTCTTAAATTGAATGTAGGGAAATCACAAAATGACTTATCAGTAAATGTTTGATTTGTGTGCATATTTTATATACTTATAAAATTTCTCAGGCAAAAGAGTTTGCAAGTAAAAAAAGTTTAAGAAGCCTGTGGTAAACAAATAGCTTAGACACAGAATTATTAAGTAGAAAAAATATCACAGATGTATCATATTATCTTATAATTTAATTGAAACATTAAAAAACCTTAGAGAAATTGAATTAGTACCTAGTATAAACTGTACATTATAAAGACATATTTCATAAAAAAATGCAATATTTGAGTTGAAAAAATTTTTGAAGATTATCTATTCTAATTTCCTTATTTTATGTCTGAGGAAATTGAAGTAGGATCTGTAACAGGCAAATAATTTTTCTAGGTAAAGACAGTGACAGAGCCTGAAAAAACTAAAAGAAAGAAATTACTTCATATTTATTTCTACAGAAACTTGTTAATTTGAGTTCTGTAATGATTCTTGCCTAAAATTGTTGTTGCAATCCTATAAGAAACCCATCATTACACTTCTATTGATTCAGAATGCTTAGGATTCAGAAAGTAATTTAGTTATCTTTCAACATACTATTGGAAATCCATCGGAAATCCTATTATTTCTACATCTACAAATGACACAAATAACAAAGATACATTGATAACAAATATGTCAAATTTAAGAGCCTGATTGCACTTTTTAAATTGAGTAAGAGATTTGAGGATGAGGATTTGCAAATATAGTTAGGATTTGGCTTGCTTTCACCACAAGATGTCACTGTGTACCAGTATATTCATAAATGTATTTGTCCTTGTGCTGATTTTTAAATAAACAAATAAAAAGGACATATCTAGACACCCAAATCCTTAAAGTAAGCATCCATATATATATATATATATATATACATATATTTACATATATATATTCATGAAGATGGATATATATATGTTACATATGTAATACAGGCATGTAGAGGAACAGTTTATCAGTAATGGGAACATACAATGGTAGTAGACAAGAGCACACTGACTATAGAATCAGAGGATTAGGGGGGGTCAAATTTCGTCTTGGCTAGTTCATAGCCACCTTGAGCCTCAGTTTCATAATTTGCCAAATAAGGGCATGGATCAGATGGCCTCTGAGGTTTCTTCCAACTTCAGGTCTACAACTCTGAACCTATGTCATAGAACTGAATGAAGAAGCACTGATTAGATAAAACTATAGATAAACCAGAACACATTTACAAACATAGATACACTCATACAGATTCCACCTACTACTTTGACTCTTATTAGGATAGATGCAGAAGAATCATAAAATTGATAATCCATTCATGACTAATCTAGAGGTGATAGTATGTAGATGTTTATGTAAATGTTTGTCATGGCTAAGGATTAGACATTGAGGAATAATGATAATAACTAATAGTACTTGAGAATTAAAAAAAAACTCTGTACACACATTATCTCATTTAAGTACCACAACAAACCTGTGAAAAATGTACTAAAGATGTACCCAGTTGACAGGTTGTAGATGTAGTTATATTATTAATCTAGTTTGAGTCTGGTTCCCACTCTTGGGTTTGTTACATTTTAACCATCCCCTCTTCTCCAGTAGTAAGAGGATGTTGGAAAAGTTTCTATTCTACTATCATTTGCTTAAGTCCCCACTATTTATGTTCTCTCATTTTTCACTAATTAGTGCATCATTTTCATTTAACCACTGAACTTCAGATTAACCTTTAAAAAGGAATATTTACTGCAAATATATAATAAAGACAAATATACAAACATTTATCCCATACATATGGAGAGAATAATACCTCCTCATCCCTCTATAATCTCAGTTTTTGGCAAGGTGAGAGGGATTAGGGTCACAATTTAATCTAGCTCCTACATAGTCTTAATCCTATCAAATTCATATACAAATCCTCACTGAGCCAGCTTCCCTGATATTTGCTTCTTGGGATTCGCTGTTGGACTGACTTCATTATCTAGCCTGGAATTTTGGACTCTGAGAATCTCTGTGGCTTGAACTCCTGGGTCACAAACTTCACTCCCTGCTTGTAGAGATGAAAAGGACAGAAGAAGCAATTCTAAACCTCCAAGCCCATTCCTTGGGTCTCCTGTGGATCACATCAGTCTCTTCCCCCTTACATCACGGTTATCACCTATTGTGAGTGAAGGAGTCTTTCATCTTTAGACATCAATATAGGAAAAAGGAGGTAGTTTTTAAAGATGCTGACAGTTTCAGCTACAAAGTCAATGAAAAAAGACTGTTCCCAATCACATGGCAGTAGGTTCACACCTGTGCCAGTCCTCCTGTCTACTAGAAGTTACCTTAGTGTCTTCCATATAGATGATACCATCTTAGGTGATTCTGGCACACATCAAACCTTTGTAACACTAGTAAGAGATCTACCAGAGCTCTTGATGTGGTGATGTCTTCCCTTGGCTTGGGTCTTCTCTTCCATTGTTGATTCATTCTTGTTTGGAAAAATCCCTGAACAATCCTGCTGTACTCTTAATTATTCTGGCTGCCTGGCTGGAGTACCTGTGTTTGTGACAGTTGAGAGTTGACATTGGGCAAGTCTACTACTCTGCACCTCAGTTTTCATTATTTGTAAAAACGAGGAACTCAGAATTGGAGGGAGGCGAGAAAAAGTTGCTGCTCAACCCTTACAAGAAGAATATAAGAAGGGTTCAAGCTTCGACAAAACTAAAACTAGCAGAAAACTTAAGTACAGCACAAAAGGAATTGGGTTTTTTAAAGCTAGAGTGAAAAAATTAGAAGAATCAAAAATGAATGAATGTGAAGATAATTAAGGATTTTGGGAAGAAGGCAAAACTGCTCAATTTTTATTTTGCTCCCAATTTATCTCCTCAGATCTTTTGATTGAAAAGGAAAAAAAAAAAACAAAAATAGCCTATAGGGAGTTAAAGCACAAGGTAAGTAGGGAACCAATTGCCAGGCATAGTTGATTAAATCCTTTTGTATTGAAAAAATAGGCAGATGTGATGCTGAGCTACTGCATGTGATCCAGGAAAGATTGTGGAGAATGAAATGGGCTTCAGGATGAGAAAAGGGCAAATAATATTCAAATTTTCAAAAAAAAATGAAGATTGGAGTCTAAATATAGATTAGTGAACTGCACTTCAATTGCTGGTAAAATTTTAGAATGTATAGCTAGGTTCCAATTATTGTGAATAATGAAATCCTTAATACATTGTATTGAATGTATTAAATTTGTTTATTCAAAGTTATAATTGTATATGAGCCAAAATGGTTCAATCAAAAAAAAAAGATGTCCAATAGCTCTAATTTCCTTTTTTCTAGTCTGTGTTCAGGAATTTGTTATAGTTATAGTTGACTAGATTTTGGCAAAATATGCCATGCTATTATGGTGAAAAAGATGGAGAAGGATAGATTACATGATAATACTTGAAACTAGTTGAATGGTTGTCCACAAGGAGCAGTCATGACTCATTGTCAAGTTGGAAGGACACTTCTGGACTCTAAAAGAGGCATTGTAGACATTTAATCATTTCTTGATTATTTACTTCAATTAAGAATAACTTTGATGAATGGGGTAAGGAATTTACTAACTAGTAGAGAGGTATGGCAAATATACAGTGATTATAGTCCAAGGGAAAACACAATAAGTGCTATGAGAGATATACCTATGAATGGATTTCATTGAATAGAAAATATTTGAAAGAAGAAATTGTAGGGGACATCTAGATGGTGCAGTGGATAGAGCACCAGCCTTGAATTCAGGAGGACCCGAGTTCAAATCTGGTCTCAGACACTTAACACTTCCTAGCTGTGTGACCCTGGGCAAGTCACTTTACCCCAGCCTCAGGGGGGGAAAAAAAGAAAGAAAGAAGAAATTGTAGGTTTGAGAGAAAAAAGAAATTTTTGGGCATACAAATGAAATTTAAGTAACCTGGCAAAATAGTAAAGATTACCTGAATCATACTAGGATGCTAAATTGAATGCTAAATACATTTTAACTATAATGTAAGTTAATTCCCTTTAAACTGATAAACATACTTGGAGTTTTCCCCACCTTGCCATTTTGCTTACATCTTTCTTTCAATTCAGTACAGTAATACATGAATTCTGTGGAAACATTCCTGAGCTACATAGTCACAAGATAATTACATATCTTAGACATTTATATCTTATATCTTAGATAGTTCCTGAAATTTTTTGAGAAATTTTCAGTTAAATGTATTTACGATACTTATCACTGCAATAAATAATCAGAAATAATTGAATGTATACCATGCCTATACCATGTAATGTAATAACCATGGTATTAAGTATAGAGAAACATAGTATTAGGTACTTTCCAAGATCCAAAGACCTACAAAACAATTTATTTATCTTTTAATATCAGTTAATTTGATTATTTCCTCTTTTGTGGAAAACAGTTCAGTTTTATTCAATTCACATCCAGTTCCAATTCCTATTATTTAATCCATGAATCAACAAATATGATGGTTAAGATGGTGCTAAGAATAATGGGCCTATCCTTAAGGGGCAAATATGGTAGGCAGTGTTGGGATTCAGAGGCAAAGTTGCTGTCTTAGAGGAGCTTCTCATAAAGTTAGGGAGATAAAGATACAAAAAAATTGTAATAATTTTTCTCATTTGCAGTTTCATGGACCTAAATATATAGAAATAAAGGCAGAAAAAGAAAAAGGGAACAGAAAGACAGATAAAAGAACAGAAATACAAATGTAGAGCTTGAAAGAGAACAGCAGAAAGGAAAAGAAAAACAGATATGAAGGGAGAGACTGATAGAGACACACATACATAAACACACTTAAAAGAGAATCTATTGTTCTTTAAGTAAGAGTCACCAAGAGTTTCTTAGGACTATTTCAGTAGGCACAAAGATATAACCATCATGGCTTAGGCACCAGTGATGAACCTTAGAGAATGTAGGGTCAGTATACTTCCTCCCTGACAAAAACTACCTTCTCTTAACTTCTCTTTTCAGTGATCCCTCTCCAGCAAGTCACCTTTCATTCTTCATGAAATTCTGACCATGACCCCCTTTCCTTTCTGACACTGCCCCTCCACCAGAATTCTCCTTTGTGCTATTGTTCTTATTTTCCTTCCCTTGCTAAATTTGGTCCAGATTCAATTCTTCTGGTTATGTTTATAAGTAGTCTTATGTCACTTTATTATGATGAACTGTACACAAACCCATTTATGTGTCATATGACTTTTAAAAGAAATATGAAAGACTTTTTTCCCCTAATTCTCACATGAAAAAAAAACTTCTTATTTAATTATTTGATTCAGCTTGAGAGTTACTGCTTTTAAAATAGAAATAGAAGTGGTGTAGTACATGGGCAGTGGGCTTAGAGCCAAGAAAGAAAGAAAGAGGAGGCAAGAAAGGGATAGAGAAGGAAGGAGGGAAATAGGGAAGGAGGGAAAGAAAGAGGGAGGAAGGAAGGAAAGAGGGAGGAAAGAAGGAATAAAAAGAAGGGAAGAAAGGTAAAAGAGGGAGAAAGGAAGGAAGAAAACATTAAGTGCCTACTCTCTGCAAAGCACTCTGCTAAATTCTTTACAAATATTATTTAATTTTGACCTTCAAAACAGTTCTTTTAGTCTCATTTTGCATGAGGAAAATGAGGCAAACATAAATCAAGTACTTTGTCTAGAGTTCAACAGCTTGTAAGTATCAGTCTTGATTTAAACTCAGGTCTTATTGATTCCAAGATCAGTGCTCTATTCCTCGTATCATCTAGCTGCCTCTAAAGTAAGACTGGATTTAAGTACTGACCGCTGGCACACAGTGGTTGTATGACCCTGGCTGGGCAAGTTCCTTAATCTATCAATGCTTTAGGCAGCAGTTTAATATTGTAAATGATAGAGAAGAGGCTGACCTGAATTGGTAGAAAGGAGTTCCCTCTTTAGGCAATTTCCAATGATGATGAAACATCAGTTCTAACCTCGTATCCCATATAAAATAGGCCACTCACCTACATTAAAAACAAGTAATAAAATTTTGTTCAAAAGATAGTGAATAATAAATATACTTCATTTCTACATAATGACCACTTAGAATAAAGACTGAGAAATCAAATCAGTGATAAAGAGACAGAAGTTCAGACACAAGGAACAGCATGAAAGAGAATTGAAAGGAAAAGAAATATAGATACAGAGGGAAAGGCTGGCATAAACATATACACACATATTTGTTTGATGGCCTATCATTGCCATTTTAGGTGACTGTGGTTTACTTTTAGAGCTGTAATTTCATCTATGTGGCTATTGCTGCAATGATGCAGACAGCAATGGCCTGTCTGACCATCCTGTGTATCTCTTGTCCAAAATCTGAAGCAAATTGTCAACTTCAGGGAAACCTCTTGTTCAGAATCTCTTCACATTTCTTGGATTGCCAGTAGTAGAAAATGTCAATTCTCCATTGGTTATTCCTTTCTTTCTATGTGACTAGCCCACCTTTTCTGATCATACATCTCTGCCAATCTAATCCTTAAACCTCTTTAGCTCTCAGATTATTTGAATATTCAATTCAGTTTATTATTTACCTAGTACTAATTATATTAGTCATTGTATGGAAAATAATTACAAACATTGATGATTGACGGAGTTACAATTTAGTAAGAAAGTAAGGCATACATAATCAATCAGTAAACAATTATTAAGTGCCTGCCAAATGCTAAGCAATATTTTAAGCCCTGGGGATACAAAGTGAGGCAAAAGACAGTCTCTACCAAGGAGCTTTTAATCTAATGGAGGGATAAGTTGCAAATGCATATATACAAAGCAAACTATATAGAGAATTAATAAGAAATAATTAACAGAGGAAAGCCATTAGAATTAAGAGGGTTGGGAATGCCTTCTTGTAAAAGATGAATTCTGTTTTTCCAGATAATCAGGATGATTATTACACTTCCCTCCAAACACTTTCAAAAGTTATCTGATTTTGGAACCTGAAGATCAGGAGTTTTCACAGACCTCATGGTTAAAGCCTTTTATTTCTATCACTTTCCTAAATTGAAAAGTGCAAGCATAAGAAGTCAGGTGGGCACAGCATCCTGAATTCATGTCAGCTTTAAAGGCATTGCTTCATTTTGAGATCAAAATGCATTTATTGTGAAACATCATTAGATTTAGTATTCTCAGATGACTTAGTCAATCCTTACCCCCATGCTGTGGCTCCTTAAATTTCACTCCTATATCACTTTTCTTTTTCTTTGAAACCTACAATTTCTGCTCTTAAGTGCTTCCTATTCAATGAAATCCATTCATGCTGTTTGCTGGACGACTATGAAAGGGAAATGTTACAGGTGAGAAAACAATTTAGGTTGGAAGCATTATAGGTGTGATTTTGGTGTCCACAAGATAAAACCTTATTATGTGAGGAAATGTTGTTTTAGGGTAAGTTTTCTTATATTTTTGTGAAAAGAGGGGAAAAGACATGTGGATAGATGGCTTTTGCTATTTTTTGGTTTCCACAGCTTTTTGCCACAAGTGGGTAAAATACATAAATATTATATATGTTGACTTAATAGTCTGTTGGATACAAATTTAGATCGTTAGTCAAAAGTTATCAATAGACAGTGAGTTGAGTTCAGAGTTGAAGAGGATGAGGAGAGTGGATTGAGCCATATTTGAGAAACTATGGAATATGTTTATTAATCATAAATTGAAAAAGTTTTGTGTAGCCCTTATTTTTAAGTGATATTTGTAACGAGGCACCTTGGATAAAGAGGTAGTTAAGAGCTGAGAAGGCTTAGTTCAAATCCCAAATCTGATAGATACTGACTAAAATTGCTTGATCTCTCAATGCTCCAGACAACTCTCTAGACAGATGAGTGGTGCAATGAAAAGACCACTGGGCCTATGGTCAGGAAGATCTGAATTCAAATTTAACTTTAGATATTTATTAGTTAAATGTGTAATTAAATGGTAATTAATGGTTATTATTCCTGCTGCTATCATTTTAGCAAATAGATTCTGCACAGATATTAAGGTCCCCATCGACAACTACCTTCCTTAATGCATTTTAAATTATTTTATTCTATAAAATTGAAGTATAAAGTTTCAATTTTATTTTTATCATGTAAATTGTGATAGAGTTCTAGAAGATGACATCTGAAAATTAGCCTTGGATTTAGGAATATTTTGAGTCTATCCCTGACCTACATCTCCACTGGAGTCATTCTAGCCTTACTCATGTGCTACAAATTATTATACTGAAAACTCTTTGTTCAAGCTGCTGAGGTTTTAGTGGCTAGAATGTCAGATCTTAATTCACAAAGAGCTAAGTTCAAATGTGATTTCAGACAATTATCTGTATAATCCTGGACATATCACTTTATTTTTTGTTTGTCTCAGTTTGCTCATCTGTAAAATGGGGATAATAAGAATACTTACCTCTCTGGATTATTGTGAGGATCAAATTAGTTAATATTGGTAAACTGTCTGGGACATAATAAGTACTACTTACCATCTTCAAAGTCTTTAGGATAAGAAATCCCATCCAGATTTTTATGTCATAATATATGTAGCTATTTATTATTCATTTCTCATTCTAATCCTAGATCATCTATAAAGTCCCTTTATGTGCTAGAATTCTGTATTTTTTTTTTGAAAGACCTCTTGTCATGTCACACTCAGCAAGGCACTGGAAGAAGGGAAATGGGATTAGAACCAAAGTTTCCTTAACCATAGAAAATGCAATGCTATGGACCTTTTTTTTTTTTTTTTTTTTTTTTAATAAAATGTTCTTTCAGAGAAGGTAGAGCCAAGATAGTAAAGGCAGGGAATTGCTTGAGCTCTCCTCAATTCCCTTCCTAACAATGTCAAAATAACACTTTAAAATGAATTCTGAAGCACAGAATCAACTAAAGGCTGGGGTAAAACTGTTTTCCATCCCAAGAAAACTAAGAAATTTGATAAGAAAGGTCTGTCTCACTCGGGTGAGAGTGGAGTACAGTCTAGCTTGAGTCTAGTCAAACTAGGCTGTAACCCTGTAAGCCAATGAAATTGAGGATTTTTCAAAGTCCCTCTATTATTGTGGATTAAATTCCTCTGTAGCTTCCCAATAAGAGTCCACATTTACATAAAATAATTATGGATAGCCTTAGGGAATTGCCTGGAACACCAAGACATTAAAGATTTGGCTCAAGGTCACATAGCTGATGTATGTTAGAGATAGTGCTCAGACAAAGTCTTCCTGCTTTCAGTGTTGGTGCTCTATTTACATGCAATATTTTCTTTCTCTAATCTTTCCCTATTCCCTCCTTTCTTTCTTCTCTCTTTCTTTTTTCTCTTCCTCTCTCCCTCTCTCTCTCTCTCTCTCACTCCCCCTCCTTTCCTGACCCCATTGACCCTTAACACAAAAAAACCTTATTTAAAAGTAAACATAATATAGCCATTGTGCTGAACAGTCATTGTATTTATTCAATAAATAATAAATAATATTTATTCAATAAACCACTTCTAATTTTTATACAGTATAGATTCAATTAAAATGTAGAAAGGCACCATGCACTGGGAGTCTGTATCAATAAAATGTACCAATAAAAAGAAAAAAAAAAGACCCTGTGTGTTGAGAGGTAATGCTGCTTCAGGTATCGTGCAACAGGACTATGAGAAGATTCCATATTTTTAGTAATGATGTTGCTAGAAAAACATGAAACTCAGAAGACAGATCTTGTAACAATAACATTTCTTTCTAGTCAGTTTAGCATATTTTCCCTTTAAATTCTCAAAAACATGGAGACCAAATCTGAATTATTAATATTTATATTCAGATAAAATTTCTGAAATGAGTTAAATCTTAGACTGAGGCTGAAAGAAGACTTACCTCTGGGAAATAAGAACATCAGTGATTTATTTCTTATTGCAAATATCAAACTGAGAAATTAATTCAATCAATTACTTATTTCTCAGTTTTATTTGATGGCAGGTCATCTCTCCCATGCTAGAATGCTTTTTCCTATACTATCAAGCATTTAATCTTTTACTTCCTAGACTGGTACTATATAAACTAACAATGTTCAAGTTTTCCCATATTTAAAATATACCTTGATCAGTGTTATTAGCTCCCCAAAGTCAATAGCTACTCTAGGCCAAACATTCAGAGACAGCTATTCACCTTTCCCTAGTTGCTGTAGCAGACCATGCTCACAAGCTCAAATAGACTACCATCATCTGTCATTCTACTTTTCAAAAGCAATTGTTAACATGCTCATTTGTGGCTTCTGAGCTGTACAGATAATTAAGTTATTGTTATAGCCTCTATTAAGTGGTGTAGATGACCTAGTAGATCTGTAGAGTTTGCAAGTTTTAAAAATAATACATTCAGTGCTTGCTTGCTTCTGTGCTGCTGGGGGTAGTAAGAGGCAGTACATTTGGTATCTGCCACTCTCAAAGTTTATGTGGAGAATGAGTGAGAGAAAATGCATAAATACCTGGGGTACCTACTTTACAAGGGTATTAGTAAAAATCAAAGGAAATTATAAAAATTAAGCCTGACTGCTTCTAAGATACTGTTCTCACTTAGTTCTCCTTCTTTCTCCCTTATAGCCCTTTCTCTATCCCTTTCTCAATTGATTCATCCATCTATCTCCTGCTTCTTAGCCATAGCTGTACTCCAGGACTTGCCCTTGGGTTCTTTGAGTTTTATTTTATATTTTCTCCTCTAAGGAATCTCTTTTGCTCTCATGAAATTAGCATTCCAACACAGATGAGATATACATTTTTGTTGTTGTTCTCCTTCAATAGTATCTGGCCCTTTATGACCTCATTTGGGGTTTTCTTGGCAAAAAACTGGAGTGGTTTGCCATTTTCTTCTTTCATTTTCTTCATTTTACAGATGAAAAAATTGGAACAAACAGAATAAAGTGACTTGCCAGTAGTCACACAACTATTAAGTACCTGAGGTCAGAATTGACTTGTTTTCCTGATTCCAGGCCCTGGAATAACACCTAGATGCTCTTCCTAGCCTCTCTCTCTTAAGCTCTGGTACTGTGGAAAGATAATGAAGGATGAACCTTGAAAGTAAAACAGTGAATATGGAGGCACAGTGCAAGAGAAGAGGTTGGAATAAATGAGATAATATTTATAAAGTGTTTAACACAGTGCTTAGGCACAGAATTAGTGCTATATAAAAATGCAAGATGATGATGATGATGATGATGATGATGATGATGTACTTTGTTTCAAGTGATGAGGTTTATTTGGGAACTGGCAATGTAGTACTAAAGTTTAGGAGAGAGATGAGGGCCATATATCTAGATCTGAGCATCATATTAAGATTTATGTCCCCAGGAAATACTACTCTCACCCTTTACCTAATTAAAAAAAATCGCAGAATATTATTTCAACAACAGGCTTTGGAGGTCAAATAATTTAATGTCTTTATTTTGTTAGCTGGGGGGAGAAGATTAAAAAAAACTTATCCGTAATCATTCAACCAATCAATTAAGCAACTACTGTGTACTGAGTGCTATGCCAGGTACAAGACATTAATTCATTTGGTAAAAATTGATTAAGCATCTACTATGTGCCAGGCACCGAGCTAAGTGCTAGGGAGTTAAAAAAGAGGAACAAAGACTGTCTTCAAGGACCTTGCAATCTAATGGGGGTTACAAAGTTAAGGTTAAAAAATGAAATATACACTATTCTCAAGGAGATTTTAGTCACACAACCAGGACTGAACCCAAGTCTGACTACAAGACTTATTCTTATACTATTCTACCAAATTCCTTCTTTATTTCTTGTTGGATCTAAATAGATTTTTTTGGATAAGATAGAAAAATTAGGCTGAATCAAATCAAATAACATCTAAATAAATATACATGCAAAATATAACATGGCTCAAGAAATTGAAAAACTCATTTCAGACTGGTTTTATAAGTTTTGCCATCCTCTGCCTTCCTCAGGCCTCATTTATTACATAATATTAGATTCTTGAGGTCCCATTTTTAGGAAAACACTGATTCATTGGAGTATGTTAAAAGGAGGATGATTGGTATGGCAAAGATAATGTCATGATAATAGTATTGAGATAATGCCATGTGAGGATCACTTGAGAAAACTGACAGTGATTAGTCTGGAGAATTGAAGGTTTAAGGGAGAAATGATAGCTGTGTTCAAGTATTTGAGAGGTTGACATATGAAAGAAGGATTCAACTTACTTTGGCCTTAGAGAACAGAATTTAGGAAGGTACCAAGAGGCAGATTAATTTTTATAATAGCTTTTTTTTTTTCAAAATACATGTAAAGATAGTTTTCAATATTCAGCCTTGTAAAGCCTTGTGTTCTGAATTTTCCCCTTCCTTCACTACCTCTCATCTCCACTAGACAGCAAGTAATTTAATATAGGTTAAACACATGCAATTCTTCTTAACATATTTCCACATTTTCATACTGCACAAGAAAAATCATATCAAGAAGTACAAAAAATGAGAAAGAAAAAAGCAAGCAAACAAAGCAACAGCAAAAAAGGTGAAAATACAATGTTGTGATCCTCATTCAGTCAGTGTAGTCTTCTCTTTGGACGTAGATGGCTTTCTTTACCACATATCTATTGAAATTGGTCTGATTCATCTCATTGTTGAAAAGAGCCAAGTCCATCACAGCTGATCATTACATAATCTTTTTGTTGCTGTATATAGTGTTCTCCTGATTCTAACTCATTTCACATAGTACCAGTTCATATAAGTCTCTTCAGGCCTTTCTGAAATCATCCTGCTGATTGTTTCTTATAGAACAATAATATTTCATAACATTCATAAACCATAACTTATTCATTCCCCAACTGATGGGCATCCACTCAGTTTCCAGTTCCTTGCCCCCACAAAAAGAGCTGTTACAAACATTTTTGCACATATAAGTTCTTTTCCCTTTTTTATAATTACTTTAGGATACAGACCTAGTAGGCACACTGCTGGATCAAAGGGTTTGATAGAAATTTAGGCATAATTCCAAATTGCTCTACAGAATGTCTGGATCCCTTCACAGCTCCACCAACAATGTATTAGTGTCCCAGTTTTCCCACATCCCCTCCAACATTCATCATTATTTGTTCCTGTCATCTTAGCCATTCTGAGAGTTGTGTAGTGGTACATCAGATTTGTTTTAATTTGCATTCTTCTGATCAGTAGTGTTTTAGAGCGTGTCTATTCATATCCTTTGACCATTTATCAATTGGAGAATGGCTTGTATTCTTATAAATTTGAATCATTTCTCTATATATTTGGCCTTTATCAGAACTGTTAGATGTAAAAATTTCCCCCCAATTCTGCTTGCTTCCCTTTTAATCTTGTCTGCATTTGGTTTTGTTTCTATAAAGTATTTTAAATTTAATATAATCAAAATTATCCATTTTGCATTTCATAATGTTCTTTAGTTCTTCTTTGGCTATAAATTCCTAATTTCTCCACAGATCTGAGAGGTACATTATCCCTTGTTCTCCTAATTTACTCAAATTATAACTTTTTATGTCTAAATTATTAATCCATTTTTACCTTATCTTGGTATGGAATGTTAGATGTTGGTCAGTGCTTAATTTCTGCCATCCTATTTTCTAATTTTCCCTGCAATTTTTATCAAATAGTGAGTTCTTGGGTTTATCAAACACTAATTTACTATAATCATTGACTATTGTGTCTTGTGAACCTAAAATATTCCTCTGATCCACTACTTTATTTCTTAGTCACTACCAAATGGTTTTGATGACATGATGCTTTATAATATGGTTTTAGATCTGGTATTGCTAGGCCATTTCCATTTGTATTTTTTCATTAATTCCCTTGAAATTTTAGACCTTTTGTTCTTCCCGATGAATTTTGTTATTATTTTTCTAGCTCTATAAAGTAGTTTCTTGGCAGTTTGATAATATGGCACCAAATAAGTAGATTAGAGTAGAATTGTCATTATTATTATATTGGCTCAACGTAGCCATGAGCACTTGATATTCTTCCAATTGTTTAGATATAATTTTATTTGTGTGTAAAGTGTTTTGTAATTGTGTTTATATGATTTCTGGCTTTATCTTGGTGGGTAGATTCCCAAATATTTTATATTACCTAAATTATTTTAAATGAAAATTTTCTTTTTATCTCTTGCCACTGGACTTTGTTGATAACATATAGAAATGCTCATGCTTTATGTGGATTTATTTTGTGTCCTGAAATTTTGCTAAAGTTGTTAACTGTTTCTAGTAGTTTTTAAGTTGATTCTCTAGGATTCTCTAAGTATACTATCATATTATTTGCAAAAAGTGATAGTTTTGTTTCCTCATTATCTAATTCCTTCAGTTTCTTTTTATTCTCTTATTAATAAAGCTAAGATTTCTGATACAAAATTGTATGGTAATAGTGAACAACCTTGTTTCACCCTGATCTTTTTGGGATTACTTTTACTTTATCCCCATTGCATGTGATACGTGTTGATGGTTTTAAATAGATTCTACCTAAATTTTTTTTATTTTAAAATTTAATAGTTTTTATTTACCAGATATATGCATGAGTAATTTTACAACATTGACAATTGCCAAACCTTTGGCTCTAATTTTTCCCCTCCTTCCCCCCCCCAGATGGGCAGGTTGACCAATACATGTTAAATATGTTAGAGTATAAATTAAATACAATATTTGTGTACATGTCCAAACAGTTGTTTTGCTGTACAAAAAGAATCGGATTTTGAAATAGTGTACAATTAGCCTGTGAAGGAAATCCAAAATGCAGGCGGACAAAATTAGAGGTATTGGGAATTCTATGCAGTGTTCATAGTCATCTCCCAGAGTTCTTTTGCTGGGTGTACCTGGTTCAGTTCATTACTGCTCTATTGGAACTGATTTAGTTCATCTCATTATTGAATATGGCCACATCCATCAGAATTAATCATCATATAGTATTGTTGTTGAAGTGTGTAGTGATGTCCTGGTTCTGTTCATTTCACTCAGCATCAGTTCTTGTAAGTCTCCCCAGACCTTTCTGAAGTCATCCTGTTAGTCATTTCTTACAGAAAATAATATTCCATAATATTCATATACCACAATTTATTCAGCCATTCTCCAATTGATGGACATCCACATAGTTTCCAGTTTCTGGCCACCACAAAGAGGGATGCCACAAACATTCTTGCACATACAGGTCCCTTTCCCCTCCTCAGTATTTCTTTGGGATATAAGCCCAGTAGTAACATTGCTGGATCAAAGGGTATGCACAGTTTGATAACTTTTTGAGCATAGTTCCAAATCACTCTCCAGAATGGCTGGATGTATTCACAATTCTACCAACAATGTATCAGTGTCCCTGTTTTCCTTCATCCCCTCCAACATTCTGCATTACCTTTGCATTTCATTCTAGCCAATTTGACAGGTGTTCTACCTAAAATTTTAAGGAAAACTCCATTTATTCATATGCTTTAAAATGTTTTTTTTAAATAAGAATGGGTGTTGTCAATACTTTTTTTCAATACTTATTAGGAAAATTGGTCTATCATTTTATTTCTCTGTTTTGACTCTTTGATTTAGGTTTTATCACCATATCTCTGTCATGAAAAGAATTTGATAGGATTCCTTCTTCCCCTATTTTTCCAAATAGTTTGTATAGCATTGGAATTATTTTTTTAATATTTTGTATAATTCACTTGTAAATTCATCTGGCCTTGGAGAGTTTTTTCTTAAGTAGTTCTTTACTAGCTTGTTTAATTTCTTTTCCTAAAATGAGACTATTTAAGTTATTTATTTCCTCTTATGTTAATTTTGGCAATCTACATTTTTATAAACATTCATCAATTTCACTTACATTATCAGATTTATTGGCATACTGTTGGGCAAAATGGCTCCTAATTATTTGCTTTATTTTCCTATTCATTGGTGGTGAGTTTATCCTTTTCATTTTTGATACTGACAGATTGATTTTTTCTTTTCTTTCCTTTTTCTAATAAAATTAACTAAAGATTTATCTATTTTGTTGTTTTTTTCATAAAACTAATCCTTTGTGTTGTTTATTAGATCAATAGTTTTATTACTTTCAATTTTATTAGTGTCTCCTTTTGTTTTCAGAATTTAAAATTTTGTATTTAATTGGGGTTTTTGAATTTGTCCTTTTCATAGTATTTTTAGTTGCATGCCCAATTCATTGATCTTCTCTTTCTCTACTTTAAGCAGGTCCACTGTTAGATCAAAGGCTATGCACAATTTGATAGCAGTTTGAGCATAATTCCAAATTGCTCTCCAGAATGACTGGATCAGTTTACAATTCCACCAACAATGTTGGAACACAAACAGTTTCCCTGTTTTCCCACATCTCCTCCAACATTTATCATTATCTTTTCCTGTCACCTTATCCAATCTGAGTAGTGTGTAATGATATCTCAGAGTTGTCTTAATTTGCATTTCTCTGATCAAAAGTAATTTGCCTTTTGCAATTGCTTTGAAGGTCTCACAGCTAGTCTGCTGATTCATTGGCTTTCTGAACCAGGACAGAGTAGCCAGTGATGCTGTATTTTGTTTAAAAGCCTCCCACTATAGTCTCTGCGTAGAGCATCTCTGCTGGGGCCTAATTGAGACAGATCTTTCCTGAAATTCTTCCATGAAATCTTCTGCTGGAAATTTGTACACTTACAATATTTGTAGGTTCTATCACTCTAAAATCCATTCAAAGGCTTGATCTAGTGTTGATTCTGAGGGAAGCCAAGAAGAGCTCAGGCAAAGTCCTATCTACTCTCTGCCATTTTGGCTCTGCCCCAGCAAATTAATTTTTGATGTAAACAAAACTTTATTAACAATTAAAATGATTCAATGTAGAATGTACTGCCATGAAAGCAGTAATATTTTTCACCTAGAGATCCTCAAGCAAAGATAGATGATTACTTATTGTATTATATTGTAGAGGGATAGTACAAATTTGACTAAATGGCTCCTGTAGTCCCTCCTAGTTCTGACATTATGATCTATGAAAGACATAATTTTGGGGTCATTCCTGTCCAACAAATGAAATTTGGACTACTATATAAACAATCAGCTTAGTCCTAGGGCCAGGAAACTGCTAACATCTAGAACAGAACTGGCTAATGATACATCTTTAGGTAATTATAAAGAAGAGGCTTGTCAGCAGATTTGCCCAGAAGATACAGTTTTTGCACTCTCTTGTGACCTCTAACATTTCAAGATTTCTTCAAATAAAATCATTAAGTGTTAGACATAGAAGGAGCCTTAGATACCCTTGAATTTTATAGATGAGAAAAGTAAGACGTACATTAATGCTGTGATTTATACAAACTCCCAGAGATAATTGTGGCAGAGCTGAGAAGGGGCTGGGTGTAGGGGTTTAGGATAGAGGAAGATAGGAGAAGGATGGAAAATAATGAAAAGAAAAAGGGATAAGGAATGATGAAGGGGTTTAAAAATGCTTAAACATTCTATTCCCTTTTTCTCTAACTTGGCCTCTTATCTCATCAGAAATCATTCTCTTTATTTTCAATTACTTGTATACTTTTAATATTTGACCCTTTTGTCATCAAGACTATATCTTTGTAAGTAGAATGAACAGTTTAAGGCATTTCTGTTGTATATTGATATAATTTGACCTTGATGACTCATTAATTTCCTCATTTTGATTTTTGACATTGTTGTATTTTTCACATTAGCCTTGAAATGTTGATGTCTTAATTATGCACTTATACTGACATTGGCATTATGTCATTTGGTTTTGACACAGCAGCACTAACCTTGGTTAACATAGTTTGATTTTACTGAGTAAATTTTATTGACTTTGTTGCAAACAAATGAATACATTTCAAGGACTCACTTGAATTCTATAGCTTTTAATGATTTCCTGCATATCATTTCCAAATGTGAATGATGCATCTATTATCCACATTTTATATTTTCCATACTTGAGGCAATTTCATTTTTTGTCCCTCAAGAAAGATGGAGACTTTGCTAGTTTATTTCAAAATTTAACATCCTCGAGCCATAAAGTCTTAAAAATAAAATCATGCTGGTCCTAAAATTAAAAATAATTTCACCCATAGCTTGGCTTTTAGTTTTCAATTGATCATATCTCTTAGTGGTTACATTAAATTGGATTTTCTTCTTCTTCCCAAATCTTAAAATTATTTGTTTAGCTGTATGGAAGCTAGCAAACATTAAATTTTTTTATCCTAAAAATCCTGGCTAGAGGCTTTCATATATCTCACATTTTTGCCATGGTGGAGATAGATTTAAGTAGACGTGATATTAAATCTCATTTATTAGAACTAACTCATCCTTCTCTACTTAATGCCAATGAAAATACTGCTCTTAGATTGCTCAGCCTTGCATTTCTTCTTTCCCAAAGATAAATGAAAATTTGTTCCATTTACTTTACCTTTTAAAACAGACTTTAGCATTTTACATTTTATGAAGCTCTCATGCATGTGGCTCCTTTGACCCATTTGTGACAGTGTTTAGTTGTACTGATTGTTGCATAAATGACGCTATTTAAAATCATGCTATTATCATCAAAAGGATGCTTTTCATAGAAACAAACCCAAGATGTTTCTTACACTACAGTGACCTCCAAAAGTTCAAATTTATCATTCTTTGAAAGTGTTTTAATTAGATAAAAATCCACTCATTTTAGACAATTCTTTAATGTTTTCTGGGATAAATGAACTATTTCTTTTTCACAGCTGAGGGATGAAGTAGCATTCAGCACCTGCTATATTTTATCCATCAGTAATGTATCAGAAAGGAAGCTGGTTGTCTTCTATGATAGCTAATTCCAATTATCTGCCTGTGAATTTGTATAGTTAGAATCATGGAAATTTTGAGTTGAACATTTTACAATCATCTATTTCATCCTTCCCCCCACTTTCTTCAGGTATGGAAATAGAATCCTAGGAAAGGAAGGTAACTATCTTAATATTAAAGTCCTGTATTTCCCTGAATAATTGTCTTCTGTGCTAAACTTTGGTGGGTTAGGAGATCTGTGAAACTCAAGCATGAGTCAGAAATAACATCACCAATCACTTTTCTTTGTTAATTGGACTCAGGATGCACAGCTCATTTTCTCCTCCCCCATATGGAGATTCAGGAAAGTGAATGACTAGCAGCAGGAAACCCATTTCTTCCAGGAATCCATAAAACATGCAGACCATTGCAAGGGAGAAAGGCACATACTATCATTTAATTCAGCAGGCATTCATTAAGCATCTCTTATGTTCCAGTTTGCTAGGAATTAGTGATAAAAAAGTAAAAATTGAAACCATCTCTGGTCTCAAGGAATTTATGTTTTGCCCAAGGGATACAACATGAACATAGAGAGATGAATATAATAAAGATATAATGACCTTTTAAGATACTGCTCCATTCTTATGTAACAATTAAGTGATGAAAAGTCAAGTCAAGCCAACAAGCTTTTATTAAGGTCTCAGCTAAGTACTGGGGATACAAAGAAAGGCAAAAATAGCCCCTCCATTCAAGGAGTTTACCAACTAATGGGAAAACTACATGCAAACAATCGTAGAGGGAAGAACCAGCAGTAAATGGGACAGGAAAAATTCTCTTACAGAAAGCAGGATTTGTACTCTTCCAGCCTTGGAGGAAGCTAGGGAAGCCATGACCAAAAGGTGAGGATGGTAAAAGATTCCAGGTATGCAGGATAGACAGTGACAATGAAAAGTTGGGAAGATGTCTTGTGGGAGGAGTAGCAAGTAGGTCAATATTGCTGGATCATAGAATCTTTAGAAAGAAGTAAAGTATAAGAACACAGAAAAGGTGGTAAGGAGCAGGGTGGTAAAGGATGATAAAAGCGAAATGGAAGATTATATATTTGTTCCAAGAGGAAACAGGGAGACATCAGAGTTTATTGGATGGAGAAGGGAATGATATGGGTAGGTAGATTTGTACTTAAGGAAGAATACATTAGTAGCTGGGTGGAGGATGGATTGGGGTAAAAAGAAACTTGATGTAGGGAGACTGACCAGAAGAAATGATCAAAACATGCAAGATACTGCTTTTACTGTAGACAAACATTTTGGAGGTCTAAAAGAAAAAAGGAAAAGAAGTTTGTTTTAATAAGAAATGTTAATATTAGTGTAAGAAGAAACATGGTTTTCAGATAAGACTTAAACAATATTTGACAGCAAATGAATTGTGTTATAAAGAGTAAAATTACTTTTTCGAATGCTATAGTATAGTGTGTCATCTGTGAACAGTTTGATGATTTAAAGATAAGAAGCTTCATCTCTCCCTAACTTTTGGTAACTCAAAGGACAATAGTCATTACTAAATTTGTTAATCAATAAAATTGGTTCTTTCATTTATCAGAAATCTTCTCTCAACTGGTTTTTCTTAGCAGAGAAGAACTTTCATCATCAAATGAATTGGAGAACATGGGAAAGATTTTAGAGCTTCAGAGGGTATTATCACTTCAACTCATTTGCATATAACTGGTTCATTATGAAAGAGTATATTTTTAAAATGAGAAATCATGCAAATATTTGGAAAACTAAGGTATGATTTTATTTTTAATATTTTATTTTTTCCATTTACATGTAAATTTAACGTTCTTTAAATTTTTTTGAATTCCGAATACTCTCCTTTCCTCCCTGAGATGACAGTTTCATATATTATACATGTGTAGTCATATGAAACATTTCCATATTAATCATGTTATGAAACAAAACATAAAAAACCCACAAAAAGATGCAAATAGTATGCTTCAATCTGTCTTTGGTCTCTATCAGCTCTTTCTTTGATGTGGATAGCATTTTTTATTATGTTTCCTTTGAAATTAATGAGAATAGCTAAGCCATTCACAGTTGATCATTGTACAATATTCCTGTTACTGTGTACAGTATCCTGGTTTTGCTTACTTTACTCTGCATCAATTCATGTAAGTCTTTCTAGGTTCATCTGTAAACATCCTGTTCATCATTTCTTAATGCAATAGTATTCTATTACAGTCATATACCACAACTTGTTCAGCTATTCTCCAATTGATAAATATGCCTTCATTTTAACTCTGCTATCACAAAAACATCTGCTGTAAATATTTTTAAAGAAATAGATCCTTTTTTTTAAATCTCTGGGATACAGTTGAGGTATGCTTTTGAAAAAAAAAAACAATTAATTGCATAAAGGAAATTTGGGGAGAGAAAAGCAAGTCACTAAGTGTCAGGAAGCTTGAGAAGAATTGAAACCATAACAGGGCTCAAAAATCTAGGGCAAATAGAAACAATTAGTTAACAGGAATCCTGTGATTGGTGAGAAAGAAAAATGGTTTCTTTGGCCAAGAGCTGCAGTGAGAGGTATGGTCTATCAGTGCCACCTAGAACTGGAGAGAGGTGGAGTTTCTCAGAAGTGCCTGTTCTTCTCTGCAACCTCCAATCTCACTGCTTTGCTGATGTACAGTAGGAATGGGAAAGGATGAACAATATTGGAACTGTCTTGTCCACTGACTTGTTTTTATATAAGGCTTTATAAGCTAAAAGAAAAGAACTTGGTGGACAAAAGCTTCAGAAAGAGGATATAGTGGAACATAACCACAAATCTCTGCCATCAAGACACTTGGCCTTTTTTGCCATTGGGTACTTTGTCATTTTTTCCTCCTGTTGCACACAGGAATAATAACTTTCAAGGCCCAGACATCTCCACAAAATTAATTTACTCAGATTTGGGACTCTCTCCTAGGATTCTGACTGATGAATAAAAGTGAAAATTTATTTTATTCACTCTATTTAGCTACTTCCAGATACTGCTGCTTATCCCATCTAACCATCCACAAGGCCACCAGAGCCCACCTAATCTTTATATTTACCCCTTCTTGTATCTGCACCATTTCTTGCTTTTATTTGGGGAATAGTAATTCAATAAGTATAGCTATTGTTTCTGAAAAGTGTGACAACCCCACTCAAAAGCTCTGTGACTGACTAGATTAAACTCTTTTTCTAGAAAGCATTCTTTTCTTTGTCACTCAATTAGCATTTATCAGGGACATAGCACGGTGCTGCGTGGTGCAGTTACAAAAAAATGGGGGGAAAACTGTAATCCTTGACGCCAAGAAAGTCATCGTCTATTGGGAGAGACAACATGCAGACAGCTATATACAAATAAGGTATAGGCTAAATTGGAGTAGTCTCAGAGGGGAGTCAATAAAATTAAGAAAGAAGAGGAAAAACTTTTTGCAGGAGACAGATTTTCTTTTTTTTTTTTTATTATATATATATATATATATTTTATAATATTATCCCTTGTATTCATTTTTCCAAATTACCCCCCCTCCCTCTATTCCCTCCCCCCAACGACAGGCAATACCATACATTTTACATGTGTTACAATATAGTCTAGGTACAATACATGTGTGCGAATATCATTTTCTTGTTGCACAATAAACATTAGAATCCGAAGGTACATGCAACCTGGGCAGACAGATATTAGTGCTAACAATTTTCATTCCCCTCCCAGTGTTTCTTCTCTGGGTGCAGCTACCTCTGTCCATCATTGATCAACTGGAAGTGAGTTGGATCTTCTTTATGTTGAAGATTTCCACTTCCATCAGAATACATCCCCATACAGTATTGTTGTTGAAGTGTACAGTGATCTTCTGGTTCTGCTCATTTCACTCAGCATCAGTTGATTTAAGTCTCTCCAGGCCTCTCTATATTCCTCCTGCTGGTCATTTCTTACCGAGCAATAATATTCCATAACCTTCATATACCACAATTTACCCAACCATTCTCCAACTGATGGACATCCATTCATCTTCCAGTTTCTAGCTACAACAAAAAGAGCTGCCACAAACATTTTGGCACATATATGTCTCTTTCCGCTCTTTAGTATTTCTTTGGGATATAATCCCAGTAGTAGCTCTGCTGGGTCAAAGGGTATGCACAGTTTGATAACTTTTTGGGCATAATTCCAGATTGCTCTCCAGAATGGCTGGATTCTTTCACAACTCCACCAGCAATGCATCAGTGTCCCAGTTTCCCCACATCCCCTCCAACATTTGTCATTATTTGTTCCTGTCATCTTAGCCAATCTGACAGGTGTGTAGTGGTATCTCAGAGTGGTCTTAATTTGCATTTCTCTGATCAGTAGTGATTTGGAACACTCTTTCATGTGAGTGGATATAGTTTCAATTTCTTCCTCTGAGAATTGAGGAGACAGATTTTCAACTGAGACTTGAAGACTACCAAACTAAAAGGTAGAGATGTTAGAATATATGTTTCTTGTGGGAAGGAATTGTTTCACTTTTGTATTTGTATTCCAAGTACCTAGTAGAGTGACTGGTATATAGTTGCCAAGCATAAAAAATCTGATGCTCAGATATACACAAATGAGCCAACATTAGATTGGGGCAATTGATTGTTTTGCTGTACTCTGGTTAGATAATAACTTAAATATTATGTTCAAGTTTTAGGACAATATTTTAGCAAGGACACTGATGAGTTGGAGGATGTCTAAAGGAGGACGTCCTTACCCAAGAGTGACCTACCAATGAAATAAATATTGGTGAAATCATAGGTCTAGTTCCTGTGATTATTCTTTATACACATAATTTCATTTGATCATTACAACCATTCTTTAATATAGGGAACATGTATTAGCATTCTTGTTTTATTGATAAAGAAACTGAGGCATAGTGGTTAAACAACTTTGATATGTTTACACGGATAAGAAAGATGCAGAAATGAGATTTGAATTTAGGAATTTAATTTAATGTCTAGGATTTTTGCTACTCTATTGCAATACAAGATGTGAAGGTAAAGGTAGATTTGTTTGGATCTTAACTCTTAACAATTTATTTCTTTGGAGGTGGTTTGTAGGAATTTCACTGTATCATTCATCAGACAATTTACATTGTTAAACAAAATTGAAATGGATGGTTCAACACTTCACATAATCTTATTCAAAATAATCATAACTTTTTATTGAGCATCTATTGAAGCTATTCTGAATGCACAGAATAGCCTCTTTCCTCCTGTTTGCCCTACTAAAGACTAAATTCCCTGCTTACAACATTCTGCTGTGGTAATGAGAGAAAAATAGCACTTGACACTTCTTTGATGATCTCTGAATGACCTGAATCCAGAATTGTATCCTTAACTTGCTTCAGCTACACATAGTCTAAAATATAAAAAAGTAAGTTAGGAATCTTGCTCTCTTGGACCAGAGAATAATATGTTAAATTTTTTTGAGTTCTGTGTACCATAGATATAAACTACAGAATCATTCACAATCATACTAAGAATGAATGACTATGAATACAGAAATTCCTCTGGTTCTGCAACTCTTATTTTCTTTGTAGATGATCTACCTCATTTGGTTTTATTGCTCCAATCAATCAGCCAATCAGTCCTTGAACAAGTATGTGTTAGCTATTATGGAGTAAACCAAGATTATCCGTGTTATTCAGAACTCTAATGTAATCTTAGATTGTCTTGCCTTAATTTTCTGCTATTTAGAAGGAGTAGAAACATCTGAGCCTACTTCAATAACCTATTTTTGTATCCCTGGTTTCCTTCAAAATTCAGTCATGTCCCACCTTCTATGGGAAATCTCTTCTGGTGCTTCAAGCTCATAGAACCTTCTGACCCAAACTATGTTGTTTCTATGATGTATATATTCTATAGGTTATATACATATGTATTTGTGTATGTGCATATAGAGAGATTACACACACGTATTTATGCATATGTATATACAGATTATACACACATGTATTTATATGTGTATATATATATATATAAACATAAATATATACATATACACATCTATATGTGTATTGTGTGTATGTCTCCCCTGATAGAATTGTAAGATCTTTGAATTCAGGTACTTTTTAATCCTTGTCATAGTGCCTGCTATGTAGCAGGTGCTTAATAAATAGAGTTGATATTTTGCTTGATAGAAGATGTTGCTCTTACACCCTAGATTACTGAGTTGCCATTCTCATTCTGTTTGTATAAACACAGAACCCTGGTTATTCTTGTTCCCTGTACCATGAGCCATGGTCCTTCTTACTGACATTGGCTTGAGCCAGCTACCTCTTCAGAGCCAGTTTCCCTGGAGCTGGAGAGGTCTTTAAGGAAGCATACAGTTAAAGTTTTGGTTAAGACCATCAGCATGAATGTGGAAGATGCCTGAATGATATGTTATGAGACCAGGTGAAAAAGAATGTAAGCCAAGTGCTAAAATGTAAATAAAGAATTGATAAATCATACCTAAAATATAATACTGAAAGAACTACTAAGATGTATGTTTAAAACTCCTGTCCTATATAATCTATTCTCTCTGCACTATCCTCCTACAGAGTCCTACCTGAAAAAGAGAGAAAATGGGTCCACAGTGAAGCCTTTATGAATACTATGTCCTCTGTTGTTTGAAATTGTTGGCTCATGGATACAGAAGGGAGCTTTATGGTCATCTTGTCCAGAGTTGTCAAATATGTGCTTGTGACACTCTTGAATTTACCTGAGTCTGATTAAAGCATAATTTGGAAATATTTAACAAAACAAACAAAAATACAACAAATATAGATAAAAACTGGAAGCTATTTGTTGTTTTTGTCCTTCTTGAAGAGGAACAATGATCGTATGAGGGTGATGGCTTGGCTTGAACTTGAATTGGATTTAAGTGAAGTAGAACTGTGCAAAGTCATGTCCCACTCTCCTCAATGACTCTTTATAAAGCTCCTTTCCATGGCTACAACTTCCTTTATATGTTATATTACCCAATAGAATCTGAACTCCTTAAGGATAGGGTTTGTTTTTCTTTTATATTTATATGTTTAGAACTCAGCATATTTGTTAAGCATATAACAAGCACTTAATAAATAATTTTCATTTATTCACTCAATCATTCATTCACCATACTGCCTCACCATTTCATGAGGGGAAAAATCTGCAGAATTATAAACAGAAAACAAAAAGGGGGAAATTCAATAGCCTCAAGGTTGCTTGCCTTCAGCTCAACTCAATTAAATTTAATTCAATTAATATTCACTAAACATCAACTATCTAAAGCAGCATAACAGCTCTTAACTGACCATAAGGTTTATAGGAAACACAGCATCTGCCCTCATGCACCTTATGATCTAGTCCAGGAATCTGGAAGACACATGCTAAATGTGTAAGAGAAGGTAAATGATGTGCTTTGTTAAGCTTGAGGAGGATGAAGGAAATTACCTAGAGATAGGTGGTACCTGGGCCTCCTTGTGCCATTATTTATAAATTGAGGGCTTAGACTAAGTGGCCTATGATATACCTCCAATTTATCCAATGCACTATTAATAATAGGAAGTAACATTCTAGGCTTGCAGCACAGAACGATCTCAAATCATGAAGGCAAATTTAAAAAAAGAAGTCCACAAAACTTCTATGAAACTTTTCCTCTATATCTCAGGTAGGAAATTTGTCTAGGAGCAGTTACTTATGTTCATATTTCTGAAAGTACCTTCTTTTTTATTCATTGTCCAAAACAGACCAATCCTCAGCGAAGTTAGAGCCCCTAGCAATGGTGGGGTTAGTGTTAATATTTCTTTTCCAGCTACAGATATGAAAGAGAAAGGTGGATGAGCAGAAAATAAATGCTGTTAGTGGTTTTCTTTCCATTTTTGACATAGGAAGATACTGATAACCCCATACAGGGATACAAATGCTACCAAGTTAAGAAAATACAGAAAGAATTGATGCAAAATTGGAGGCTATGTGCACAGGCAAACAAATGACTGCAGAGTTCCAATTGAAATCAAATGTAAAGATACAACATTTGAATTAGAAAAACAGAGGAAACAAAAAACATTCAAACTGCATTGGGGCTGCCTGAGTGATGGGGAACAAAGGGACTTGTGGGAAATAACTCATGAAAGATGGAACTTCTTGCACATAGTTTGAATAAAGAAGCAGAACAAAAAGCCTGCATAACAAGAAGGGTGATTAGGGAAGAGGAATCATTCTTTTGGGGAGCATTTTATAAAACAACTTCTTGATGAATTCCCAACTTGGAGCTCTGGGGAAAGAAAAGTACAAAAATCATCTCACAGAAAACAAATGTTACCTCTAAACAATTTGTCTCCCTCAAAAATTATTTCAAAATTTTTTTCTTTGTTACTTTCCAGAAAGTCCCACTTATCTCCCTATCATGGTGATCAGACTAATTGTACCTTGGTTTTTAGAGTTGATTGTCTGCTCTACTGTTTGTTTTCTTATTCACATCTCTGGATAACAAACCAAAATAATTTCATGGGAATAAATTTTTAGTTTTTATTTTTCATCTTCCCCTTGAGTTCTCTTTGCCTGTTTGACTGAAGGAGTATCAAAATGACATTTAAAAATTTGGCATTTTAAAGAAATATTTGGCTTGATTTTTTCCCCATGTGTCAGGAAAGGCATATTTCCCTAGCAGGATAGAGGTAAGTAAAGAGATGCTCAGGAATTCTCCCTTTGTTTTATTTTTATGTTTTCTTCTGAATTTGAGTGTCTGTGCCTCAGTGAGGAGGCATTCTCTCTTTCTTCTTTTCAGATATAGTGCAATCTGTCAATATTAAACCCCTCTTTAGCTTGGAGATTGATAAAGAGGCTCTGTTTATAAGAGGGACTTAATTATATTTTAATCTGGTTCAGGCTGCATTAAGGAGTTAAGGTGGACTGCTTGCTGCCTGCAGGCCTATGTGTGATACCTCTGCTTTAGGCTATACTGATTATGAGCTATTGGAAAAGAAAGAGAACTTGTCATCTCTAGAGCACTGTCTTTTGTTAGGATTACTAAGTGAGAACTCAGGTTTTCTGGACAATTACAAGGTGAGAACTCAGGTTGACTTGATAGAGGGGGCAAGCTCATTGGCTGGGGTGGTTCTTCCCAGAAGCCCTTGCATTATCCCACGCCCATTCTCTGGGAGGATAAAAGAGACAGCACTGGGCGCAGAGAGCAGATCGGCCTGGAGAAGGATAAGAGCTGGAGGAGATTCAGAGCCAGGATTCAAGAAGAGGGACTCTGCATTGCATCAGGCTTGACGGGGCTCTCTGCAGGAAGGGAAGTCACTTCTAAGGACAAGAGTTAACAGCAACTGCCTAGAGACAACGGTTCGCTACAGGAAGAAGAATCTGTATGAGAGATTTGAGTAGACACAGCAGATCTCTTCCCAGAGAGTGATCCGGCAGCTTCTGGAGACGACAGCTCGTTACAATTGGCGCCCAACGTGGGGCAAGGACTTTTGCTTATCCTGACAAGAGGAGCTAGACCAGACCTTCGCAGTCTTTGAAGCTGCTTTCCCACAAACTGAGTCACATATACTCTCTTTCAGTCTGGGCCTGTGGTCAACAAATCAAATCAAAGTGACAAGTATTTGTTAAATGTTTAATATAGGCTAAGTTCTATGCTTAAGTTCAGGAGACACAAACATAAACAAAAAAGCATCATCTTGCTTTTGGCTAGAGAAGACAACACTTAAACTGATAAAGATGAGGAAAGACCTATTTAGAGATATGGTGTATAGTCCAGAGAAGGAAGAAAAATTATTTTGGGTCATTCCTCAAAATGCAAGTTCCAGGAAGAACCTGAGGGAGAAGGGGACAATAAGGGTGGAGGGAAAAGGACATTGACCTAAAGTAGCATCACTGTGCAATAAGTGTTTTGAGAAAAATGTTCTATTTTAAGGCTTCACTGATCTGTCCATGATGGTGGGGGCTGGAGCTTCCTAAAACCAGTTTATTGGACATATAGACAGAAAGGTCATTAGGAAAGGAGTTGATTCACAGGACTTCCTGAAGCATTATTGGAGAGGAAAAAAAAGTATCACAACTGGCCACTGAATCCTGTGCTTGACTTGGAGCCTTGCAAACCATGAAAATAGCAGCATTGATACTTTTCTCTGTTTTACTAAGTGACAAGAAGTGTCAGATTAAAAGTGCTGGACTTTCACAGCATGTGCTGAATATCTGTTTGCCTCAATTTTTCATCTATAAAATGAAGTAGAATAGGAAATGGCAAATTAGTGTCCTTGCCAAGAAAACCCCAAATGGGGCCACAGAATCAAGCATGACTGAAATGAGTAAACAACAGAGAGATTATGTGATTTTCATAAAAATCGTACTCTGTATGCACCTTGTATATACCTATTTAAGTTTTTTGCCTCATTCTACTCCCATCACCCCCCCCCAATCCCACTAAAATGTTATTTTCCTTAGGGCTGAGTCTATTTTTACTTTTTTACATGTCATCCCTAGGTCTTAGAATTACACCTGGAACACAGTAAGTACTTTTAAAAAAGCTTGTTGATAATAAAGATAGTAAGTGGCAAAACTAAAATTCAAACCTAGATCTTTTGACTTTAGATATAGCCCTTTCATGTTAGCTCTGGACTGATTCAGAGTAGAGTTGTTACTCACTCACCTTGTACCTAGTTTCCCCATATGAACAAGGGATGTGAACTAGAATCAGGGGTCTGGGCATGTGTTTTTTGTTACTTAATATCTTCATAACTGTATTTCAAAATATTTTCCTTTGCAATCCTATGTATTTTACTTTGAACATTTATAACTATTATTTGGAGAATTGGTTCCTCTGTCTTCCCCAAGCTGCCAAAGTCATCCATAGCACCAAAAAGGGAGAAGAATTCCTAATCTGTATGGCCTTTAAGATTCCTTTCAGCTCTAGCTATGAGCCATGATTCCAACATTTCTTTCTGTTTTGACTTTGTTATAAAGCTTTGCTGCTTTAAAAAGCTTTAACCTCCCTTCCCCTCTCCCCGTTCCAAAGTACTTAGAATCATTATGGTTTGAAAGAAATATACTTTATAAAGGTTCTTAATCTAATGCCAGTGAATTTCTTATTCTCTTAGACAATCTGACTCAATAAAATCTTATTTTTTTCTGAAAGTAAAAATAGGTATTACTGTTTAATACAACTCTGATTGATTGTTCCAGAATTGCTATAGTTGGTATGGAAAATTACCAAGTAAGGCTTAAACCAAAGAGCTGCATGTCACACGTTTCTGGAATCTAGTACCTAGAAGCTTAGCAGAAATGCCAACTATGTTGTTGAAAAATGAAAATTTTCCATTAAGGCTTCCTTTTTCTACAACCATGTTTTTGCAAATAATTTGACCCTAGTAATTTTTGGGGCTTTAAACATATCCATGAAATCCATAAAATGAAACTTCATGGGAGTCTGGAGATATGGAATATCCTAGAAATAATTAGAATTGTGGATTTTTAAAGTTAAACAAAAAAATAATCCTATTTTAACCAGAAAAAGATTGCATGTATTTTTAATTTAATACTTTAGAGGGTACATATTACTAACCTGCAATGATTCATACAGACAAACCCACACACATACCTACTATTGTAATGCCAGAGAAACTGAGGCAAGATGGAGATTAAAGAGTTTTTAATATTTGATTTGCATTTCTGAGAGGGAGAGATTTTCTGGGACCAAAAGATTCATTTTGGTACCAGGGCTGAAGTCTTAAAGCATTCAGTCTCAGCATTGAATGTGAGATTCCAATAGTATTTATATCTAAGATCAGGGTAGACAAAGGCAAGGGGGTGGAATCCAAACTCTGGTGAGCTTGGGAATTTCCAAGAACAGACCATCACCAGGTCTGGCAGGTTGGGGGTAGGATCATAAATTCTGATAAACTATAGTCAGCTTGAGACAGAAAGTCTGGAACTTAGAAGTAGAGGATGCCAATTAGATATCTGAGATAGGACATCTGGAGTTTTATCTTTTGGAATGACAGAGTGGTCAGATCTTTACAACCCTAATTATCTCATCCAAAATGAACAGGAAAGGAGGATTGCAACCAGGGGGATTGAGGCACAACAGTTCAAGAAACTGAGGCAGAACAATTTAGGGAAACTGAGGCAGAAAAGATTAGGGAAACTGAGGCAGAAAAAAATTAGGGGAAACTGAGGAGGACAATCCAAGAAAACTGTGGCACAAGACTATGTACAAATTCCTATCCAAGACACTGGGGAAATAGAAAAAAATAATTAATACTCAGTCCTTACCCTTAAGGAGCTTACATTGTATTAATTAAGAGGATAAGGAAATACACATGTCTGTAAAACACAATATTTTATAAGTACTTTGAGAATAACAAGATAAACTGCTGTGTGAAGTCAGAGTGCAGAACTCTGTTAGTTGTAATAAACAGGAAAGACTTCTTGGAAAAGCTGATATTTGAGCTGAGTTTAAAGATAGATAAATAGGGAATGCAAAGAGAACTCTTCAGACTTAGTAAATACTTGACCAGAGGCAGGGAAGTCCTGGGGTAAAGTGACACAAAGTTGTACAGTTTGTCGGACTACAGACTCATGGTAAAAGTATTTGACAAAAAGCTGGAAAGAATGGGGAACAAACTAATGATTTGAGCCTTCCTTACTCTGTGAGGGAGCCACTGCCGTTTGTGAGCCGAACATTCGTGCTTAGAAAAGATTATTCAGGCAGTGGATGGAGTAGAATCTGAGGTGGGGAATCCTTTTATGTCAAGGGCCATTTAGATATTTGTAACATCATTCATGGGCCATACAAAACTATCAGTTTAAGCAATGGGAGATTGCTGTATCTAGTTTTCAGCTGATCAAGGCCTGAGGTTGATTATGGGAATATTCTTTGTACTTTATATTATCTGTAGGCTAGACATTCCCCGCTGGAATAGATGAAATTGAAGGGAGGAAGGAGAGAATGGAAACATCACCATTTTACCTTTGAATGCTTAGTCACATGTTGCTTAAGACTTTTGAAAGATTCATTGACCACAATCTGGGAATTCTGGTGACTGGATCATCCCTCAAGTCAAGCTCATATGTGCAGACTTTGAGTACTACGATGGTAAGGAGAGAGGGTATAGGCTCATAGATCTTTATTGTGTCTCTACATCTCTATAACATTCAGGCCATAGATTAAATGATCTTATAGAGTGTGGATCACTTGGAAGAATTGTTTTCCCTCTTCAGGGAAGAGCATTCTCATTGCCTCCCTTGATCACAGATGCTGGGCGGTGATAGAGATAATCTCTTTCATATATATCAGCAGAATGTGCTCTTGTCAGAATAGAAGGTAAAATTCTAAGAACAGTTTGTTATCCAACTTATTATAGTTTTTAAGGAATGGAGTTTTTATTACCCTAGGTCTATATGCATTCCAAGTATACAAATTAGGAGTTGAAGACTTTACCAAAATTTTTCATCACATTTTTCTAGGACCATAGAATTTAGATTGTTTATCACCTCCAGGAGTCCAAGATAGCTCCTTAATGTGGTCTTTCTTATCTCTTGAGTTTCTGTTAGGCCTATTTATTGTATTTGGAGCTTCCCAAAGGCTTTGTGGTCATATCTTCCCTTAGCCTTTAGTTTTCTTAAACAGAATAACCTTTCTTGGGTTACCTTTCTTCGGACAATTATTGTTGGAATATGCTTGCAATATCCTCTCTAGTTTTCCTTCCAATTTTTCCTTCCTTATAGAAGTCATTTATAAAACCAGAGAAAGATGAGAGAGACTAAGGAGAAAAATGTTCTTCACCAAGAGGATGAAGGGTTAGTAAGAAATTGAGTTCCATTTCTTGGTTTGTAATCATACAAATGAATCATTGAGACACCACCTGTGCTCTGAAGCCAGTGGAGTGTATGGGTGACTGACTGTATGAAGACAAATATGATACTTTTTAAAAGATCCTAGAGTTTAATTGAGCTCACGTTAATCATCTCTGGATCATGTTTTGAAATCCAACTAATCTAGGTACAGTCAGAAAACTCTCCGTGCCTTGGGTTCCTTTGTTACTTTCTGACTTCACCAAATAAGCCCTTTTAATTGACATATCCCTAGGGGAGTAGAACTTGGCCCATTTCACAGTCAAGCTGCAGATCAGAGGCTGCTGAAGCAAGATGCATCCTGCTGAGCAATCTATGCTTTCGTTTTACAAACTGGCTTTAAGAGGAGGCATTGCAACTTGGCATTAAATATTTAAGAATGATATTAAGGTAAGATTGATTCATTTAACAGGCATAATGGAGTGAGGAAGCAGTGGGAAGTGAACAAAGGGCTTCGCAGTGGGAAATATATGCTAGCAGGCATCAATCCACACCTGGTAATGGCCATGAATAGGCTTGCAGTCTTGCTATTTAAATAAATTGATGTGCAATTCATCTACTGTTTGGAGTCACCGGAAATGCATTGCACTAACTCTGTTTCTTGGCAGCCATCCCAATTAAGAGCCCTGGTCATTTATCAGGGTGCCATGTGTAGCTCATAGTTGCCATCCAGTTTCCAAAAAGGAGACTTTGTTCAATTCTGGCCTATTGCAGAAAATACTGAAAGACTTGCCCTTCATTTCCCATTGAACCAGCAGCATCTGCAGAAAAGTGTCAAGTTTTCTATAGACTTTTTGCCCCTTTTTGATTGGCCTTAGGTTGAGACAACGTCAGTGCTGAGAGGGGAATTTAAGTGTCATTGTGTTTTAAAAGCCTCAAATCTTATGAAATACAAAGGTTTATATTTCTGGATGCTAAAATGTTCAATTGCCTGATAATTTTATGAGCCATTTTTAAAGGAATAAATAAATCAATATAAGAGCATTTAAAATGGTACTCAAATAGGTTAAGATCATAAATGCTAGTCAGCGATTCTGAGCCTTTTATTTTGTGCAAATTTTAATAGATGCTGTTGATTCAAAGTATTTTGAAATATGGCCTTCAGTCTCTCCTCCTTAGATATACTGGGTTGGCTGGAGGCAGAGTCTGAAATCATGATCTGTGCCTTTTGATTTTAAAGAAACAATCCTAAATAAAATTAAGCATGCACTTTGTTTTAAATGGCATTCAAGATTGGGGAAGGACAGTTAAAAGAGGTGTTAGCTTTGGCAAATAATGAAGAGTTGTCTCTGAGATAAGGAATCAGCCCTGATCATTAATGGACTGTGTGTCTTAGTTGATTTGAATAAGTGTATTAGCCAGGAACTGCTAAAAGTGCCTCTAGTTAAGTACAAAGATTTTGAATTGTGTTGACTGCGGTTATTTACCATCCTGATCCATTAGTTGTTTGTCTTCCCAATTATCTTGGGCATAATATTAAATGCATAGTTTGCTTCATCAATAAAGTCTGATGTACTTTAGCTGATTTTATGATTCGGCTAGATGATGGTTGACCAGGTAAAGATATTGCCACTGAAAACAAGAAGCAGAATTGTAATCTAGTCACATCCAGTTGGAACAGGTATGTTTTCTCCTTGTGTGTGGCAGGCAAGATATTTCCTGACCTCTCTCACTATACTCTGGCAACTGCAATTTTAAGGACCATAACTCATCTGTCTGCCCAGCTTTTTCCAATGTTTCCTATAAATCTTTCCTTGCTCCCTGTCATGGTTGCAAAGACTTCAACAGGAATCTAGCCAATGTTATGTTTCTTTTGCTCAAGAATTGGCATATAGAAAAATGAGCCAGTCACTCAGATAAGGGTATAGGAGGAAAGTAAAGACCCAATCTTTTCTGCCTGCTTAGAAGTCGTAGCCTTAGTCACAGTTTACACACAGACCAGGACAGGAAGGAATATTTGGAATGCATGTTTAGAGGTTCTCCACTTAAATTCCTGTTCTGAAGCCTTATTTGGGCATGAAACAATCTATTTGTTCTTAAAAAATCTTACTGTAAAGGTTCTGGTGGTTTTCTTTCAACCTGTAAAGGTTTTTAGTGTTATGATGGACTATGTATACCTTTTTCCTCAGAGCCAGTCTTTTAGTTTAGAGAGGTTCGTCATCAGGGGGCTGAAGACTAGGCTTTAGCCTTTTGGGGGCTATGGTAGAAATTGTGATCTGTATTGGCAGAGACATTTCAAATCAATGAAATATGGGTCTTTTGAAGTCTTGCAATGTTGATTAGGTTAGCATGTTAATGAATTTTGCACCTTTTTCCCTTATTCATTCCTTATATAAGGCTCTCTATTTCCCACCTCCGTGCCTTTTTACTGGCTGGCTATACTTGCATGAGGCACATAAGGGTGTTCAGGGAGTTCTAGCACCTTTAGTGTGAGGATTTGCAAAGCACTTTTCAGTGCTGCTCAACTACCTTTGGTGTCCACCATCACCCAACTTTCACTTGTGGCTCTAAGAAACTCCAAGAAAAAAAAAATCCATGCATGCAATGGGCAGATTGAACAATTTTGTTTCAGCTGCCATGAAAGTGGCTAAAGCAAGCATTGTGAAGCGCTTAGAGTTAGATCAGACATCAAAGACTCCAAAGTCATTCATTGTATCCTGGGCCATGATCTGTTATCTTAACTTTTGTCCTACCACTGGACTTTGATGCACTTAAATCCAGTTCACAAGCAACTCAAGACATGATGCCATTGGTCCTCTCTAAGAACAAAGGACAAGAAACAATTTTATTTAGAGAGAGACCAGGTACAATAGTACTTTGGTAGGGTCCAGCAATCAGAGACAGTCTCACCGAAGAGAAGAGCATGGGACTCAGAAGGTTTTTAAGAATGTAGCAGTCAATGATTTTGTGATGCAAAATTATCACTCTAGCTCTTGAGTATATTCTGCCCTTCAAGCATCAATCATTTTACAGTTTACTCTAATACACAAGCTATTTTTCAGAATCCTCCTCGCAATGTTAGGTAGGAACATAGACATAGGAAAAGTTACCCAAGTAACCAAACCTGCCATAATTGAACTGCTCAGCCACAGTCAAGTTTCACCTGGCTTTTCTATTGACACACTGAGTGCAATCATTTCAGGTATTACTCTGCTTTTATAGCTAGCCACAGGTGTCCTCAGAGGAAAGTCTATTGCCTTTACTAAAGTTACTGGTAACAGCTGGCTACCTTCCTGCTCTTGAAGCTCATCTGTCTTGCCTTCCCCAATTGTACTTACTTAGCTTTTGCCTCTAATCACCAGTTCTAAAAAGAAAAAGGTAAGTAGATTATCTGGGAGATTCAACAAAACATGTTATTTGTTAGCATTCTTATCTCCTATTTCTAAGCTTCCTGACTGGATGTGCTCCAGACTGCAATGGTGATTGGGTTGTTGTCCTTTGTTCTTCAAGACGATGAAAATGACACAGTGTGTCCATCTGTGGCTGATCAGACCAATATGAGTGCTCTGCTGCAGGTAGGACACAAATAATGCCTATGAACATCTGCGCTGGACTCTCTAACTTTGCTCCTCTTATGTTCTTCTGAGCTAATTCAATTCTGCTTTCTTCACAGAGCACAGCATCTTCTCTGATGAGTGGTCCTGGGTGGTCCTGTGCCAATCAGTTCTAAAGTTCTTAACAGAGTCCTTGAGAGTACCCATAGCACCACATAAATGCTTGCTTGCCCTGTATGAATTCTCCATAAAGTAGTCTTTTTGGCAAATGTATATTTGACATTCAGGGAATGTGGCCAGCTCTGCAGTAGAGTTTGAATGCTAGGCAATTTAGTTCAATAAAGGACCTCAGATGATTCTAACCAATTCCAATAGACTTGGGATGGAAAATGCCATGTCCATTGAGAGAGAAAGAACTAAGGAAAGAAGCGTAGTGTTTTTACCTTTTCCTCTTTTTTTTCCTTTCTCATAGTTTTTTCCCCTTTTGGTTTTATTTTTCTTATACCACACGACACATATGAAAATATGTTTAAAAGAATTGCACATATATCACCTATATCACATTGCTTGTTGTTTTGGGGAGAGGGGAGGGAAGGGGAGGAGGGAGAAAATTTTGGACCACAATCTTACAAAAATGAATGTTAAAAACTCTCTTTACATGCATTTAGAAAATAAAATGCTATTGAAAATGAAAAAAACAAAGGACCTCAAAGTCCAGTACTTTATCCTGCCAGGTGATCTTCAGAATCTTCCTAAGATAATTTAAATGGAAACAATTCACTTTCCTGTCATGGTGCTGATATAATGTCCAGTTTTCATGTAAGAATGAGGTCAGCACAAAGGTCCTATAGACTTTCAGTTTGGTAGTTATTCCAACACTTCCCCTCTCCCATACTTTCCTTTGGAACTTTTCAAACACTGAGCTAGTTTTGTGAATCTCAGTATCAATATGTACATCCCTAGAAAGAATGCTGTCAAGGGAAGTGAACTTATTCATAATATTCAAAACTTCTTCATTTGCTGTAGCTGATAATTATATATATGGCTGATGGTGTACCTGTACTGGCTGATGGTATACCTATGTTTTCTTGGTGTTAATTGTTAGGGCAGAATTACCACAAACAGCAAAGAATAGATCCATATTTTTACATCTCTACTTCAAAGAATGCATTGGGTACACAATCATCTGCAAATAAAACATCATATACTAGCACTCCCTCCACTTTAGTTTTGGCATGTACCTCAGTGCATGCAGTAGCTGATGTTGATGCTATTAAGTTCATACTCAAAGAAGGCATTTTACAACATGGCTGAAATAATCATGCTAAAAAGCATGGGAGCAAGCACACAACCTTATTTTACTCCCTTGGTGACTGGGAAAATACATTATCCATTTTCCAGAACCCAGGAACGCATGCCTTTGCTTTTGACATATTATCATGTATTACATGACATTACTGATGTACTCCTTCATCTCTATCTCTCTCATAGTTCCTTTTTTTTTTTCATAAATTGGGGCAAGCATTTTTTTGATTCCCCCGCCTGCCTATATATTCCATGCCCAAATTACCGTGACCAAACTAATCATTTTGTGTATATTTTGTGTACATAATTCTCTCCTTGTTAAAATGTAAGCTCCTCGAGGGTAAAAAACAGGTTTAATTTGTTTTTGGATTCATCAGTGCCCAATAATATAGAAGGAACTTAATGTCTGTTGATTGATTTCTAAGAAATTCTGATGTGCAAGTTATTTGAGGATAGTCAGGGCTTCCAGCAGTGCAATGATGATCAGTCTTTTCTGTAGAACACCATTTTTATTATTTGTACATTATACTAAAGAGAGGGCTTGAGGTAGAATCCCTTATGACTCAGTTGGGGTTCTGGCCTATGTTCAGAAATCCAGGTAGATTATTCATATCAGTACATGAGGGAAGAGAGAGGAGTGGAAGTAGCAGTTTGACTTCAGAGGGCCAGAATGGCTGATACAGACATTGTACTCTGAGTAGCTGTTCTTACCTATTCACCTGTCTTTCCAACTCCATTGTCATGAAAAAAGTGCATTTCTATAAAGAAGAGATACTTGTTTCCTTAAAACTGAATTCATGAATCTCTGAAAGATTCAAAGGCATTGCATAACTTGGTATTCCTACAGGCACCATTGGTCCTGGAATACAAATTTCTTTTTGCTCCTTCTCTCTGTTTTGTGAATGTTTGCTTTCTTTAATCATAACTTCTAGGGGCCTCAATTTCCCAGCTATAAAATGAGGGTGCTGGATTAAAAAAAACACTTATAAGATTCCTTTAAGCTCAACGTCCTTCATTTTCTTCTAGATAGACTGGGTGTTCTCTCAGCAGAATGTGACCTTTTCTGAGATGAAGATTTTCAAAATTATATATTACTAGACAACATATTCTTATTTGGATATGAGGGGGACTTAATCTCCTGGGTTACTGGTCCAAACAGAAATGGGCTCTCATTGATTGTTTTGGACACCCCTTGGCTAGAAGGGGGATATATTCTCTCTCTGACTCCGTACCCTAAAAATCTCAGATTTAGAAGAATTTTTGGAAGCATCAGGGTATAGTAGATAGAGAAGTAGACTCTGAGTCAAGGACCTGAGTTCAAATCCTGAATCAAATATTTACTGACTATGTAACCTGGGCAAATCACTTAATTTTTCTATGTTTTTATTGTAAAATGAGGAGAGTGACTTCAGTGATATTTAAGGTCCTTTCCAGATCTAACTTTATGACTTGTACTCAAACAGGAGTGGACAGCATACTGAATATATGGACACCCAACTTGTTCCTTTCTTCTATTGACAGGTAATCTAGTTCCATTTGGGACAGCCCTGATTGTGAGAATATCCCCCCCCACAATCCTTCAAGATTAAATTTGTTTCTTTGTACAGCTTGCTATCATTGCCCCTAGCTCTGTCCTATGAAGACTGGCAGAATACATGTAATCTTTTTGTATGGTGGTTCACAGAATCCCTGAAACAATTATGCCTGGCCCCAGAAAACCTGGCATTTCAGTGTCTAAGGTTAGGTATGTTATGGGTTGAGATTGGAAGAGTGGGGAGAATGTGACTCTTTGCCTTGTGGTAATCTACAGGCTGATTTGTGAGTAGGATTCCTGTTTTAGTATAATTCTGTCCTAGGGTGGAGATGGACCAGGAATAGTCCTATATCAAAAAGTACCCAAAAATAGCATGGCAGAAACTAAATATCAACATTTCATATTTTATGCCAAAATTTAGACATAAAAGGTCATGCAATAAAGAAATTAGTAGAGCAAAGGATAGTTTACTTGTCAGATATTTGAAGAACGGAAGAATTTATGACCAAAGAAGAACTAGAGAAAATTATAAAATGGAAAATGTATAATTTTGATTATGGTCATCTCTGATAGGCTTTCTCAGCAATGCAATGATCCAAGACAATTCCAATAGACTTTATTTGGAAAATTCAGCATCTAGGGAGAGAACTATGGAGACTAAATGTGATTTGAAAAAAAATTCACTTTTTTCTTTTTTCCTCATTTTCCCCCTTTTGGTATCACCTTTCTTATATAACATGACAAATGTGGAAACATGTTTGAAAGTATTATATTACCAGTATCATATGTTTGCTCTCTTGGAAAGGGGGAAGAAGAAAATAGTTGTAAGACCAAATCTTACAAAAATGAATGTTGAAAACTGACTTTACATGTATTTGGAATAAAATGCTATTGAGAAAAAATAAAAAGAATGGAAAGGAATAAAAGAAAAAAAAGTACTCATTAGGTTTTTGTTAGGCAGAGAGATTCAACTGCAACTAAAGGTAAGACAGAATAGGGGATAAGCATAGTTTCCCATCTAAGCAAGGGCATGTTGGCAACCATGACCACTTGGAGTGATTTGTTGTGGACAGGCATAGTAAAACCCTCCAAATGCAGGGCTATTCAATGCTAAATCCTAATTTAGGTTGCCTTAAGTTGGGCAGCTGGTTAGTAACTTCGCCATTAATGGAATGTTAGTAATATCCTAGAGTTTCCAAAGCCATACTCTACATTATTGAAAGGAATTCTTTTCTGTGAAATAGTAGGTAGCCCTGGTAGCAATGAGTCCATTAGGGAATTCCATTACCAATGGAAGAACATTATCAACACTACCACAAGCAATTTTCTTTGGACAAGAAATCCCTGGGAAGTCTTTAGCATCCCCATAGTTCTCTGGAACCAGAATTTTGCTTCATTTAGAATAATAAGGATTCCTCTTCAACACAACCAATTCTTTCAGGTCTATGACAATTGTTATTGTGAGCCTGCCTGCTCTGCAGTCTCTCACATGTGATTCTATCATCCACACCTTTCGTCTTTAGGGAGTTAGGCAGTATTTTTTGCACCTCATATTGAGGTAGAGGGAAGGCTAAAATTCAAAGGATTGAAAAAAGAACAGGAATCTAGTAATAAGAGCCCAGATTCTTCATCTGGGAAGTCAGTATCGGATTAGGAGGCAATTAACAGGGTTTATTAGCAAGTTGACTGTTTTAATCTTGTCCCCCAAAGCTTTGGCTTTTTAAAGTGTCCTTGTGGTCAAATGCCATACTACCTTCTGATTCAGTCATACAGTAAGGTCTTCCATTCCCATATCCCTGCCCTCAGTTCCCCCTTCATGTCTCCCTCTTTCCCGTACTCCCACCCCACCCCAGCAAAAGAGTAATATTAGAAAATGCAACAAGGATAATAATAACACAGATTGTGAAGATAAATAAACATACGTGCCAGTTAATATAACAGATATTCATGATCTTTTATGTGTTATGCATCTTTTTGGTTATCCAGTACAGTCTTTACAGAGTATATGAGCCAGCTTGTACTGGAAAGAGAGCTGATGGTTAAATTTTCAATGTGAGCATTGAAATCAGCAATGCTACAAATCAGAGTATAATATGTTGCTTTGTTGATTGCCTAGCCTTAAAAAAGTGATGAGAAAATGTTAATAATTCAGATAAAATTCAAAAGTATATGTGGAAGATAATTTTTTTTTCTAAAGATGGTTGTAAACCAATACAGTGATCCTTACTCCATGTAGGTGAGACCATTTATGTCCCTAGTGACCAAATAAACATAGCCATTGGCCACCTGAAGGAGAAATACAGCTTAAGCCCCATTCCAGGACAATTAAGTCTTGACTTCTGCTGCTTTGGTCTTACATTCGGAAAAAAATGTTTTTAAACGTATAAAATAAAATAGCATTTTAAACAACTAATTATGTGAAATATAGTGATCAAAATATTAAAAAATATATTTATAGACTAAGGTTAAGTATTCTTGATATAGAATCAATCTCAGAAGAATACAAGTTAGAGATAAGGGAAGACAATTATGTACAAGCAGCACTCAGGGAATGTTGGTGAGAAGTTAAATAATCACCCACCGTATTATTGAGAACTCCCAAGGAGAAATCAAGCTCAGCAGCCCAGTTTGTCTCTGAAGTTTGATCCTTGCAGTTTCCTGCCCTCTGTGCAAAGCTTTCTTAAGACACCTGCCTCTTTCCTGTGACACCAAGTGGCAAGTCATTACAATTAAAGGGTGAATTCACTGCCAAACATCTTGGCCTGTCTGCCAGCTTTGTGTATTCAGAAAGACCCAGGAGACAGTTTATCCCTCATGGTTTTTAAACATATCTGCTATTTCAAGGAAATAAGATTGATAAATATCAGATTCATTTACACTTCAATAATTAACATCTTGGTTTATAATAGCTGTTAGATATCAAGATAGCCCTTTGAAGGATTTTGAAAAGCCTATTAAATCCTTTATTTCCATGAACTGAGGTACTTTGCCAACTGAAGCATAAACAATTCTGACATTGGCTTGAAACTCTCGATGGAAATATGTCAGATGTTGAAGACTATGACCCATGTTTCCATTGCCAATCATTTCAAAATTCCTAACCAGCATCTCAGTATACTTGTGTTAATGTGCAATAGAAATCAGGTATATGTATGTTCTTCATATATAAACCTAGGGTATGTTCTAATAATAAAAACCCAATTTGTATAGCTCTTTACAGTTTTTTTTTAATTTTAACTTTTTATTGACTGAACATATGATTGGGTAATTTTTTACATTATCCCTTGCACTCACTTCTGTTCTGACTTTTCCCTTCCCTCCCTCTGCCCTCTCCCCTAGATGGCAGGCAGTCTTATACATGTTAAACAGGTTAAAGTATATCCTAGATACAATATATATGTGCAGAACTTTACAGTTCTCTTGTTGTACAAGAAGAATTAGTTTCAGAAGATAAAAGTAACCTGGGAAGAAAAACAAAAATGCAAACAGTTTACACTCATTTCCCAGTGTTCCTTCTCTGGGTATAGCTGACTCTGTCCATCATTGATCAATTGGAACTAAATTAGATCCACTTCCATCAGAATACATCCTCATACAGTATCATTGTTGAAGTGTATAATGATCTCCTAGTTCTGCTCATTTCACTCAGCATCAGTTGATGTAAGTCCCTCCAAGCCTCTCTGTATTCCTCCTGCTGGTCATTTCTTGCAGAACAATAATATTCCATAACATTCATATATCATAGTTTACCCAACCATACTCCAATTGATGGGTATCAATTGATGAGCCTGAGTTTTCTCATATGCAAAATGAGAAGACCAGAGTTCCCTCCCAACTCTCATAACCATTCTATAATCCTTTTCATCCTAGATTTTATGATTCTAAGTCCAAGGTACATATGACAATGCATCCAGCTTTTATGTCAGTTTTCTGAAGTGTATTATAAAATGAGAGTATAGCCTTAATTGAATACTATCAGTTTTTTAAACAGTTTATTTAGTTTTAAAAGCTGGATTAACACAAAAGAGACTTTTATTAGGTCTCTGAACCTGAGCTCTATGAATTTGTTTAAAATTGTTTGAATAACTCTTTCAATATAGTTGATTTCACTGCATATTTTATTGTATACATTTAAAACAATATTCTGAAAAGGGATTCATAGATTGCCAAAGAGGCATGTGAACAAAATAATTTAAGAACTCTTGACATATGTGATAGCATCCTCCTATTCTCAGCAATTAAAAGGAAAGATAGGAAAATGGAAGCTATTGTAATGCCTAATTGCAACAATAATAATTATCATGCTCCTTGATTTAAAGTAACCAGAAATATCTAGGAGTCAGTGACTCACAGAGACCAGTTTTATGGAGTGTACAGAAATGCTGACTCTCTATTTAGGAAACTGCATTGCACCCTGGATCCAGCACAGATAACAAATAGCTTCATATCTGTCAAACTCTCTTAGTCTATTAAAATGAGACCTGAGCTTAATAACTCTTGACTAGATTGTGTAGTCTATATTAATGCAAATTCCACATTCTGGGTTCAGGGCTACTATGGGAAGTATGGGATTACATGGGACTATCAATGGTTTATGATACTTGATGTTGAAATTGTAAAAGTAATGGTGTGACAGTTTCATCTCATTCACAACTTGCAAGATGAATGCATATCATATATCATGGAAATACTTTTGGTGAAAAGCGATAATTTTGAAATATATCACCTAGAATGACCTTTAGAGGAAATTAATCTCCATTCTTCCCACATAAACTTGTTGAAATAGATATTTTCAGCTCTGATCATTTTTAAAAGTAAAAAATGTTGGTAAAAAAACAGTATTGAAAATAACTGATGAGTTTTGTTACCCCCATCACTAGTTATTGGAGTTTGTTGCTGGGACTTAAAGGGACTTTGCTGAAGAATTAGTCAAACTAATTCATACTGAAAGGAATAGAACCTTTTATTTTGTGTGTTTAAGAAAAACCACATGGTTTAATTGGAGATACCCAAGAAGCAGGGAAAGAGAGAAAGGTGTGATAAGAATAAAGGCACTGGTCTGTATAGTGGAGAAGAAATCAGAGAAGAGTAACTCATACAGAGATAGCCTTAACAAACTATTGCTTTTCACAGGAGGAAGAGAAGAAGGAAAGCTGCCACTAGGGATGGTCTTAGTATTTGGTTTCCATGCTCAAAGTGGGTAACATGCAGTGGTGGTGGAGAGTATCTATGCTTAATTTGAACATCCAGAGTTCTCAAGATTCATATTTATATAGAGTTTTACATAAAAAAGTCAGAATAAAGGCAATGGAAGACTTCCATGTTATCTATAGAACTGATAAAATGAGGGGTACTTTCTTAATTGTCTAATAAAGAAAGTAGAATAAAGAGAAGAGACAAAGAGAATTTAATACTAATCTTTAATAGGCTGGATTTATTAGCCTTGATATACTTGCATTATATGGGGAAGGAGGTGGAAGAGCCATACCTGTCAAATGATTTTTACTAACTGATAGACAGTATCCAACCCCTAAACTGGGGCTTTCTGCAATCCCTCATATTATACTGGTAATAATATTTATTAATTAGGATGGAGAAAGGCAGGAAAGACATACAATAAAGAATGCCACCAGAGAATCTTGGGTGCCATAGCCTTTAAAATATCACAGAAGAAAGTGATAGCTCTTGTCAGATCACATCTGCAGTTATGCATTGGTTTTTGAGATTATTAAATAAGATAGTGTATACAAAAGTAATTTGTAAATTATAAAGTGCTACTTAAATATCAGTTATCATTATTAATGATGAGAAATTCAGACATATCACTCTCCCTTCTCTGCAGAATGTAAGGGAGATTACTTCTTCAGAGAAGGCTTACATAAGATCCAAGGTTCTCTATAAATTCATATCCAAACAAAACCATGACTCACAAGTTCCCATCAATGTATTTTCCTTTAATAATTAATCAAAGGACATAATTAGCTTAAATTTTAAAAAATTAGAATAGTAAAAAGAAAAAGAAGAAAAACAAACATACATTTGGGACCCAGACTCCCACAGATACACAAACTATTTGTGGAAAGAATAACCACACAAAGGGGACACCCTTAGAGAGGAACACAGAGAAGCAATATATGTAGCTAGGACACACACATAGAGTGATACAGACCTCACAAATACTGCAAAGCTACCCATGTCTTATTGTAATATTATGATGCTTTTTTCCTAAGTCTGCTGCTCACTGATGTTCACTGGTTATGTTGTGGCATCTGGCCATTTCTTTGCCAGACATAATGTCCACTAGATCCTGCTAAGCACAGTTTCTGTGGGCTCATGATTGTGTAACTTATTCCTACTTCCAGTTCCTGGCTTTAATTAAAGTCCTTGATGAGACTTTGTGAAAGGATTAGGTCTGCCATGATTTTTTAGCTGAAAGCCCAGAGAATTTTTATTGCTTATTTAGATAAGCATTAGCCTTTTTCTCAATCATAAGACCAATAAAAATGCCCCCAAAGTAAAAATCTCTGTTTTTTTCTTTAGAGTTCATTTGGGACATATAATAGGAACTTCCCACCTAATAAATTCCTTAATTTCATTTCAATTTTGAAATTAGAGTATGGGTATCTTTCTCAGGAAACAACTTTAGCTTTTGATATCCATTCCCCGTACCTCACAATTTTAATCTCCAAAGCTTGGAGGAGGAAAAGTACAGTCTAAAATGGCTTTGAGGTCACTCACATCAGTAACTGTGGTAGATTATTAAAGAAGATATTCTCCAAGCCATGAAATCTTGTGATTTTTCCTGTAACAATATTCTGCCTAAACAAATTTCATAAGGCTCATGAAAAATGTGGTTTGATTAGAGATTTTTAAAAAGAGAAGATGACTCCAGAGAAATTACATACTCTTAAGAAGTGAAATTCTTACCATGCAATGATTGATTAACCAGTCAGTTATCATTAAGAGTCTACTATGTATTAGACCCTGTGCTAACACAATGGAGATCCAAAATAGACTTTACTTCTCTCTTGGAGTCTACAATATAATGGGCAAACTATATATATATACACACACACACAGAGACACACATACACATACATACAAAGCTAAGAGGATAAATAGGAAATAATTAACAGATGAAACACACTAAAATTATGAGAGATAAAAGATGATCTGTAGAAAGTAGTGCTACAGTTGGAACTTAAAGAAAGCCAGGGAAATAAGTAATCAAAGTAGAGAGAAAGAATTATACTAAATGAATTTCAATATAGATTCCACCAAGGAAGGAAAGGGGAGATATCTAGAAAAAAAACATGGCTGTTCAGGAATAGCTTCCTGATGAGTTCAGATTTGAAAAGTACATGCATGCAATATGTAAGAAGGAAAACATAACCAAGAATGAAAATAAAAGTGTCACAGATCTGTAAAATATTAAAAACCCACTATTATTATTCAATATTGTACTAGAAATAATGACTTTAGCAATAAGAAAAAAAGTTAAAGGAATTAGAATAGACAATGAGGAGATAAAAGTATCATTCTTTGCAGATGATATGGTGATATACTTAGAAAATCCTAGAAAATCATCCAAAAACCTACTTGAAACAATTAACAACTTTAGCAAAGTTGCAGGATATAAAATAAACACATGAATCTTCAGCATTTCTATATATTACTGACAAAGCCTTGCAGCAAGTGATATAGAGACATTCCATTTAAAATAACTGTAGACATAATAAAATATCTGGATGTCTACCTGCCCAAGACAAACCCAGAAACTATACAAACATAATTACAAAACACTTCTCACATAAATAAAATCAGATTTAAACAATTTGAAAAATATCAATTGCTCATGGGTAGGCTGAGTTAATGTAATAAAAATGAGAATTCTATCTAAATTGGTCTACTTGTTTAGTGCCATACCAAACTGTCAAAAATTATTTTATAGAGCTCATGTGGAAGAACAAAAAAAAATCAAGAATATCAAGGGAATTAATGAAAAAATACAAAGGATGGTGTCCTAACAGTACCAGACCTAAAATTATATTATAAAGCAGTAGTTTTCAAAGCCATTAGGTACTGACTAAGAAATAGAGTGGTGGATTAGTGGAATATGTTATATAAACATGACACTATAATCAAAAACTGTAGTAATCTAGATTTTGATAATCCCCCAAACTCTAGCTTCTGGAATAAGTACTGGGAAAGCTGGAATATAATACTCAGAAATTTGGCCTAGATCTATATACATCTCAAACCCCATACCAAATTGAGGTCAAAATGGGTACATGATTTGGGCATAAAGGGTGATACCATAAGCAAATTAAGAGAGCAAGGGATAATTTACTTATCTGATCTTTGGGAGAAACTGATGATCAAAGAAGAACTAGAGAATATGATGAAATGCAAAATGGACAATTTTGATTACATTAAATTAAATTTTTGTACAAACAAAATCAACAGAAACAAGATCAAAAGGGAAGTACAAAGCTGGAAAATATTTTATAGCTAGTGTTTTTGATAAAAGTCTCATTTTTAAAATATATAAAGAACTGTGTCAAATTTATAAAAATACAAATCATCCCTCAATTGATAAATGGTAAAAGGATATGAACATACAATCTTGAGATGATGGAATTAAAGGCATCTATCATCATATAAAAATGCTCTAACTCACTATTGATTAGAGAAATGCAAATTAAAACAGCTCTGAGACACCACTTCACACCTTTTCGATTGGCTTAGATAACAGGAAAAGATCATGATAAATGCTAGAGGGGATATGGGAAAATTGGGACACTAATGCATTGTTGGTGGAATTGTAGGATGATCCAATCATTCTGAAGAGCAATTTGGAATTATTCCCAAAGAGCTATAAAACTATGTATACCCTTTTATGCAACACTTGGGTCTGTATCCCAAGGAAATCATAAAGGAGGGGAAAGGATTCACATGTGCAAAAATGTTTATAGCAATTCTTTGTGGTATTAAAGAACTGGAAAAGAATAGATTCCCATCAATTGGGGAATGGGTGAACAAGTTGTGCTATATGAAGGCAAAATAATATTATTGTTGTATAAAAAAAGATTTATAAACTGATTTTAGAAAGGCCTGGAAAGATTAACATGTTCTGATGCTGAGAGAAATAAGCAGAACCAGGAATACATTGTACACAGTAACAGCAAGAATGTGCAAGGATCAACTCTGAAAGACTTGGTTCTTCTCAGTCATTCAGTGATGCAAGACAGTTCCAATAGACTTTGGATAGAAAACACCATCTGCATCCAGAAAACAAACTACGGAGATTGAATGTAAATTAACATATGTTATGTTCATTTCTTTTTTTCTGTTTTTTTTTTTTTCCTGTAGCTTTTCCCTTTAGTTCTGATTTTTCTCTCCCAACATGATTCATAAAGAAATGTGTATTGAAAAAGATAAGATGCATGTATATATGCATAAAAAACAAAACAATTAATAAAAAAGGAACAAAATACTAAAATAAACAAGTAATTTAAAAAATGTTTAGATTATGAATGCTGATCATGGAAAACAACCATTACCAGAAGCCAACATTAGATTCACTAAGCACCAGAGGATTATATATTTTTAACTAGAAAGAACTTTACAGGTGATCTACTCTAAACCCTTATTTTTCTGACTAAGGAAATTGAGTTCCACAGTGGTTATCCCAAATAATTTCTTTTCTTTCAACAACAATAAAAAGATTGATATAATCTTTCATAATATCCATACAGAGGACATAGATACAGCCATGCACATAGTAGGTACTTGATGTGCTTAGTGAATTGAAGTCTATCCAAAATGTATTGATTAATGGACCAAGTAAATTGAAAGGATATTCTCTGGTGGAATGGCACAGTTTAGCTGTTGCAACAACGCTGTTCAACTTTTAAATTAATGACTTGGATGAAAACATAGAAAGCATGCTTTTCAAATTTGCCTATGACATAATGTTGGAATGACATAAAAATGTTGGATGACAGAATCTGAAGAAGAAAAAAAGATGTCAACAAACTGAAATAATTGATTTATTAGGATTTAAATTTAATAATAAGAAAAATAAAGCCCTGCACATACACACACACACACACACTCACAAATCAATTGTAAAAGTGCAACTATTTATGTGAAAAGTAGTTTTCTTCATGTGGAAAAGATATTTAATTTACTAAAAGTTCAAGGTTATTCATGGGATGTCTGATCAAAAAAATGAAAATAAAAAAGAGTTAATGAATCTTAGGCATCACAAATAGAAATAGAATACCTGAAACAAGTGAGCTAATAACCCTATAATGCTCTCTGCTGGTTAGACTAAATCAGGAGTACTTTGTTCTTTTCTGGCTAATGGTATATTTTAAGTGGTAAATTAGCATACTGGAGGACAGCCAGAACAAGATGTTTAGGGGGATTGAAACTATGTCCTATGAAGAATAGCTTAAGAAATTGAGCACATTTAGTTATGAAAAGAGAAGGTTTAACAATTGGAATATGTTAGCCATTTTCAAATATTTCAAGAACTATTAGGTATAAAGAAAATTAGAGGGTTTTTATGATTCTAAAAGATAGAACTAAAACCAATAGATGCAGATTAGTTTTAGCAGGAATAATTTTGTCTATTTTTTTCAAGCTGTCAGAAAATGGAATGGACTGACCTATGAGTTACTGAAATATTTATCATTGGAAATGCTCAGGAAAAAAACACAACAAAAACTAATGTTGATGTAGTGAGTCTTAGAATATAACATTCCATTTGATTTTCTCTAAGATTCCCTATGAACTCTAAGATTATATGAACTTTAATTTTTTGATCAATTTTAAATATTCTAAATTAAAATATCTTAAATACTTCTTCATTTTCTGTCCTTGCTTATAGTTCTATTCTTTTCTATGTAGATTCCCTGCTTCCTACATAGTTAGAAATAGAAATAAGTATGTGTTCATTTCTTTTTGTCACTTCTTCAAATGAGATAATATTTATAAAGTGCTTAGCACAGTACCTAGTTTATAGTGGGCACTCAATAAATGGCCGTTCCCTTTCTTCCCTTCTTTCATGAACTCTCATTGTAGTCTTGTTTTGCTGTGAAGGCTATAGTGGCAAATTTAATGTAAAAGGGTTGCCCAGCAACCTAAATATTTTGTTAAAAATGATAATGAAATATTGGGGGGGTAAACCAATGAGTGATCACAGCAGAGAAAGAGATAGGAAATATTTAAATGAAAATATCAACCACAAAATTAATACATTATCTTTAGCTAAGTACACCGTGTATTGTATATAGTTTTGCCAATGTGTTATTACTATTACAATTGAGTTGTTTTACAGACTAAAATACCCAGTTAAATTCCTCCTAATGTAGACCTCCCTCTTTGATGAACCTTCCATATGAGAAGCCTAGGATTGCTGGATTTAGAATTAGTTGATCTAGGTTCAAGTCCTGATTTGGACCCTAGCTCTGTGATTAGGAGAGTCATTTAAAATTCCCTTTCCTCCATTTTCTAAAATGATCAAATTTTATCATATAATCATACCTGGAATTGTCTACTTGAATGAGCTAAGGATTCTACGGTGCTTTCTTTTTCAATTAGTTTTCTAGCATGACCCTAACACTGCCTTATTTATGTATTGGGAGTAGCTGTAGCACTTGAGAGCTGTTGGAAAGCTCAAAAGAGGGAATATATATATATATATATATATATGAAGGGTTTGGCAAACCTTTAAGCACTGTGGTTATAATTATTCTATGATAAAGTCAGTTGTTTTTCAGTAGTGAAAAGGAAATGTCCTTGTGAAGATCAGGATATAAACATACAAATATATTTCATTAAGGGATATACTATTTATTTCTTTTGTTCTTTTTCAGAGTTCCCCATTTTTGGTAGTGCAGTCATTTTGCTTTAAGTTTTCTTGACCACATTTGGGGTTTTCTTGACAAAGATATTGGAGTGGTTTGTCATTTCCTTCTCCAACTTATTTTACACATGAGGGTACTGAGGCATATAAGGTAAAATGATTAGTCTAGCATCACACAGAGGTAGTCAATGTCTGAGGCCAGGTTTGAAATCATAAAGATGGGTTTTCCTGACTCTACACTTCTCATTCTAACCATGGTGTCATCTAGCTACCCAGCGTCATCATTTATCCCCCTTTAAAGTGGATATGCTGTTAAGTGATGGCTAGATATTAATCTACTTAGCCCAGAGTAAGTAATGCAATATTAATTGCATTAATAATGTAATCATGCATTATTAAGGTAATAGTGGGGTGATGATTTGGTGGCTTGGAGGAATTGGCAAAGAGGAAGAGGAGGTGGTGAAGAAGAAGAGAAGTTTCATGTTTCTATTTAGCTAGACAAAAATACAAGGTTTCCTGATGTGAATGGGGAGAATGTGAATTACTGTTTGTCATTATTCTTTTGCCATTTGGAGAGTGAATTTTTTTTTATGGAAGAATTTTTCCAATAGTATTTTATAATTCAAAATACATGTAGAGATAGTTCTCGACAGTCATTTTTGTTCAACTTTGCATTTCAGATTTTTCTCCCTCCCTCCTTTACCTCCTCCCTCTCCAAGATAGCAAGTAATCTGATATAAGTTAAATACATGCAATCCTTTTAAACATATTTCCATATTTGTCATGTTGTTGAAGAAAAATCATACCAAAAGGGGGGAAAACATGAAAGAGAAAATAAAAAGGAGAAAATACTATGTTTTGATCCACACTCAATCTCCACATATTTGTATCTGTCCCAAGCCTTTTGTATCTATCCACAATATTATGTATACAGTAGCTGGCACATAATAAGCTCTTAAATATATTCTTATTGATTGTTTAAATGATCTCTTGTTCTTCTGTTAAGATGTGATGATGATTTTAGGGTTGAACAGGCTGCTCAGTAACCTAGATGTTTTGTCCAAACAATAGTAATAAAATATTTTGGCAGTTAGTCCAATTAAGAAATCATAGCAAAGAAAGAGCAAAATAACATTTTAGTGAAAATGTCAGCCACAAAATAATTTTTCTTTATTTTTAGCTAAATATATTTATATATATACACATATATATAGTGAATAAAATATTATTAGCACAATTGAGTTGGTTTACAGACTATAATGCCAAGTTAAATTCTTCTCAAAGTGGGCTCTTCTTTTTTGATGAGCCTTCCATAAGGGAAGCCTTCATGGAGGCCCCCAAATGAGCAGTCACTATGTACAGATTCCATTTTAGGGCATTCTATGAGTTGGATCATTTCCTTCTAACATTTTATATATAGGATACAGACTAGATAGATTGCTCATTAGGCTCATATCTAAGAATGGTTCTCAAAGTATAGTCTAGGAACTCCTGGTGGTCAGCCAGGGTCATCTAGCTGATCTATGATATCTCTTAATATTTGTGTCTGACAAGGATGAATATTTAAATGTTCTGTGTTTAGCACAAATGAATAATTTGCACATGGTCATTAACAGAAGTATCATATATTGTTAGAAGCTGTCCCATTTATCTTATTAATTCTGATCTAGGTTGTGTTTTTTTTTTTATTTTTTAAAGAGGAGGTTAGGAAGCACCCTGGACTTTTTGTATGCTTCAAACATTATGCTGACTAAAACATTTTCAGAACCATTTCTATATGGTGCAAAGGGGAAGTTTGTGGTTTCAAAAGGCAAGTGTAAAACAGGTTGAAACCTAGTGCCCACTATTCTGACACTGTGCAGTGTTTGACATATGATGAAAGCTTCTTATTGATAAAATCATTTGTGCCCTACCTTGCCCCCAAATTCCAGGGTAGATACCTTAGCTCTTGTTTACTCTCATTACTGACATCTTACCATGTTCATGATTATGGTTTTTTTATTAAAGCTTTTTATTTTTCAAAATATATGCATGGATAATTCTTCAACATTAATCCTTGCAAAAACCTTGTGTTCCAATTTTCACCTCCTTTCTCCACTCCCTCCCCTAGATGGCAAGTAGTACAATATATGTTAAACATGGTAGAAATATATATTAAATTCAACAAATGCATACATATTTAAAGTTATCTTGCTGCACAAGAAAAATCAAATCAAAGTGGAAAAAATGAGAAAGAAAACAAAATGCAAGCAAACAACAACAAAAAAAGTAAGAATGCTATGTTGTGAATTACACTCGTGCACATGTGGGTCCCTTTCCCTTCTTTAATATCTCTTTGGGATAAGCCCAGTAGAAAGACTGCTGGGTCAAAGAGTATGCAGAGTTTGATAACTTTTTGAGCACAATTCCAAATTGCTCTCCAGAATGGTTGGATCTGTTCACAACTCCACCAACAATATATTAGTGTCCCAGCTTTCCTACATTCCTTTCAACATTTGTCATTATCTTTTCATGTCATCTTAGCCAATATAATTATGATTTTATCTTATCTTTGGTAATTTTAAAAATTGGTTTCTCCTTGATGACTTGAAGAGCATCTTATTTTTAATTTTATTTATTAATTTACATTTTTTTTGATGCAACACTTCCCAGCAAAAACTCAAATGAATCCTGCTACAAATCAAATTTTCCAAAAATGGTTTGTTATTTGTTACCATAATAGCCAGGATATGTTATTAAATAGAGATGGTTTTGTAAGAACAGTGCATCACTGTACTTGAATAAAATTTGGCTACCTTGTCAGTCTCATTTTATATACATTGTTGTTTATGTTGTGGGATTGCTTTGCAAACTGTTCTTTGGGTTTTAGTTTCATTTACAACTAATGAGGCCATATGTTTGTGAAAAGGCTCACCCTTAGCTTGGCTTTTCTTCTACCATTAGGTACACATTTATTTTCCATAATTTGTATTATAAATAAAGCTTCTAGGAATATTTGTAGATGTATGGATATCATGTTGCTGTTAATCCCATATTCTTGAGATATGGTCCCAGTAATGGAATGTCTTGATCAGATGGTATGAATCGTAGAACCCTTTTCTTATATAGTTCCAAATTGTTTCCCAATATAGTTGAATCAATTTATTGTTTCAGCAGCAATTCCTTAGTGTCCCTCTCTTTCTAATACCCTTCCAACAAGTTCTCCTTAATGAAATTTTAGGAACCAAACATTTATAAATTATCTCTTAGGATAATATAAATTATCAGTGTTCCTCTTACAGAATTTTATCTCTTCCATTCTGTGTTGTTTCTTATTAGCTTCTCTTTCAGAAGAAAATAGTGTCTGACTTGTCCTCCCAAATCTATAATTAATGTTATTTGGACTTTAAAGCCTCCTTTGCACTGAAGCTAGCAGTTAGCGACACATGACACAAACTAGTGGATAATTTTCTTTGTCCACAAGGGATAGATGAACATTTTTACAATCAAGAAAGGAGGAGTCCATGTTGTTTCTATCTTTAGCATTTTACATGAATGCAACCATGATCAAAATGAAAAGATCTGTTTTCAGAACTTTTTCAGAATATTCTTCCTTTTTCCTCTCCTTTTTTAAGCCCTTTGAAAGAAAGGGAATTTTATGCTTCAAAGAAGGCCTAGATGGAAAAATACTAGAAGTATTTTGCTAGATATATAATGCTCCAGACAATATTTTCACAGGTTTCACTTCAAGGGAAACTGGGAGAAAATACAAACTTGTGAAAAGAAGCAGGCGACATTTCTTTCAGGTGGAGCTTCAAAACCTGAGGAAAACTAATTCCTGGAAAATTTAAGCGAAAAAAACATAACTCAAGGAAGACAGTTGCTAATATGACATTTCTTTGACAATGTTACCGTGGCTGAAAAAGGATGCACTCACCAGATTTAATCAAGGTTGATCTTTAATGTTTAGGATACTTAAAAAAATGAATCCCTAGTTTCCCTCCTTCTCTCCAAAATGTTTTGGAATTTTCATACAGACTAAAGAAAAGAAGCTCATTTTCCTTACAAATCATCAACTCATAGATCTAATTCCATGAAATACAAGACCTTCTGCTACTAGTACCATATTCCACTCTTTTCAATTACATATTTTGTGTGTATGTGAATGTTAACTTTTTTCTTTTTTATTCTGTTTTAGGCGTTACTTAAAGTGTAGTATTTTATCTTCAATTCAACTACTGAGCTTGAAGACTATTCTTTTAGAATACTTGGCCAACTATTATGCCATGGACATTGAGACCAATTTGAATCAGCAGCAGTTTATAAATGCTTGCACAGAGCACTGAGCACAGATACAGCAAGAATGCTCCTTGTTTTGACTTCATTACTGCTTGTTTCCTGGCTACAGAAACCTTCTCCCTCTGGTTTTAAAATTCTGTTGAAATGTCACTCTTATCCAAGTGCCTGCAGGCTTTCATACTAGATGGGAAAAATACAGAGGCATGGAAAATTGTTACTAATCTAATTGAGTGCTTGAATCCAAGTCAGATATGTGGTAAACATTTTGCTTTTGTGATAACATTTTGTTCTTTGATACAAATACTTTTAACTTTTCATAAAAGAATTAATTTAAGTATCTCCATACACCTAATCATCACACACTGAGATTATACAAAATGTTTTCCAAAGCACTAAGGTCACTTCAGTTTAAACATGTTCAGCTAATGAGTCAAACTCATTTTTTAATAGTCATTTGTCATCCTTATTAGAATGAACCTATATTCCTTTATTACTCAATACAAATTCCTTGCACATCAGGCCCAGAGCATAAAATTAAAATTGCATGAAACCTTGATCTCAGTCTTCATTAATCACTCCCAATGATTATACACAGGTGTCAGCCTCTAAAGAATAAAAGCAGCTGTTTTCTGACCGAGGGTAAAATGCTATGTATTTGCTATATACACTTGAAAGGAGAGAAATGGTGCTTTAAAAAGGAAATATATACTTTATAAACAATATTCTTTTTCATTATATATGGGTTGAAAAATTATGTGTAGATTTTACTGATGTACAGTTGTAGTGAATATAATTTTATGTTGACTACTGTTCAAAGGATATATTCAGGGGCCTATTACAAAAAATGAATGGGAAATTTGACTAGTTCACTGGCTTTTGGAAAATAAAACATTTTTTGATAAAGTTTATGATCTTTGTTTTTATTTATTTGATGCTTAATTGATTACTATAACTTAATACCTGTATGCAGCATGAGAAATAACATCTCTGTAACTAATGATTAAAAGCTGATAACCCTTATAATTTATAAAAATACAAATCAGCGTACACATTATAATGTCTAACACCTACGAGTTCCTCACAAGTATTATAAACTAGTTATTGAAGACCAGGAAGTAAAGAATGATCAAGAACAACAACCTGTACAATATTTACACACATAATAGGCAAATGTGTAGAATTAAATAATTCTTCATTCCTTTGGCCATGGATCATTACAATACAATCATTGTTTGTCCTTCATTTTTTATCACAGAGCGATGTCTTGACTTGTGAGAGAACTGGATTTAAGTGAGGCAGAGTTGTGCAAAGTCATCAGTCTCCTCATGGAAGTCCAGTGACAAGAGTCAAGATAACTGGGAATGGTCTGAGATGCAGTGGATGATATTGGCTTTTTCAATATCTGAACAAGCTCTAAGTGCTCCACTGTTCTCACTTCAGCTGCCTTTATGGCTTTGGGAACAAATTGTTCTCATCAACCCAGTCCACTGGAGGAAATCTTCACGTGCTTTGGGTAGGCACCCCCCACTTCACTAATGGGCCACAAAATATAGTTATACATTGAGAGTGAGAAACCTTAGAGGTTATCTACTCGTGTCCCTGCATTTTATAAATGAAATAACTGAAACCCAGAGATAGCAAGAGATGTAAGTATCATACAAGTTGAAAATGGTTTCTTTCTTAAGGACCAAGCCTTAAACCAAAACCAGTCTGATTTTAATTGGCCACCAGTAGGTCCTAGATCAAGCCCCATTTGGTCATTGTTGGGGCTCAGATTGACTCTGAATGAAAATAGCATTCGTTTCTGCTTTGGTCAAAAAGCCCAAGAGTCTACCCCTCCCAGATTCATTCATTTATTTATTTAGATCTTTTTGGACTAGGTAAAAGAGGAGATTCTTGGCCTTAATTGCTACAAAGCCTTCATCACTGAATGGGTACAGCCTCAGTCAAACTGAGGTCTGTGGAAGACCTTAGCTTAAAAAGGCCGAGGTCTCCCATTGCATCCAGAGTCATCTCCAGTCATTCTGATCTATATCTGATCACTGGACCCAGATGTTTCTGGAGGGGAAAGTGAAGTGGGTGACCTTGCCCTGCCTCCTTCACTTAAATCCAGTTTATTGGCAGTCATGACATCACCTTCCTGTTGTCATGACCCTTAAGAATAATAACCTCTGACTCCAGAGCCAATGTCCCATCCTGTCTTTGAATGCAAATTTGGGTTGTTCTTTTTTCCCCATTGTACCAAATTGCCTTTTAATTGTATGTGTATCTGGAAATAAACACAGAGAATAAGTCATTCAGAGTTTTATTTTTTAAAACAAAATTATACACATATGTATATATTATCATCCAGTCATTTTTCAGTCATGACCCTGTTTGGGGTTTTCTTGGCAAAGTACTGGAATGCCACTTCCTTCTCCAATTCATTTTATAGATAAGGAAACTAAGGCCCACAGGTTTAAGTGACTTATCCAGGGTCACACAGCTAGTGTCTCAGACCAGATTTGAACTCACAAAGATAAGTTTCTGACTTTGGGCCTAGCACTCTATTCACTGGGCCATCTTGCTCTCTATGTCTATACAGAGATACATATATGGACATATTTAAACATAAAATATTCTCTATATTATCTTGCCCAAGGGCAAAGGAGTATTCTTTGAGAAATTGGTTTGGAGTATTTATCTCATAATGCTTTGAGGTAGGAGAAATTAACTTATTTTCTCAGAGAGGTGTCTTTCTGAGGTGGGGTGGAGAGGTCCCTTAGTTAAAAAGCTTTGATGGTTTATTAAAAGAGAAAAGTGGAGGAGAAAGAGTATGGCAAAAAGGTAAAGAGAAGCAAGGAGAAATATAGATTAATTATATTCTAGCCAGGGAGCGATCTCATTTTGGGATTGATATAATGACCATAAAATTTTTTATGCTTTTTGACATCATATTATTTTAATTAAATTATCTATTTTCACTACTACCATGGAAACCCATTTAATCAATAGATAAAAATTTAAAGGAGGCATCAGGAAAAATTGGGTTCTCTTGAACAAGTGAAGAGATTGAACTTGAGGTACCTATGGCAAGGAATATAATTGAGAAGAATTCAGGATATAGAAGCAAAGTCATATGAAGGTATAATTTGGTATATTTAAGTTTTATTTATTTAGGAAGTTATTTTCATAGAATGTTCCTTTTTCCTATCCTCCTCACCCCCCTGAAAATGAAATTAAAAAAGGAAGAAAGGAAGGAAGCAAGCAAGGAAGGAAGGAAGAAGGGAAGGATAACTCAATGTTGATCTAATTATGGAATTTAGGAATGTCTTATAAAATCTTTACTATAATGACTTCATATATTAAGTTTACAGTGTACAAGATATTATTCATATCACATTGAGGTTAGATCTGCCTGGAAGGAATTTGCATTCTTTGCATTCTAAAATCAATTAACAAGCACTTATTAAGTGTCTCCTTAATGTGAAATAAATTATTCTGCGTATAAAGGCAAAAGTGAAGCAATTTTTTGCCTCAAGGAGCTTGCATTCTACTGGATATATATATATACATATATATATATATGTAATTTTGTGGAGAAAGCATCGATTATTGGACAAGTGACATCAGATAAGATGTGAAATTTTAAGTGAGAATTGAAAGAAGTTAGGAATTCTTGGAGGTAGATGTGAATAGTGAGTATATAACAAGAAGGGTTGTACTGCATCCATTTTGTACAAGATCCTCCACACTGATTGCTAAGTTGTTAGTGTGATCATTTAAATCTTGAAAAATTTTAAGTGCTATAAATCAGGACTTGATGTATTATTTGTTGATACAATGTTAATAAAAGTGTACCCACAGGTACATCCCCACTTCCCCTCCTGAGAGCCACTTGTTAAACATTTACCAACTGATTACAGGGAGAGTTGATTTCCTGTTAAAAAAACATGGAGACAGAAGATAGAAGATCATATGTGAAGACTAGCAAGAAAGCCTATTTGTGTAGATGATAGGAGTTGTTATGAGAAAGATTAATAAAATAGAAAGATAAGCTACAACTAGATTGTGAAGGACATTGAATATCAATTAGAGGAGATGTTATTTAATTTTAGATGACCTAAAAAGTCATAGAACACAAAATTATTCAGAGAAACATTTTTCATTTAACATTTTTATGATCATGTTTTTGTTAGAAAAAAACTTTTCATTATACATTTGAATATCTTTTGACTCTGTGGAAAGGAGAGTTATGAAAAGTGGAAGAATAAGTAGGGAAAAGTGAAAAGAGAGACAGAGAAAAGTGAGATAGAAGGAGAAAAGGACACTGAGGAGAGTCATTAGTGAGAGACCAAGACATTTCCAAATAGTTCTTCCAGTTGTAAAGTGACAAATTTTAGGATTTATGAAAGTATTTCACTAATCCTATGAAAAGAGAACTATTTTATTTTCCAAAGATTTTGAAAATATAAATTGCCCTCATTACTTTGGCATTTGTTTGTAACCTTATAGACATCACTGAAGTGGTTTGTAACATCTCGTTGATCAGGCTTGGGAAGTATCCTGCACCTAGTTTCTAATTGATTCTTTCATGCTTCATTGAATATCAATGATTAAGCCTTAGTCCTGGTGATGATTTGATTGGTTTATATTGAGGGTCAGTGCCACAACTTTAAACTGATCCTGTGAAAAAAGACAGATAGATCTGCTCCAAAAGGTCAGTCAAGATGTTTGGAGAGAAAAGTGAGCAGAATTCTATTTGGACATATGTTCCTGGACAGTGAAAATAGTGTCTGAGTAATCTGCACTGTTTTACCACAGTTATCATGCTAATGGAAGCATAGGAGAGGTATATCAGATCTTCTACCTAGATGGCCCCAGAGAAGTGGAAACCCCATAATCCCCAGAGAAGGTAGTAGCCAGTCCCTGATCAGAGAGACAAAGAAGAATGTTTGCACATACTCCAAACAACATAGCCTTAAAATTGGCAGTAGCCAGAGGCAGTAATGGGGTAGGCAGACTGCTTAAACCTAGTTACCTGGAAAAAGATGGAGAACTTTAAAAGCCAGTATTCTAGGGAAGGAGAAAGGCTCTTAGGGTTCCCATCATAGAGAGCTAGAGCTAGAGTCTCTCAGCTAAGTGGAATGAAGGTAGCTGCCAAAAGCAGTAGTAAAATGGTGAGAGATTCTGGATCCAGAATATTGGAAGAAGAAGTACAAGAATGTGGAACTAGGGCTAGAAGAGCAGCAAGGGGCTAAACTACAATTTGGAAGAACAAACTCTGTGCTCTCCCATGACCATCTGGATATTACAGATCTAGGTACAGAAACAGATATGTTTGTCACGGAGGGGATCTCCAAACCCCATGGGGGTTCTACAGGGATCTACACAGGCAGCTAATCTTTATAGCAAGGATAATATTATAAGAATGATTGCCTATATAAACCCCTGCCTCAAAGTGAGTCTTCTTGGAATAGGAGAGGCTTGATTCCCTAGCAGCCACAAATTCATTTCTCTTCCAGGGAAAGAATAAACCACAAAGTAATGCTGAGTTAAGAAGCCCTTGGAGGCTGGGGATATGTGGAGGAAGGAGTTAGATTTACATAGAGAGAAAATAAGAACTGAATCAAATGGTTAAGGTCACTTTATGAATCCTTTGCGCTTTTGTATTCTTCCCATGAGATAGTATAAAAACTGTCTTGCATTTAATATTGTTAATGACTGTTTGCATAGGAGCTTGGATCATTTTACACATATAATAATCTCAGCCTACATAAATGTAATGCTTTAAATTTTACAGAATATTTATATCATATGTTAACTTATTTCATCCTCACAATAACTGAAGAAATGTTATAATTATTCTGATTTTACAGCTGAGATTGAGTTTCACAGAGGTTATGTGATTACCTAGGTAGTCACACAGATCGTAAAAGTCAAAATAAATGTGGAGGATAGTAAATGTTTTATTGGATCACTTACACCAATGGTGTAAATTCAAATAGAAATAGGGTCCACTTGCACATAAGGATCCCTACAGGCTGCATAATGATTTAGTTTGAAAATACTAGTTATATTTTATTGTGTTTTTATTTTGTTAAATATTTCCATATATCATTTTAATCTGATTTGAGCTATGCCCAAGAGTATTTTGAGTTACATGTAGCTGCTTGTTTGATATCTCTCATCTATACCAACTTTCTATATGGGTAGCTAGATGCCTTGAATTTTGCTCTTCTTTTTGTGCATAGCTTAACAGAAATTAGCTTCTCTACCTCCTTTTGCCCCTTTTCAGAAAAAGGAAATTCATGGCTGGCCCAAATCCAATTCATCCTCATCTCAAATCTGGTGCTCCTTTCTATTGTACCAGGATGTCTCTTTGCATTTGTCTAGATGATTTAGACATGAGTTACATTATGAGACTCTCAAAAGAATTTCTGAGTGGAGAGAAAATGAGCCACATTTTCAGTGGGGAAATTAAAATCATAAAAGTATGATTTGGGGGAAACTTTTCAAGATTGATTCTTGTCCTGGGATCAATATCCAGGCTTTGGGGTTGTGAGTCATAGGTTACATTAATAATATGCAATACTATCATTCTTTGGTTTATTAGAAAAAAATTTTTTACAATTTTGGTATGCATGACATTTAGTCAAATAACATTTTAAAAAGATTATTGATGTTAAAAAGTTGGGTCCTTATTTCAAGGAAAATCTTGGGATCATAAAAAACCGACAACAAACAAACAAAAAACAACCACCACCACAACAAAAATACTATGTAATTTCCCTAGTGAGCCATTCTTTTCTCTTCGTCCAGTTAAATTTTAGGCTCAGTTCCTTATTTATCCTTCCTCCTTTCCTCCCTCCTCTCCTTCCCTCTCTCCCTCCCTCCATCCCTTCCTTCTTTCCTTCCTTCCTTCTTTCCTTCCTTCCTTCCTTCTTTCCTTCTTTCCTTCCTTCCTTCCTTCCTTTCTTCATTCCTTTCTTCCTTTCTTTCTTCCTTCCTCCCTTCTTTCCTCCCTCCCTCCTCCTCTCCTCCTTCTCTTCCTCCCCTCCTTCCTTCCTTCCTTCCTTCCTTCCTTCCTTCCTTCCTTCCTTCCTTCCTTCCTTCCTTCCTTCCTTCCTTCCTTCCTTCCTTCCTTCCTTCCTTCCTTCCTTCCTTCCTTCATATTTATGTATACAGTGATATATTGATATAGTTAGATAGGAAGCATTACTGATACCTATGGAATAAAGCTTTATAAGCTGTTTTTGCAATTAAATCCCTAAGTTTGTATAAGTATTATTCATTCATTTGACTTTTCCTCTGTAGAAAGTTTGACTCAACTCTTTTTTGAATGTCGTCATTTAAATAAAGGAAATTAAGCAAAAAGGTCTTTCCTTCACAGCTATCTTCCATTTTATCATTAGTGCTAGGAAAAGTTGGAATTCCCAGTTTTCCTGACAGTGAAAGAAGATGAAAGAAAGAAGGAAGGGAGAAAAGATAAGCAATTATTGAGTTGTTTAGATTTTTTTTCTTAGGAACTGAGAAAGCTCCTTTTCTACTACCCCAGCAAAGATTCATGAATGTATACTCATAAATCTTCAGATGCTTTGAACTCAGCTCCAGAGAGAGGCATAAAAGTCAATTGCATTTACTTTTGGATGATCACAACCATGATGCTATCAATGCAAAAGGCTAAACAATAATTTATGGTTGTCTTCCCTAGTTTTTCTTTGTTTTCTTCTCTCCTACTGCATCCAAAAACCACTAATTTTATTCTCATTATTATACAAAAATGACTGAGATCTCAGGGATGGATCTCTCCTGTAGAGCAGTGGGGGGCTCAGCGTAATGTTAGAGTGTAAAGAATCTTTAAGTTCCTCTAATCCAACTATCATTTTAAAGATAAAACTGAAACTGAAGAAATGAGATAAATAAGAATGATTTTTATTTTATATGAGTGATACTTTTGAAGCTTTATGAAAGTGTAGGAGGAAAAGAAATTATGATTTTCTGAAGTTCTCCACCAGGATTTTAGCCTGCACAGATATCCAGACATACCACTCAGTAATACGTAATTTCTACTTCTCTCACTTTCACCTATCACCAACACCATCCCTTCTCTTCCAAATAAGAAAATAAATGCAATTTAAAGGTAGGTCCTTTCAAAAGCTGAAGATTCTCTCGGTTTTCTAAATGCAATTTAATACTGTGACATAAATATTGTTCTGTTTTATTTTCCAAGTGGAAACTCTGTGGGAGGCACTTATGAATTGTGCAGTTGAATACCACAAAAATATTTTGTGCTGAAAAAGTATATCTTTGTACAGTTTTAAGTAAATATCTTCAAGGAAACTGCTTCTATGCTTTAGGTCCAGATAATAGTTTGTAAAGTATTACTCTGTACTCTGCATGACTGTCACTAATTCATGACATATAGAGAGAAGGACAAAGCTAGGTTTGTAGTAAGAGACCACTCTTCAAAGGATATGGTAATAAGGTAATAGATATAAACTACCCGAATCACAAATAAAATGAGAAAGGTTTTTATGCAAATCAAATATTTGTCATCTTTCCAGTTTCTATAAAGTTCCATTTTTATGTCTCATTGCAGCATAAGTGTTGAATTTGTATTCTTGAAGGCTCTACCAGGAGCACAAATTTTGTCAAGATTTACCATAAAAGAAAAGACTTTTGCTAGTGTCCTAGTGAGAGACAAATTCCAAAATTCCAAGAACAACTTAGCCAAGTATAGAAATGCCCTTAGGTGATAAATTATTTCATTACAGTGCCCTATGAAATAAAGAATATAAAATCTTTCTTAGGACTCTGAAACCCTTTTCTACTTCCCTAGTGACAGAGATAGAATGGTGTCAAAGTGGGTTGAAGGTGTTAAGAATAATGTAGTTTTCAGACCATCCAAACAATTAATTGTATATGCTCTAGCTTTTGGTTCAGTGATCAACAAATTGACAAACTACCAGGAGAACTGAACCACATCAATATTGATATTCTTGTGATAAGTGAAACCAGAAAATCAAGAAGTTGTTCACAGGACTTCTTCAAAGTATCAAAAAAAATGGTAAAAACAGGTTTTATTTTGCATCTGAAGTAAAAAAAGAATGATCATTTTATCAAAAACTTAATTCTTAAAGTGTTCATAATGAACATAAATAAAACTACAAAGACAAATGCCAAAATCTATGGCAGAAAAAAAAGAAATTCTATTAAAGATTAGATAAGATTCTCCAAGCTAAGACAGCATATTCTTTGGCTATTGGTGACTTCAATGTAAAGTTGGGCATATAGTTGGATGACGTTTTTAAAAAGTTTTGGAAAATAATGAATTTGAGAAATCAAGGAAGACAAAGATTATAGACAACTCAGAAACCTCATATCTTATAAATCACTAATATTTTCTTCAAGTTGACATTAAAATGATGCTAGATATAGCAAGCACTGAATGAGCTCTTTAACTTCACCCCCAATTCCCCTCATCTCATAAAATTGAACATATTCTAAAGAAAAGGAACAAATGGGTACTATTATGTATAAGGATCAGCTGTCTGGTACATTCAAAAATGATTAAAGGGAAAAATCTTACAAGAAAAGCTGAATATAAAAAGTAGCAGCAAAGAGTTGCTACATATCTGACATTCAAACAAACAGATCTAACAAATCTGTGATAAAAAGAAACCCATACTCTAAGATTGTGCATGGTAAGACTTTTTTGTTGGATTGCTTAAAATTTTGAAAAAAGAAATAGAAAAAAAATGTTAGTAAAGATATCTGTGCTCTCTGGTTTCTGATATCATTCAATTTAAACTGCCTACTCAAAAGTTACCAATAACTTCTTAATTGCCAAATCTAAATGAATTTTCTCAGCTATCACCTTTCTTGATTTCCTTTGACAGTTTCTGTAGGTTTTTGTGTCATTGCTCTTTCCTAGTCTCCTAGTGTCCTCCTAACCTGTTTTACCTCTAGCTCCTTTGTAATTTCTTTTGTGGGATCTTCATTCAGATTTTCCCCATTAACTATGGATACCTTCCAAGACTGTCTTGGGCCCTCTTCTTCTATTCTATTTCACTTGGTGATCTCATAAGCCACCATAAATTTAAAGAGTATCCCTATGTAGATGTTTTTCAGTCACTATTGGTCATCTCAAACTGCATGTCCCATAGACATCTTAAATGTTACCTATCCAAAGCTGAAGTAGTTATCTTTTCCTTTCAAGACTAGTTGTTACCCTTGGTTTTTCACTCTCACCTTGCTATTCAACTGTTGTCAGGTCTGGTCAGTTCTGTCTCTTTTATCACTGCCCTGTTGCTGGTGCAGATACTCATCACCTTATTTCTGGTCTACCTTTTGGTATGTCTTCTTGCTTCAAGTTTCATCCTACTCCAATTCATTCTCCTCTCAGCTGTCAAATTTATCTTCCTAAAGTGGAAATTTGATTATGTCATTACCATATTTAGTAAACTCTAGAGACTCCGTATCAATTCAGGATCAAATTTAAAGTACTCTTGTCTTTGAAAGCCCTTTAAAACCTATCCTTTTCCTTTCTTTTCAGTCTTCTTACATGTTACCTCTCTCCATGTACTTTTTGATCCAATAACACTGACCTCTTTGCTTTTCCTTCACAAGACATTCCATTTGCTGACTTTGGGCATTTTCTGTGGTTATTCCTCATGTCTGGAATTCTCTTCCTCATTATCTCACCCTCTTGGGTTTTCTGGTTTTCTTCAAATCTCAGCTAAAATTATATTTTCTGCCAGAAATCATTCTGTATGCTCCTTAATGCTAGTGCCCTCTCGTTGAGATTATCTGATTTATTTTGCATATAGCTTATTTGTATATGGTTGGTTGCATATTGCCCCTTAATTGAACTATTTGATCCTTAAGAATAGGAACTGTTTTATTTTATCTTGCCTATCATTTTGTCCCTAGCACTTAGCAGAATTCCTGGTACAAAGTAGGTGCTTAATAAATGCTTGTAGATTTACTAGATATGAACTTTGAACATAATAATTTTCTGTAAAAATTTAAAAAATGCCAAGCAGTCACCATGACAAGGAACCAAGAGACCAGAAACCAAAATAAAACAAAAACACATTAGCCAGAAAACACTTTATCATTTGTCAAAGTAGCGGCAGCCTTGGTTTAGAATACAATTTAATTTTAAACATCATGGATAAATTGGCAGAAGAGCACACGTACTAGAAATGAAAAACTATATAAAGCTTGGCATGACACTCAACTGAACCACATCATCTTAAGAGCATTCATGGATAAAACTTGTACAAGAAAAATAGATAGCAGGAAATGGAACATTTGTCAGTATTTTTTTTTCCTAAAATAATCCTTTTTTTCATTATCAGTGATATTGAAATAACCTGACTTAGAAACTATAACCATAGGCCTACATATTGTATATTAGGAAATTTAAATGACAGATGTACACCAACTACATGATAAAAAATTCTATGCTGGAGCAACATAATCTTTAAAGTAAGAAGATACCATTCTTCAAGATATTTCATGTAGGGAAAATTAATTTAAAAATAAAAAAAATAATATACAACAGCACTACTTGAACATTATTTAGAGAATAAGCAAAAATACTTTTATTTTTAAACTTTTTTTTGAGAAGCAATTGGGATTAAGTGATTTGTCCAGAATCACATGGTGAGGAAATGTTAAGTGTCTGAGGCCACATTTGAACTCAGCTCCAGGGCTGATGCTGTATCCATTGTGCCACCTAGCTGTCCCACAAAAATGCTTCTAAGTCATTCTTACTTGTTTTTATAAAATCTTTCTGAAACTAATCTACTTGTGGATTGAGTATATTCTCAAATGAGATAACATGAAGTGTTTCATCAACCTTAAAGCATGATATAAATGTTAATTGTTATTATTATCATCATCCTTTGAAAATATGATAGTCTAACTGTTCCTTTTTCAAATGGTTTTCTGCTGCAGACCAAATATTTATAAGCATGTAAATGAATGAAAGGCTCTCAGAATATCCAATCTGATGTTTGGTTGCTCCTTGAATACAAAGAACTATTTGACTCAAAGCAAAATGCAGCTACAGATGATCCCCTCCAGCAAGGACTCCCTTATGTAAATATTAGGGATCATGCCAGATTCTTTGTTAATAGGACCACAGAGATAAATGTTCAACAAGCTTTTGACAACAGACATCAAAAAAGACATAAGGTGGGTTGTATACATAATCAGAAAAAGTTATTTGCCATTGTCATGAATCCTGTGTAAGGTTTGAAACTGGAGTGTAATTCCTTTTAGAGATGTGCAATGGTTATTCCTGTTTATAAATGATACTGTGTCAATTGTATCAAGTCCTAGAACTGAATGAAAATGGCATCTTTATCTCAGGGCTTTCCCTGAGAGACCCATATCAGCTCCAGATCTAGGTCACCTGCCTCTGCTCTTTTCACTAGGGAGCACTGTTATCAGCTACAGATCTAAAATAATCTGCCTTTGAATGCCCAGAGTTTTCTCCAGTGCTCCACAGGATATTCCACGATCAGTTCCATCTCAAATTGCTGACCCTTTTCTCTTGAAGTGATTCCCCAAAGCCATAGTTTTACCTGCTACTACCTGCTATGAGGTGGGTTCCCTGGGTCTCATGGGATACATCATCTTTGCCACATAGCTGGAGCTTGAGGGAGGATCATGAATTAGTCTAATCACCTGCCTCCCTCAGCAGATTTCGATCCAATCACTGATACTCTGCCTGGACTTCTTTATTCCTTTATGATTAATATACTTCCAACCTACTCCTACTCTTACCATCTCAATAATTTGTGTCCTTTGCTAAAAGTATACAAACACCATCTCCCATTCCCCAGCACTCACTCCATTACTTATTTTCTTGATTGTTTCAGTGTAGATCCACATACCCCTTTCACTGTATTTATTCTCTAGAATGCCTCTTTTATAATTAAGAAAACTTACTTTCATCTTAAACCTTTTTTCCCTCACTAATTACACCTAATTAAGATTCTAGTAGCTATTATCTACCAATCCCCAGATTCTTCTTCCTTCTCAGGTGAGTCCACTTCCTGGCTCAGTCTTTCTCTCCACGCAAAATGTTGTGCCAAGATATAGAGACGAGTTGAGAAATATTCATTTTCAATTGGAGAATTTATTAAAGTCGACTTTGCCCACATAAGATTCGCATCCAAAATGTGTGTCTCCAAACAAAAGGATATAGGGCTTTTTATAAGGTCTAAAGAAACCAGCACACAGGTTAGCCTGCTTCATTATCGGACATTTGCAACTGTTTATTAAAGGGATGTATCAAAGACTGGTAGGGAGAAGAAGTCTTGCATGAGATTGTTGCTAGTGTTGTCAGGAGGGAAGGAGACAAGAGTCTTTTAGGAGTGCAGAAAGGGGTTTGGGATTGCTGGATCATCTTAAGTTTTCCTGGGGGGTTGGGGCTATGGTTGTAAATATAACTCCTGCCCTCATTCTACAAACTTCAACATGTATGCTGACACCCCCTTGAATATCTTAAATTCCCATTTCCTCAAACTAGTCAGTTCCCATGACCTACTCCCCATTTTTCCTCAACTACATACAGAGATGGTCATCCTCTTGATATCTCCATCACCCACAAGTATTTAGATCACTTCCATGTTCATGAATTCTGAAATCCTTTAATCATAATATTTTATCATTTTATCTTAACATATGTCTTCCAACTTTAATCCTCTTCTTTGTCTTCTCTGTGACTTCTAGTCCTGCTACCCCTCTTTTTCACTCCTAGGTCATCACTCCTGATTTTGCTGTATAACAACTTCTCTATTTCAACTCCTTGGTGAGCCTGTTCATCTTGACATTATCCCTTATTTACACTGCTTGTCCTACTGCCCATCTTGCTTTGTAATACTCCCATTCCAACCTTTCTTTTACCACCTTCGCTCCTATTCATGTGCTGCCAATGCAAGTGGAGAAAATCACACAACTGATTAGGTTTTCTATAAATATGTTTTACATAATCCCAATTGTGCCTTCACTACAGCAAGAAAATCCTTTTACAAAACCTTCCCATTTAGTATCCTCTGTCCAACAATTCCAATTCCAACCCACAATCTCTCATCAAGCTTCCCCAGGTACCTTTTTCCTCATCCTTTCAGGTGAGGACTCAACTTCATTATTCACTGAAAAACTGTGCCTACTGCTGAAAGCGAACTCTTCTCTACTATTCATTTCACATAACTCAGAAATCCTCGCCCACTGACTCTTCCTTCTTTCCTTTCTTCTATGTCTCCTTGAAAGAATTGACTTTTCTCTTTGCCAAGGCAAACCTTTTTACATATGTAAGTCATGGTAAGGCACTGGATAAAGCACTGGGTCTAGAGTCAGGAAAAACTAAGTTAAATATACCTCTAGCACTTACCAGCTCTGTGAGATGCTTAGACAATTAACCTCTACCTGCGTCAGTTTCCTCCACTATAAAATAGGGACAATAACCTTCCAAAATGGTTGTGAAGATCAAATGAGATAACATTGTTAAAATGCTTTGCACAAGGACTAACACATAGTACATGCTTAATAAAATGTTTTATTCCATTCCATTTTGTCTTTTTAAACAGATTTCTCTATCATCTCTAGTTTGTCAGATGAAGGAGCCTTAGACATCATTTAGTTCAGCCACTCTTTTTGCAGTCTTAGAGGCTCAGAGAGGAGAAGTAACAGCTTCACGGGGCAGAACCATTACTGAGATCCAGAGTGCCTGGCTGTTTACCTTCTTTCGTATTGTCTCTTTTAGTCTTAATCTGTTTGCATGCACTGAAACTAGAGACTTTGGTATGGCCATTTGCCCCTTCCTTATTACAGGTATATCACTGTTTCCCAAAATGGTACATGTAGTTCATTATTTATTTTCTTTTTTCTTTTCATTGTTTTCTTTTTCCATTTTCACACAGAGAATTAACTGCTGGCTACTTACCCTCATTTAAGTTTTAGTTCCTGTATATAGTATTTTCTTAGTTGTTTTTCATTTTGCATCAATTCATATAAATCTCCCCATGTTTTGACAAATCATATCTCTCTCTCTCTCTCTCTCTCTTCTCTCTCTCTCTCTCTCTCTCTCTCTCTCTCTCTCTCTCTCTATATCTATCTATCTATACTCTATATATATATATACATAAGGACAGGATAAAAATTTAGAGGAATAATTTGTCTGTATTATCAAGTTGTACAATAAGTACTCTAGCCTTTTATCCATATGTTGGCATCTTGAGGAAGACAATCACATGGGCTTTATATGACTTGAATACTGTTATTGAAAATATTTTTCACTCTTCTGATTTCAGGGTTACATGGATTTAATAATTAATTAATTGATTAATTCAGTAAAAGTACATTTTAGCATTTAAACTTCTTAAGGGCAAAGATTGTTCTATTTTTGTATTTGCACGCATCCTCAATTCTTGATTCAATGGCTTGCACATATGCAATTCTTTGAGGGATCTGTGATTATTGTCACTATGGAGAATCCATCAATCAAAAAACATAATAAGTGGCTACTTTCTTCTAGACCTTGTAGACACAAAGTCAAAGCCAAAAGCATTTGGTCAATAAGCATTTATTAAGCAACTACTATGTGCTAGGCACTGAAAATAAAAAAAGAAAAAGAAAAGACAGTCTCAGTTCTTAAAAAACCTTACAGTCTAAGGAAAACACAAATGACAAATATATGTAAACAAAGGGGTCCTCAAGAAATTTATATTATAATAATGTTCACACAGTTCTCAAATGTCAGAGGCAGTATTTGAACCTGTCTTCCTGACCTTAACTCTAACACTCTATTCATTCATTATCCCACGTTTTCATGTAAGACACAAAAATTGATGCTCAACAAATTTTGGTCAAATTTAAGTGTCTTCTGTTACATGACATTGTCTTGATTTGAAGAACATAACTTTCCCACCCTCCCACCCTCCTATACCCCATCCCAAATATCTCTTGTTTTCAAGAAGGTTACAATGTAGCTATTTCAACCTTGGGGGTCTGTTGGAACCCTAAATGTTGTTTTTACCCATAAAGCTATGTTGCCTTCTTAACTTGTTTTTCAGGGCCCTGGTTTTCTCTTCATTAAATATTCATTTTTGTAGTTCCTTAAAGTGAGAAAAATAAACCTAATGCTCATTTATAGGGGTACTTAGTCCCTCTTTCCTATCTGAAGCATTATCACTAACCAGACCCATTCGTCTTCATCCTTCACTGGAGTTTGTTATTCACTGAAGCAGTTTATGGCAAAGTAGAGTTGCTGGCCTTGCAGATTCACTTTGGGGTAGTACTGAATCAAAAGCATTCTTGAAATTTAGATAAATATGACCATAGCTTTTCACAGCTAATATCTAAAACAAATAAGCTCTCTTGAACACATACACAAATACACATATCACGGCATGCATATACATCTCTTCCCTCTACTAACCAATCAAAAAAACTGGTTGTGTTTTCTTTCTTTAATTTATTTTGATGAAATGCCCCTCTTGCTCCACTTTGTAGCATCTAAAATTTAAAGGTTATGCAGATGAAACATAAGATACAGGGAAGTACTGAGAGAGTGCTAGATTTGAACTCAAAAATAATGGAATCTGAATTCAGGTCCTACTAATTACTACACTAATGAGGTTTGCAAGTCATGCAAGGCATCGTAATCTCTTAGATTTTAAATTTTCTCATTTACACAAGACTGGGTAAGGGGACAGAGTGGGATGAAATGGCTTCTAAGGATCTTTCTGTCCTAAATCTATAATCCTATGACTTGTGGAAGAGATTAGGGCATAAGTGTTGTGGCTATAATTGTTAATGATAAGGAGTAATTTGGAGTGATATGATCAAAAATAATATTGGTAAATTCCAGTTACATATGGCTGCATCCCCATAATACATATGCAAATTTATATATTAAGCATAGCCAGTCCTACCTCTTAGGAATTTATAATCTAAGTAGTTTGTGAACTCCTTCTTTTGCAACAACCCCTTGTGGTAAAAGCCTTCCTGCCTCAATGCTGTCCTAATCCCGATCTTTATTCCACACAGCTACCAACATTATCTTCCTAAATCTCAGGTCTGGCTCCCCTTATTCAGCAAACTCTAGTGGTTCCCTATTACTTCTAAGATCAAATATTAACTTTTCTTTTTAACACTTAAAGACTTTCATGTGTACCCAAACTACTTCTCCAACCTAATAGTGCCATCAAATTCATCTAATTTCTCCACAATAAGTGGGTTCCTTATTTTTCATTCTTCTGTCTTCAAGCCGCTGTCCTTCATTCCTAGAATGAATTCTCTCCTTACCTCTGTCAAGACCTTAGGATTCCTGCTCAAGTAGCACCTTCCACATAGGGCCTTTCCTGATTCCTCCCTACTTCCATCTGTTACCACTATCTCCTCTTTTATCTTGTATCTATTTGGCAGATCCCTTTATGCCTGTGTATACATCTTTCCCACCCTGCCCCTAATAGAATACAAACCCTTTGGGAGTAAAAACTTTCTACTTTTCTCTGTATCCACAGTGCCTAGCACAATGTCTGGCTTGATGTAAGTAAGCTTGATGATTGATTTTATTCACTTCACAGCTCAGAAAACCAAGACACAAATTAATTATATAACTTGCCTATAGCACATAATGATGGGCAACAGATTGGGCTTGAAGCTAGTCCTTCTGATGTCAGATCTAGGGCTCTTTACACTCTGCCAAACTACATCTTAGGACAGAAATGCCAGTTAGAAAAAGCACATGCTACAATTAAATTTGATTCAGTATGTAATTTGATAATAAGACAGACCTTTCAGGAATTCCTTGAAATTATCTTGTCCCACTACAGGACATGAACTTAAAAAGAACCAATAGCAGAAATGTCTCCTATATAATCAGTTTGTTACACTTATAGTTTGGCATCTAATTTTAAAGGGGAAAATGTCCTAATTAAAATTCAGATGATTTGAGGGACTTAGGATGTCAATACTAAAACTGAGTTTGTTGACCCTACTTATGATCCTCATTATTAGCAATACAATAAAAGCTCAAGACTTTGAAAAACCAATTAGTACTGAATTTGTGATAATAGTGGTTGAAATTTACCCTTTGCTCCCAGAAATGAATGGCTGGCTAAACAAATTAATTATATCAGTTCAATCCACTTCAACAACATTTGAGTATTTACTTAGTAAACATGGATAAAGGAAGAATAAGATGTTTTCTATTAAAAAAACAAATATAATCTAATAGAGGAAAACAAGATACCTTGATGTGTAGGATCATAGAGGAGAGACTTCAGAGGACATCTCATTTTACAGATAAGAAAACTGATGCCTATTTTTATAGAACTATTTTTCTTTCTCTTTTGCCGTAGTGGAAATAGCACACTAAAAATTAAGGAATCCTTAATCATATCTTGCCTCCAACATTAATAGTGGAGTGATCTTGGGTAAGTCACATAATTTACATTTTCCTTTTCTTTAAAAGGTGGATTAAAAAAACCTCACACAATTCTTATACTATCTACCTCAGGTTCATTCTGAGGCAAATGCTACATAAATTTTAAAGTATTAAGTAAATGTGTGGAGTTTTTTTTTTTTTTTTTTTTGCTTATGTCTCTGATTTCATTTTTGGTGGGAGCTCCTGATATGGAAAACCCTTCCATCAATTCAGATCAACACCTTACCTATAACAGCTTTGTATTGCGTAGAACATTGAGAGGTCAAGTGACATGCTCACGGAATGCACCAGAGGAAGTCTTAAGTTATCTTCCTCTCAGTTGGTCCTTTATATTATACAACATTACCTATCAAATTATTGTTGTACCTTTGGATGTGTTGTAGGTGTTCCCTTAAGAGCAGGAATTGTTCTGGCTGGGATGTCAGGGAAGTTCTCCATGGAAGAGGGATCATTTGGATTGTGCTATTAACACAAAAGCACAGGGGATATTTGAATTTATTAACCTGATGAACTTTTCTTAAAGCATTTGGCAGTATTCACATATACTCCAAAAATTCATGTGCTAATTAAGTCTTCTTTATTCATTAAGATTGTTCTGACAGAATCTTCCTTGGGCAACACTTGGTTGTGTTACGACATGTTCTTGAAAAAATAATAAAACTATCTTACTGGAAATAAATGTGATGTAAGTCATGCTTTTTGATGATTTAACAGAAATATAATATTGAGTTAAAAGATCTCAGAGATCCTGAATCATACTTGGATAGCAATCTCTTTTGACACAACTCTGAAAGAGCAGTCACACGGCTTCTACTTGAGGACCTATAATGACTGAGAACTAAGTATCTCTTGAGACAGTTCATCATGCTTGTGGATGGCTCTCTTTGTTAGAACATTAGTCCTTATGTTGAGCTGAAATCTTTCTTGACAGTGGGCCTATTTCTGCTCTCAGGAGTCAAGCAAAATAAACTTATCATTCCTTTTATGTGACAAATACTTAAAAACTGTTGTAGTGTTCCTCCCTCAGTATTCTCTTCTGCAAACTATACCACTTCTCTTAACCATATTCCTATGGCATGGTGTCTACTTCGCTATACCTCTTTTGTGAAACTCTTATAAAATGTAAAGTCTGAGATTCCTGGTGTGGACTAAATCAGGCAGAGTTTAAAGTGCTTCATTATGCTTTTATTAATCTAATATTAATATTTCAACATTGTTAACTCATGGAACTTTAAGATCCCTAAAGATCCTGGATTTTTTCTTCACATTAACTTTGTCTAGTTATGTTTCCTTTATCTGGTGTTATATAGATGATTTTAAAAAAAAGGTTTATTGATGCATTTTGTTTATATAACATAATTATTTTCCCTTAAACTTTGAGGCTTCTCTTGTAGCAAAGAAAAACATTTAAGCAAAATCAACAGACAGTGATTAAGCCTGATGATGATATATATGACATTCCATATTTATAGTCCTCACCTTTCTATTGAGAAAAAGGAGATGATTTCATCATCCGTTCTATGGCATAAGATTAATTGGAGTTTGCTAGCCTTATAGTATTGTTTTGATTAGATTTTTTGTATTCTTTGGATAAGAGGATTTTTTTATTTGCTCTTGTAAACTTGTTTTAAAAAATTTTAATAACAATTTCATGATAGTTTCCTTTGTCATCCTATTAATTTTATGAATTTAAAAGTATTATTATGAGAAAGGATCCCATAGACTTCAACATATTGACAAAGGGGTCCTTTACTCACAAAAAGTTAAGAATACTTAGGTTAAGTAGACTGAGTACCTTCTCTACTCTGAGATTTTGTAATTCTTGGAATTCACAGAATGGGAAAGAAAGATAATACACTTTCCCCTCCTGTTTCAGAGATGTAGACAGACAGCAGCATGGCATTGATAGGCCATGTGGTAAGTACTAGTAGCTAGCAGAAGCCTACTTATGTTTTACCTGAAGCATTGTGCAAGTGTTAATGGTACCAATTACAAAGTATGAATGTGATTTATAGCTCTTTGTTACTTTCCCTGGCAGTCACCATGCAATAGTAGAATACACAGACAGCAATCTAAAGACAATTTAGACAGAAATGGTTCTTTGCAATTTAGGCATTTAATTAAAGGGTTTTAAAGCTTAATTAAAAAGTTAAATCATTTGTCTTTATTTCTGAAACAATGCTATCGTAGCTGGGTCAATTATGTAAAATAAAACATAGTAAGATATGTATTTCCTTGTCTGAAGTTATTGCATCTTTCACGCATAACAGCACAGACCATAAAAATGTATTTGGGGAGATAGAGCCAAATTGAAATATAGATCCATTAAATATGGTAGGAAAAATAATTCCTGGTCTGTGAAGTTATTTTTCTTTTCTTTATTTCATGATCATTGCAACATTGAGGGATTTTTCCCCTTTCCAAAACATGTAAACTATTAAGGAAAAAGAGTTTTCAGCAGATTTCATGCAATTTTGCATAGAACATTTGCAAAATGAGTACAATGAAAGATGATTAGCATGGTTATACTTAGTTTCATATTGGAATGGCATGGATCAATAGGCTTGGTCTAGCAGGAATAAAAAAGAAGCCTTAGCAGATATTTGTCTACCTGGCATGAATTTGTCAGATAAATATTTATTAAGTATTACTGTGTGTTAGATTTTTGCTAGGCACTGAGAAAAAAGACTTTTAACATCTTGCATAAATTGGACCCAAAACTATCTTTTCCAGCCTCATCATGACTTACTTTTCATCTTCCTTACTATATAGTCCAGCCAAATAGACCTTTCCTTTGTTTCTCATTATAGCACTTCAGTTTGACTCCAGGGCTCTGCAATGGTGGTCTTCCATGCTTGGAATATAGTTGCCCCTCAATTTTTATCTTTTTTTCTTCAAGTCAAAGCTAAGGCAACAAACACCTACCTTTCCTCATTTTCACAACTGTTTGTGCCCTCTTTTTTTAACTGCTTTGTAATTTTAAAAAATTCTGGATATGTTCATTATATTTACACAAATATGTTGTATATAGATGGAAGATAAGGACAGAAACTATTTAATTTTTTTTATCTTATTCTGATTTTTGCTGACAATGACATCTTAATATCAGATTTCTGGGCATCAGTATGACTGCACCATATTAGCCCATTAAGGCTTCCTTCTTCCTATCTAAGCTTGCTTTATATTCATGTGCTGAAGATTTTGCCCTCCTACTTTCTGGGACAGGAGCAATCATTGACCCAGTGAGGAATGAGGTTGGTGATCTCTACAATTAATTGGAGAATCTTTCATAGTCATGTGTGGGCAGATGATAATCTACGGTTTATCAAAGCTACTGCTGGAATGATACCAACAGAGCAAAGCCTGGAGGGAGGGGATTCAATATCTTTTCCCAGCTACATTGGGAGAAGGCAGCTTGGGCTAATGGTGTTGAGAAAGAAAGGTTATTATTTAATGTATTGTGTGTGTGTGTATGTGTGTGTGTGTGTGTGTGTGTGTGTGTGTGTGTGTGTGTAATTTGCCCTGAATTTCAATTTTAATTAAATTGTTGTTTTTACCATCTACTGTGTATAGCATGTAATAAATGTTGATTAGCTATGGGGAGAAGACCAGGGAAAAAAAGAGGGGGCTGAGTAATAATTGGAAGAGCTGGTAAACCAAAACAGCTTTTAAAAACCCTAGAAGTAAACACATGGCATGATAAAAAAGAAAGATGATTAAAAGAATTAAAAAGATCATTAAAAGAATGATGTGTGAACATCTAGAAAGAAAGGTATCTATCTTATAAGGCTAAAATGGCTCCATCAAGAATTAGTCATAACAGACTAACCTTATTTCTTTATTTAACAAAATCACAAAATGGGTAGATTAAGGAATGCTAGGAATATAATTTACATGGGTTTTAGTAAGTTCAGAGAATTGGGTTTGATGGTTGATGGTAGAACAATTAAGTTGGCACAGAACTAACTTAATTAATGGACTCCAAAAGTACTTCTTAATAGCTTGATGTCAGTTTGGACAGAAGTATCTATTGGAGTGTCCTGGGGATTTTTCCTTGGCTTTGTTCTGTTTAATACTTTTATGAGGGAAGGGATGTAGGGATGAAGGTATATGTAGCACTGATTCTGTACTCTATACTTCTTAATGAAGACTAAAATTGTTAGCTTTTTTGTCTGTCATTTCCCATTTTCCCCTACTTTAGAGCTTCTTCATTAAACAAAAATATCCAGATTTTCTTACAGCAAATGTAACAAACATGAAATTGTTGATTTCATTATTTATGTATTCCTTGATAATCTCATTTACCTTTTTTGGGAAGTATTTTCAAGTTGAATATTCTGTTCATAGTTTTCCCCTTTTCTCTCTCTCTCTCCCCAAGTGTAATTGCTTGAATGTCTTTCTTTTGTTGAGCGCACACCTTTTAAAAATGGATGATTTGGCTCACATTTCCAAGATATGCCAATTTGAATTATAGTTTGGTTTTTTTTTTCTTTTTAGACTATGCTGTTATCATCACTTTCATAATTTTTTGTGACTGCAAAATAATACTTTTAAACTTGAATTTCATTTCCTTTTTTTTATATTTAGGTTTTCTCCCCTGTGGACATTTGTGAAATGTGTTGTTTATATTTGAAATGATTAAATAGAATTATTGCTTGTGTTGTAATTTGAAATGTGTATTTCTTTTTTTTTTTTTGATGGAGACAAATCAATTCTGATGACAAAATCTGATGATTTGTTTTCTATATTTAGAAGTTTGTGATGCTTGTCTTGTATTGTTTCTTGCAGTATAGTATTTAGGGTTTTTTTTATTTGTCATGTCCTTTAGGAAGACCTGAGATCCTTAAATTATCTCTGGTCAACTTTCACTTCAACTTCAGTCATTTTGGCTTCAACAGAATTTATGTGTGTGTGTGTGCAATTTTAAAAAATGCCAAATTTTTCTCAACTCAAGATTTCTTAATCTCTCATTTGTTTAGAGAAATTATCATAGACATACTTTTATAATTTGCTGTTTTAAAATATTTTTGTGTTGTGTTCTAATTTTTGAACTATATTTTGTTCCTCATTTTTTTCTTTTATAGGTTTTATTTCATTTTTGAACAATTCTGGAGTTTCTTCTTGATAGTTCTCAGGATTCTTTTTCATTAAGTCCAACTGATTTACTTTAATAATAACAATAGCATTTATCTATTACTTTAAGGATCGTGAAGTACTTTACATATGCTATCTCATTTTATCCTCACAATAATCCAGTGAAACAGGTGCTGTTATGCCCAAGATCATAATTAATGAGTGTCTGAGGTTAGATTTGAACTGAGTCTTTCTAACTTTGGGGCCAGTACTTTATTTACTCTGCCACCTGACTTCTATTTCTGCCTTTTTAAAAAAATATTATTGAAACCACTTTTCTAACCTCTTCCCTTTTGTTGGTAGGCGTATGCCCAAGACAGCGATGAGACTGCCTCAGTTTCATCATATTGGGATGTTGGGTTTGCTCTCCTGGTTCCTCCTCTGGTAACATCTGGAGGAACAGGAATAACCCTTATTTTGATTTTATCTCTTTTTCCTTCAGGCCTGACACAGCTGCCCATGATCACATTTCTATTTAATTCCTCCCAGAGCTTGATTCTTTACTTTTACATGGTTGGACAGAAATGGTGCCTATTTTTTTTTTTTACTGTAGGACAGAAAAAGAGCAACAGTATTCTGGAAGAGATACTGCAGGCCTCGGGGTCCTTACCCTAAGCCTGGGTAATCAAAAATAAGTACTTTTTTTTGGCCTGTACAATTTCTCTTCTGCTTATCCCCTTCCTTTATGTACCTCAGCAGAATCAATCAACCTTTACTGCTTCTTTCAGGATGGATGGTATGTGGGATGTTTAGGCAGATTCACTGTTGTGATGAGACATCCCAAACATGTCTTCATAGATTTTCCAAATTGTTCCTGTTACTAAAGACTGGTGACTGAGAATATTAATTGAGTACTCTATCTATTTATTGCATTTCTCTAGAATTAATACATAAAATATTTTATCTTGTGGGGGATTCTGTCATCTGCTAATTTAGCAGATTATTGCTATTGTGATAATATTAGTTTTATTATAGTTATTTTTATTTATTATTATTGTTAAGAATAAAGGTTTTTCTATTAGATTGGATATAATAAAGTCTATAGGGAAGTTAAAAGTCATTTCTTGACTATAGCTTTTCCCGTGCAGTAACTAATCATTTTATCAGAGAATATTTTGTATTCCAGAAGCCAAAAACATCTAAGTATAGTTTTGACATGACCACTGAATCCATCAAGTAAGAAGGGTCTTAATCAGGGCTAATAAGCATGTCCTTTGGCACTTACCCTACCAACTGTGTCTGGTATCCAGCCACTTTTATGTCCATGGGTCTTGCCAGTTGAAAAGGTTTTGAATTAGTCAGAGATTCTTGGCAGTCAGTCTTAGTAGGTGAGGCACATGTTTGGTGACCAGGGCCAAACACTATTTGTAAAAATATTGTTTTCTAGATGTTGGATGACAATGAACTGAGCAAATGAAGAGTCAGCTAGAATTTTGGCAAATGTATTTCTTATGGAAGAATAATGAGAGGATGAAACATAAAATCATTGCAATTGAGTCACTTAGTTACTTTGGATGATGTGGTCAACTTCGTCATATTTGTTTTATATTGTCAAAATTTTAAATGACAGCACTCCCTGTATGTAATTTCTCACTAAATATGCTGTAGTTGGCATTTTTTTAAATGTTGGGAAGCAGTGATTGAGGAGGATTTTAATGAAATATTTAGGAGCTCTTAATGAGTGAAGCTGAGCTACCACTGCTGTTTTCTTTAGGAAAGGTCTCGTGTTTTAAAAATATAATTTATAAGTTATTACTCCATTTGATTTATGGCCATTACTATTAAAACAAGAATCTTCCAATTGCAAGATGCTTTATAAAGATGATAATATAATGAGTTGTTTAATTTCTTCCAAAATATTAAAACTATAACTATATTATTTAATATATATGTGTATATATATATATATAAAGAGTATAAGAAATACTCTGATAGAGATAGTCAGAAAACATTTGTTAAACACCTACTATGTGTGTCAGATTGTATAAACCCATGGGATCCCACAAAGACCAACAACAACCCCTGCCTTCAAGGAATTCTCAGTTTAATGGGGAGACTTCAAGTAAACAACTATATATAGACAGACCATAGGTAGAATAAATATAGCACAATCATATTTCTTATTTAAAATTTATTTTTTTCTAATTACTCAATTATTAATGCCAATCTTTTTGAGATCTTCCTAGAGGACTTTTGTGTTTGAGACCAATTCATCTTCCCCTTTGAGGTTTCACATGTATTCAATTGACAGTGTTATCCTCTTCTGGATTTATGTATTATATTCCCTGTTGCTACAACAACTTTCTATGGTTCTTTTCTGTTTCTTACTCATTTTTTTAGCCCAAATCATGACTTTTAAAGTTGAACTCTGCTCTTGGGGAACAGTGGCAATGTTCCAAGCTTCTTAGGCCGGAATCCAGAAACCTGGTCATTGGTTTTATGCACCGGAATTCAAGTGACTATGGCTTGCCCACTGTTCTGAGGTGGCCTGTCCTAATTGTGCCTATTGTGTAGGGGTTCAGGGGCTCACAATTTACTTGCTCTTTTCTAAAAGAAAAAGGCACAAGAAGGCACAAGAGCTGGGTTGGAAACCCAGTGCTGATGCTTTGTATCTGTTAAACTTAGACAAGTTGCTTTGGCCCTCTAAATCAAAATTTACTTATCTTTAAAACAAGTATATTAAAACCTATCAACTACTTCATATAGTCATGAGACATATAAACTTTCAAACATATAAATATGAATTATTAAGTTACTGCAGTCAGTCTGAATTCTTCATTCAACTGAAACTGCTCTCTCCAAACATACCAGTGATCTTTTAATTGACCAATCTAAAGACCTTTTCTCAAACCAATTCTCATCTTTTTTGACCTTTCTATAAGCCATGATATTATCAATCATCTCCTCCTGGATGAGGCATTAAATTCAGGATATTAATTTTCTCTCCTTTAAGTTTTCATGCCATTATTCCTTTTGGATTCTCCTCCTTCCTGTCTATTTCTCTGTATCCTTTGTTACTTTTTCTTCTGTCACACTCATTAACTGTTAGTCTTTTCTTTTTCTTTCTTTTTTTTTTTACTTTTTAAAACTTTTTACTTTTTTTTATTTTTCCAGATACAAACATATATTTTCCAGATACCAGTTTACAGCATTCACCTTTGTAAAACTTTGTTTTGAAAAATTTTCTTCCCTTCTCCTCTATATAGCAAGTAATCTGATATATATTAAATAAACATGGGCAACTTTTAAAAACATTTCTATATTTGTCATGCACAAAAAGAATTAGAACTAAAGGGGAAATAAAGAAAAAACCCACAAATTAACAAACAATAACAATAATACAGAAAATGTGAAAATCTTATGTTTTCATCCACATTTAGTCTTCATAGTTCTCTCTCTCTGGATGTGGATGATACTTTCTATCATAAGACTATTGGAATTGCCTTGAATCACCACTTTGTTGAGAAGAGCCAAGTCCATCACAGTTGATCATCACATAATCTTATTGCTGTGCACAATGTTCTTTTGGTTCTCTTCACTTCACATAGCATAAGTTTATGCAAGTCTTTCCAGGTTTTTCTGAAATTAGCCTGTTATCATTTCTTATAGAACAATAATATTCCATAGCATTCATATATAACTAATTCAGCCATTCCCCAAATGATGGATTGTTATGGGCCAGAACTGAAACAAGATGTTAAGTCACTGATAGAGACAATGTTATGTACTTAGTTCACACTTTTAAAGGAGTTCACACCTTTAGAGAGCATATATAATGAGGAGATTCACAAGTTGGGCAGAAATATAAGCAAGAAGCTCTCAGGGTCAAGCCCACAGAAGCTCACAATCCCACTCTTTTGGAGGAAGAGTCAAGAGTCATTCCAACTTCCACCTTTATGCTGGTTGAAGACATTGGGAGGACGACAGGCTGAAGCTGGCTGGAGGCTGAAGGACAAATCTTTGGATTCGGAGACATTTGGAGGGGGCTTTCGGAACCAAGGAGAGAGATAGACCTCTAAGAAAGCTAACCGGGCCCAGGAAAAGATTCAAGACTTTGAAAGAGATAATAAAGGATCTGGACTTTAACTCCTGGCTGTATTTGGGATTATTGAACTGAACAAAAACTGAGGTTGCCTCCAGAAGCTCCCCAAGAAACCTGCTCCCAGAGAACAGTGTAATTTAGAGAAAGAACATTACAATGGACATCCACTCAATTTTCAGTTCCTTGCCCCTACAAAAGGGGGCATATGGGAGTCTGTTCCCCTCTTTTGTGATCTTTTTGCAATACAGTAGACTTGGTAGAGACACTGTTAGATCAAAGAGTATGCACACTTTGAGAATTGCTCAGTATGAGTATTTTCTAAGATTCAGTCATGGGCCATCTTCTATTTTCTCTTTATACTATCTCACTTGGAAATTCATCATCTCTCATGAGTCCAACTATCTCTGTATGAAAATGACTACCAGATCTACATAGTCATCCCTTATCTTTCTCCTACTCCCTCATAACCAAATGACTTTGAGATATCTCAGGACATTGAATGGGCTATAGAGACTTCAAATTAGGCATATCAAAACCAGAATTCATTACCTGTATCATCAAACTCCTGTCCTGCTAACTTTCAAATCCCTTTTGAGGAATTATCCTTCTAGTCATCAGGTTCACAACTTTGGTGTCAAACTTGATTGCTCATTTGTACTCATCTGTTGTCAGGTCTTGTTGTTCCACATTCACAAAGTCTCTTATACAGTCAATCCTCAACATTCATGCATTTAATTTTCCCGACTTCAGTGTGTGATTTTATTAATAATCTCATTTTCACTTTTGAGTTGACAGACATACACATTCATGGCTATGTACAGCAGAGAAAAAATAAGTGATATGTAATTCACATAAGCTGTGGACTGACTGCTATCCTATGAGCTGTTTCATTAGTTATTTCATCCCATGCATTCACTGTATATTTTTATTGTTTGCTGATCCCATCATTGATCACAGCCGCTTGACTCTTCCTTGGTCCCATACTCCAAGACCTTTAAGAATCCTAAACAGCACACCATGCAGACACTGCTAATATATTATTTCAAGCTGATGAATCATTCACAATATCCAATATCAAATGCCAGCCCTGAAGGACTGAGTGTCAGAGATGACCTTGAAACCTCACTTGTCTTGGCATCTTCCAGTAATAGCAACTAAAATTCCAGCAACCCTCTCCCTTGGTTTCCAGAGGGCACTAAAAATGGAAAAGTTTAAAACAGTATATTATATAGTATAATGCTCCATACTATCATCTGACACAGTGGAAGGTAAAATTAAGGTTAAACAATGTTTTAGTTTTAGAATTTGGTTTGCTGTATAGTATTTATGGAATTATAGATTTCATGTTTTGTGAAAAATAAATATTATCTGAATTCAATTTTTTTAATTGAGATGTTAGCACAAGGGTCACAGAATGTTAGGGAATTACTGGTGATAAAAAAAGGTTTTGCATGTTGTCAATTTTATTGTTTATTGTATTTTGTGGCTTATTTCATTTTTCCTGTGTTAGAAAAAGCTCATATTATAATCACTATTTTATATGAAGAATTTTATAAAAAATGTGTTTTTATAATCTCTAGGGAAATATTGTTTCTGATAGATTTAATGTATCAATATTCAAGTTTTTTTTTTTTAATTTTTGTCCCATTTTCTAGGAAACATCACCTGAAAGTTCAGGATTGACTTCTCTCCACTCACAGACAGACACCATGTAGAACAGGACCTTTTCATCTTTTATCTGTATCATTGTAATATTATCTAGTTGATCTGTCTGCCTCAAATTTTTTTCCCATTCATCTTCTATTCACCTGCCAAAATAATTTTCTTGCCATACAGGTCTGAGCATGTAAATAAATTCCATTGGCTTCCTATTAACTCTAGGATCAATGCTCTAAATAGCATTTAAAAGCCTTCACAACCTGATCTTTCCAGTCTCTGTATACTCTAATTCCTTCCACACACTTTATGATCTAGCTGTTTTGGCCTTTTATTCATGATACAGGAAACCCTCATCCCTGACATTTGCATTGACTGTCCCTCAAGCCTGGAGCTCCCAGTCTCTTCACCTCTAACAAACCCATCTAGTATATCAGGCTCTTAATGGTCCCTCACTTATCCTCTCCTTACCTCTCTCCCCCTGCTTCCATCCAAGATTATTTTCTGTTTGAATTATATCTATTTTACATGTACATTGTTGTTTGCATGCTACCTCCTCAATTAGATTGTGATCTTTTTGAAAATGTATTTTGAAAATACATGGATTGTATTTTTGCTTTTCTTTTTCCAGTGCTTATTACAGAATCTGATTCCCAGTAAATAACTTGGTAAAAGTGGGTTGACTGATTGAATCAACAGGAATTGGTAATTGATTAGGTGTAACAAATAAAGGAAAAGGAGTAGTCAAACTTTGATTACTCTGAAGACAATGGTGTCATTTATGGAAATAGGAAAGTGAATCAACATGAATTTAGATGTGCTTACTTATCAACTTGCAAGTATTATGTTAAGTGTTGGGGACACCTAGAAAGCCAAAAATAAACCCTACCCTCAAGAAGCCCACATTCTAATAAGAGAAATGACATGCAAATAACAATATATATGATATGTCTATACCTATATATTTGTGTGTATGTATGTGTATTTATTTCTATGCATATGTAAATGGATAGATAGATATGTATACGATTATATACACATATATCGTTTAGAAGTAAATGTAGGGAAATCTCAGAAGGAAAGTGCTGGAGGAAGGGGAGGGCAGTGAGGGAGATAGAGTCGTCAGGGGGTACCACACCGGGAAAGGCCATCCATAGAGCATAATATTTGAGATGAGTTTTGAAGAAAATTAGAGAAGCTAGGGGTTGGAGAAAAGGAGGGAGAATATTATGTGCATGTGATATTGTGCTTCTCCAGGCAACAGCACCTACTTAACAACACCTGCTTAACTGCAGGATTCAAGATTATTATGACCTGGCTCTGAACCCCCCTTGAATCCCCCTAAAATGTCAGTCAGCAGACTGGCAAAGACGGAGAAGAATTAGGAACGAGTGTGTTGGGTGTGTATCACTAATCAGGATCGCAAGGGAGTGAAGCTGTTTCTATAGAGAATGCCTAGTTTCTAACAGTACACAAATCATTGCCCCTTCGAGAACTGATTGATTTATCTGCTTTATGTTTCTTTATGTTTCCTTAGTAATTTTGAGGTTTTAGGATTTAACTATGGAGGGCAAAGATACAGTAAACTTGTCTTAACCACTTACATCTTGTCTTGACCACTTACATCGATGTTTTCTATCTTTTCCTGCTTTCATGGTCTCTGCCAGAGCCAATAGAGTGGTTTGTCATTGGCATTTCACATGGTATAACCAGAAAGCTTCAGAGAGGGGGGATGGAGTATTATGTGTGGCAGATTGCAAGTACACCATTGTAGCTGAATTATAGAGGATATTGGAGAGAATAATGTATGGAATGACTGGAAAGATAGAAAGGGCTCAAGTTATAAGGAGATTTAAATGACAAAAAGAAAAATTTTCATTTGATCCTGGAAGTAAAAGAGCCAATGTAATGTGGTTGATTAAATAGGGGACAAACACGGTCAGATATATATTTTTAGGAGAATCATTTCAGCAACTGAGTAGAGGATGAGAGATTTGAGGTGGGAAGACACCTAAAAGGCTATTGAAATAATCTAGGTGATATATAAAATTGCTTAGCATCTCAGAGAAAGAGGAGGTGAAGGGAGGAATTTGAAATTCAATAATTAAAAAAATTGTTTTTACATGTAAATGAGGGGAAAATGTGTGTGTGTGTGTGTGTGTGTGTGTAATTAGGTGACATGTAATAAAGATGTGAACTAGCATAGTAGTTGTATAAATGAAGAAAGAGGAGTGTGTGTGTGTGTGTGTGTGTGTGTGTGTGTGTGTGTGTGTGTGTGTTTATTCTCAGACAACCAGAAACTGAACTAAAGGATTTATAGTCAGAGACATAGCAGAGGGAATGCAGAGGAAAGAATAGGTATAAGGCTGAGTAGATCAGTGAGTTTTTCTCTATTCTCGACTTGCCCTTGATTGCACCCATCCTCTACAAGCAATGACCCAGCCATAGTAAAAGCAGTAGGGAGGGTCCCTGCCAGCAAGGGAACATCAAATAGTAAAGCCTTAGCTAATAAGAGATTTGGTTTGCTGAATCTAAAGTTCAAATTCTATGTTGTGAGGAAAAGTTGACTTCTGGGTTCAGAGTTCCTGAGTTTTTATCTAGAAACTGTTTCTAGGGACTTAGGACTCAAACATATAGTAAATGTATTATTATCTACTTTCTTTTTGCCTGCTAATGAAAAGATCCTAAATCAGAAACTAATATTATAAAGTAAAGCATTATACATAGCCCCTCCTGGATTACTGTCTCATTGTGACGTTTGCACTTGCATAACTCAATGAAACTATGAGCTATTCTGTGCAGGATAACCCAAGGTAGACAAGTCAAAGTGCAGAATTCTGGCACAAGGTGATCCAATGGAGAAGGAAATGGCAAACCACCTCAGTTACTTTGCTAAAAAAACCTAATGGACAATATTAAAATGATAAGAGATATAATACACAAAATTGAACCCCTCAGATCAAAAGGTGGCCAACATATTACTGCGGAAGAATGGAGGAAAGCTAAAAGTAACTCCAGAATTAATGAAATGGCTGGCCAAAGTCAATAGGAAGCTCAGCTGCAGATGTGTCTGGTCATAAAAGAAAAGTCTAATGTAAAGATCAATAGCGTGAGGGAATCTGGAATGTAAGATTTATGAACCAAGGTAAACTGGATATGGTCAAACAAGAAATGGAAAAAATAAACATCAATATCTGGGCTATCAGTAAACTTAAATGGAAAGGAATGGGTAAATTTTAAAATGTTTTAAAATATATATATTTTTCCAAATTAGATAACAATTTTAAGCTTTTAAAAAAGTTTTGTGTTCTATAGTATATCATTTCCTCTCCTCTCTCCTCTCTGAAATGATAAATAATCAGATACAGATATATACAATATCATATATTTCCATATTAGTCAGTTTGTATAAGAAGACTCAAGTAAAAGAAAAAGAATGAAAGAAATAAAGTGGAAAATAGAATCTTTCAGTATGAATACAAACAATATCAATTCTTCTTCTGGAGGTAGATAGTATGATTCATCATTAGGCCTTTGAAATTGTTTTTGATCACTGTATTGCTGAGAATAGCTGTTATTCATAATAGCACAATATTGATATTATGTGCATAATTTTCTTCTGATTCTGTTCATTTCGCTTTGCATCAGTTTATGAAATTTTTTCTAGATTTTTCTGAAAGTATCCTATTTGTCATTGTTTATCGCATAATATCCCATCATACCCATATTACAGGTTGTTTACAAAAAAAGGAAAGTGATAGTTGTTGGAGAGGATATAGAAAAACTGTGATACTAATGCATTGTTGATGGAGCTGTGAACTCATGTGACAATTTTGCAGAGAAATTTAGAACTATGCTCAAAGAGTTATAAAAAACTGTGCATTCCCTATGATCCAGCAATACCACTACTAAGTCTGTATTCCAAAGACATTCAAAAATGGGGGGGAATTACCTATAAGCACAAAAATATGTATGTATTATTGAGATGGCTAAGAATTGGACATCAAAGGGATGCATGCCCATATAGTGCAAAATGGCTAAATAACCTATAATAAGCTAATCTGATAGCTATGAGATGGTATTTTAGAAGTGTTTTAATTTGTATTTCTCTAATCAGTAGTAATTTAGAGCATTTTAAAAATAAGATTATAGATAGCTTTGATTTTTTTGTCTGAAAATTGGTTGCTTGTTCCCTTTAACCACTTATTCATTGGGAATGACTTGTTATAATTTTAAGTCAGTTCTCTATATATTTAAGAAAGGAGAAATTTATTAGAAATACTTGTTGCAAAACATTTCCTTTCTGTTGTCTTATAATTATAGTTGCATTAGTTTTGTTCGTGCAAAACTTTTTAAATGTTATATAATAAAAATGATCTATTTTACATTTTGCAAAGCTTTCTATATTTTCTTTGTTCTTAAATTCCTTCCTTTGTCCTGATCTGACAAATAATGTATTCCATTCTCTCCTAATATATTTATGATGTCATCTTTTATGTGTAAACCATGTGGTAATTTTGACTTTTTTCTGACATTCAGTGTGAGATGTTGGTCTATACCTAGTTTTTGCCATATTCTCCTCACCCTGTTTTCCCAGCAGTTTTTGTCAATTAATGAAAAATTAATGAATTTTTGTTGTAAAAGTTTGGATCTTTGGTTTTATCATATAGTAGATTACTATAGTCATTTACTATATTGTAATGTGTACTGAATCTATTCCACTGATCTACCACTATTTCTTTACCATTCTATAATACAGCTTAAGATATGGTATGGCTAGAGAACCTTCCTTTATGCTGTTTTTTCCCTAATGATTCCTTTGATATCCTTGATCTTTTGTCTTTCCAGATGAATTTTGTTATTATTTTTTCTAGTTTTTAAAATTATTTTAAAATTTAGGGCTATAGTACTAAATAGGTAGATTAATTTAGATAGACAACTTTTTTATTTATTTATTTTTTGTGTGTGTGTGTGCTATTTTGGCTTGACCTACCCCTGAAGTTCTTGGGTTTGCCTTGGTAAGTAAATATCCAAGTATTTTATATTGTCTGCCATTATTTTAAATGGAAATTCTCTTTCTAACCCTTTGCTTGCTGAGCTTTGCTAAGATATGTAAAAAATGGTAATGATTTATTTTATATACTTAAATGTAGCTAAAATTGTTAAGTATTTCAAGTAGTTTTAATTGATTTTCTAGTATTCTCTAAGTATTTTATATCATCTGCAAAGAATGATTGTTGTTTGTTGTCTATTCTAATTACTTTAATTTCTTTTTCTTCTCATTGCTATAATATTTTTAGTACAATATTAGATAATAGAAGTTGTAGTAGACATCTTTGATTCACCCTTAATTGTATTAGGAAGATTATTAGCCTATATCTATTACAAATAATGCTTGCTTTTTGTTTTAGAGAAATATTAATTATCATTTTAATGTAATCTTCATTTATTCCTATGCCCATTTAACAAGAACGGGCATTATATTTTGTCAAAGACTCTTTCTGCATTTAAGATAATCATATGATTTCTGTTGCTTTTGTTATTGATATGGTTGATTATGCTAATAGTTTTCACAATATTGAACCACTTCTATATTCTTGGCATAAATTGCACTAGGTCATAGTGTATGATCCTTGTCTCTTTGCAAATATTTTATTTAAAATTTTTTGCAATAGTATTCATTATGGAATAGGTCTATAATTGTCTTTTTCTGTTTTTGGCTCTTCCTAGTTTAGATATCAGCACCATATTTGTGTCATAAAAGTAACTGGACATACTCCTCCACCCACATTTCCAAATATTTTATATAGTATTAGGATTAATTGCTCTTGAAGTGTTGGTAGAATTCCTGTGTGAATTCTTCCAGCCATGTGGTTCTGTCTTAGAAAGTTTATAGATGACTTGTACAATGCCTTTTTCTAAAATTTGAGTTATTTAAGTATGTTATTTCTTATTCTGTTAATCTGGGTAATTTATATTTTTGTATAGAATTGGGCAAAATTGCTCCTGATAATTGTTTTAATTTTTTCTTCATTGGTGATGAATTTACCCCTTTCATTTTTTGATCTTGTCAATTTAATTTTATTCTTTCCTTTTTTTAAATCAAAATAACCAATGGTTTATCTATTTTATTTTTTAAATAAAGCCATCTTCTGGTTTTGTTTATTAGTGTGATAATTTTCTTTCTTTCTATTTTAGCAATTTCTCCTTTAATTTTTTTTTAGGATTTTTCAATATTGTGTTTAGTTAGGGATTTTTAGCTTGTACTTTTTCCAATCTTTTCATTTGTGTGCCCAATTCATTGATCTATTCTTTCTTTACTTGATTTAGCAATTAGAATTATAAATTAGAATATGTAATGTACTTAGAAATATAAATTCTTCTCTAAGTACTCCTTCAGTTACATCTCATAAATTTTAGCATGTTATCTCATTGTTGTCATTTTCTTTATTGAAATTATTGTTTTTATGATTTGTTCTTTGACCCTATTAAGGAAGTGATGAATCTAATTCAGGAGATCACATTACACCATATTCTATTGTGGGCAAGAATCTTTTAGAAAAAATGGAGTGATTCTCATAGTCAATTAAAGGGTGAGAAAAGCAACACTATATAAGCTCAAAAATGACACAATGATATCTGTTTGAATCCAAGTCAAACTTGATTGATATAAGTCTATGCTACAACTACAGATACCAAAGAGGCCAAAGCGAACCAATTCCATGAATACTTACATCTTCTAGAAATACCACAAAAAAGATGTCACTTTTATCATAGGAGATTCAAATGCTAAAGTAGAAAATCAAAAGATAATTGGAATAACAGGCCAGTTTTGCCTTGGAGTATAAAATAAAGCAGGGCAGAATCTAATGGAGTTTTGTCAAGATAACTCACTAATCATAGCAAACATTCTTTTTCAACAACACAAAAGCTGAGTATACATGAACATCACAGATTGTCAATAAAGAAATCAGATGGATTGTATACTTTGTAGTCAAAATCAGAGAGATTCTATAAAGTATATTAAAATAAGATGTAGAGCTGATTGTGGCTCAGACCATGAGTTTCTTGTTATAAAATTCAGATTTAATTTGAAGAAAGTAGGGAAAACTATTAGACCCCATCAGTATTACCTAAATAACATTTCTTATAAATATGAAGTAAGAGTTATAATGAAATTTAAGGAATTCAGTCTTGTAAATAGAGTACCTGAGAACCTATGGAGAGAAGTTTGTAATATTCTACTGGAGACAATAACATCCTAAAGAAAAAGAAGAGCAAGAAAACAAAATGCTATCTGATGAGACTTTGCAAATATCTAAGGAAAGTTAAAGGGAAAGGGAAAAGGGAAAAATATACTCAACAATGTAGAATTACAGAGAAAAATAGAAAAGATGAGATGGTTTTCTTAGATGAGTTATGTAGAGAAATGAAAACAAGAGATCTCTTCAGGAAAATTAGCGCTATCAAGGAAACATTTAATGTAAAAATGGGCATAATAGCAATATTAAATCTAAAACTATATTATAAAGTAGCAGTCATCAAAATCATTTGATGTGGCTAAGAAAAACAGTGGTGGATCAGTGGAATATATTAGATACACACAACACAATAACCAAAGCTCATAGTAATCTAATATTTGATAAACCCCAAACTCTAGCTTCTTTTTTTTTTTTTTTTTCTTTTTTCTTTTTCTTTTTGAGGCTGGGGTTAAGTGACTTGCCCAGGGTCACACAGCTAGGAAGTGTTAAGTGTCTGAGATCAGATTTGAACTCAGGTCCTCCTGAATTCAAGGCTGGTGCTTTATCCACTGCGCCACCTAGCTGCCCCCCAAACTCCAGCTTCTAAAATAAGAACTCATTATTTGACAAAAATTGCTAGGGAAACTGGAAAATAATATATTAGAAACTCAGTATAGACCTACATCTCACACCCCATACCAAAGTAATGTCAAAATGGGTACATGATTTAGACATAAAGGATGATACTGTAAATAAATTAGGAGAGCAAAGGATATTTACCTGTAAGATCTTTGGAGAAGAGAGGAATTTATGATCAAAGAAGCAGTAGAGAATATTATGAAAGGCAAAATGAACTTTAATTACATTAAATTAAAAAGGTTTTACACAAACAGAACCAACAGAAATAAGATTAAAAAGGGAAGTACAAAGCTGATTTGTACTTCTTTACATCTGTACTGCCAATGTTTCTGATAAAGGTCTCATTTCTAAAATATATTTTAAAACTGCATCAAATTTATAAGACTATAAGTCATTCCCAATTGATAAATCATCAAAGAATATGAACAACTTTCAAATAACAAAATTAAAACCATCTATATTCATAGGAAAAATGCTCTATATCATTATTGATTAGAGAAATGCAAATTACAATAACTCTGGGTACCAACTCACACCTTTCAGATTGGCTAAGATGACAGGAAAAGATGATAAAGGTTGGAGGGGATCTGGGAAAACTGTAATACATTGTTGGTGGTGTTGTAAAATGATCCAACCATTGTGGAGACCAATCTGGAACTATGCCCAAAGGACTATAACATTGTACATATCCTTTGACTTATTAGTTCCATTACTGGGTCTATATTGCCAAGGAAATCATAAAGCAGGGGCGAGGACCCACCTGTGCAAAAATGTGGCTCTTTATGTGGTAGCAAAGAATTGGAAAAATGAGTAGATGCACATCATTTGGGGAATGGCTGAACAAATTGTGGTATATGAAGATAATAGAATGTTATTGGTCTTTAAGAAATGATGAACAAGCTGATTTTAGAAAGGCCTGGAAAGATTTACATGAACTGATGCTGAGTGAAACAAGTAGAACCAGGTATATGTTATACACAATAGCAGCAAGAACATATGATGATCAACTATGAAAGACTTGGTTCTTTTCAATGGTTCAGTGATCCAAAACAATCCTAATAGACTTTGGACAGAAAATGCCATCTGCATCCAGAAAAACAAAACAAAACAAACAAAAAATTATGAAGATTGAATGTAAATAAACACATGATATGTTCACTCTTTTTTTCCCCTCTCTCCTGTTTTTTTTTCCTTTTGCTCTGACTTTCTCTCCCAACCTGATTCATAACGGAATGTGCCTTAAAAATAAAAAGGTAAAAATGAACATGATAAAAGACCAAAATAGCAGGGTCTAAATGGAAGGAGAAAAGATTAAAAAGAGGTGGCAAGAATATACAGAAGAATTATACAAGAAAATTCTTAACTTCACCAATTACCATGATATTGTGTTTACTGATTTAGAGCAAGACATCCTGGAGAAAATTAGTGGAGGTGATGGAATTCCAGGTGATCTAATTTAAAGTCCTAAGAGGTGATGATGTTAAAGTACCACAATCAATATGCTGAGAAAATTTGAAAAAAATCAATAGCATACAATGGTTTGAAAAGAATCAGTTTATGTCCCAATTATAAAGAAGGGTAATGCCAAAGAATATTCATTTGTACTCATTTCACATGCCAGTAAAGTTTCTGCTTAAGATTCTGCAAATGAGGTTTTAGCAATATGTTACATGAGAATTATCAGAAGAGCAGGCTAGTTTTCAAATAGGCAGATTAACTAGAGACCAAATTGCCAGAATTCACTGGATCATGGAAAAATCAAGGGAATTCCAGAAAACATAATTACTTCTGTTTCATTAATTATACCTTTAACTGTGTGGATTACAACAAAATATAACAAATCTCAGATCATATTACTTGTCTCCTGAAGAACTTGTATGTGGTTCAAGAAACAAAGTGAGAACCATATCTGCAATAGGTGATAGCTTTCATATTGAAAAAGGAGTTTGACAAGGCTATGAATTGTCACCTTATTTATTTTAACCTGCATTCTGAGTAAATCATGTGAAATACCACGCTAAATGACTCAAAAGCTGGGTTTTTGGTTCAACTGGTTTAAACTGGTTTAAATTAATTAAACTGGTTTAAGATTTCTGGGAGGTCATCAATAATCTCAGATATGCAAATGATACCATTCTGATGGCAGAAAATGAAGAATTGCAAAACATTTTGATGAGAATGAAAGAGAACAGTGTAAAAGCTAACTTAAAGCTTAATATAAATTAAAAAGCACCCCACTATCATCATGACAACTATTCCCCTTACTTCCTGGCACATAGAGAAGATATTAAAGCCATGTCAAATTTTATATTCTTGGGCTCAAAGATCATTGTAGACAGTGACTGCAGCCTTGAAATTAAACAAACAAACAAACAAACAAACAAACCAAAAACAAACAAATAAACAAACAAAAAACCACTTGTTTCCTGGAAGGAAAGCTATGGCAGATCTGGACAGCATACTGAAAAGCAGAAAATTATCTTGAAAGCAAAGATCCACATAGTCAAAGCCATGCTTTTTTAAGTACTGATTAATTCTGTAACTATAAGGAAAGCTGAGTACCCCAGAATTGATGTTTTCTAATTGTGGTGCTAGAGAAAACTTATGAGAGCTCCTTGGACAGCAAGGTTATCACATCCATCAATACTTAATGAAATTAATTCAGATTATTCATCAGAAGGTCAAATATTAAAGCTGAAATTTAAATTATTTAACTATATTATGAGAGGACAGGACTTACTGGAAAAAATCTTGATGGAGGGAAAGGATATGGGGATGGCAGAGGAGGGGAGATAGCTAGATAGTGTCAGGGAAACAAGAAACATGAGCTTAGATATACTCCAAGGGATAGTCGAGGACAGAAAGGAATAGTAGAGGAACCATAAAGTGTTGGCCTTGACTGACCAAATTGAATAACAAAATTATACATAGTAAAGTATATTCTGTGTGTTCCTGTGGAAAGCTAACTCCATTATTTCAAAGTCATAGAACTAGGTTTCCATGGAATGTATTGTTTGAGAAGAAGCAGGATTTTCTGCTAGAATGGGGTTCAAGAGATGAGTGTAATCATATAAATTTATGCTAATTATATTGTCTAGAATAAAAATTGGCATGACAATCCATAAAGAGGGGGTTAGGTACTCTTTAAGAGTGTTTCTTTTCCAGACAGTGAAGTACTAGAGAGAAAGTACTTGTCACTTTCTCCGAATTTATACCCTTTTGTGTGAAATGCCCCAATGACTAAGATGAATTTTGGATTCCCAGATAATGATTCTTCCTTTTTAATAGGAGCAGATTAATAACTAAGTGTACCATGTGATGGTTAAACTGTGATCTGTTGATGTTTAATTCTTCAGATCAAGGTTGAACGGGATTACCATTCCAAATCTGTGATTTCCTAAAAAAGAGATATGAAAATATGAAAAATAAAATAGGTACAGATCCTTGGAGAGCACATATTTTGGGAGTAGTAAAGGAAACAGATATCAAGGTACTCAGAAAAATAGGAGGATTCTATAGTGTCAGGGAAACCAAGAGAGGGAAGAGTCTCAACAAGGAAAGAGGAAGTCAACAAGTATTGTATAAAAGCCAAGTACAACAGAGACTGGAAAAGCCACTGGATTATACAACTAAAAATCATTAATAATCTTAAAAAGAAGTTTCAGTAAAATAAGATGAATCATGAGAAAGTAGAAGATGTAACTATGTACTACTCAAGAAAAATGTAGTGGTAAAATGAATGTGACTAGACATATACTCTATTATGTAGAAAAATTTAGGGAAATTTTTTCATTGAATTTAGGGAAGATTTGATGTCAATAAAGAAGGAAATGAGTAAATGGACATAAAGATATTAAAGTTAGAAAGTAATTAGTATATTATAGTACAGAAAGACCCAGTGGGAGTCTGCTAAAATCAAGAAGCAGAGCATTTGAACTGTGAGTGTACATTGTTCTGTTTTCTACTCTACTGATAGACAATATATTAGAGGATAACACAAATAATTCTGGCTTTTGGACTGATATATTCCCTATGGAAACAGGCCTCTGGCCAACCCTGGGACATTTTGCACAGTTGCATATGGAGACATGATTCTATATTGGATTGGTAAATACTGAGGCTGTTAACATGCTGTGTACCTGGTCATGGGAAAGAATGGGCCATTGGAGGAAGGCAGCCCTTGACTTCAATTTCCAAATTCAGTTCTTTTCTGCCAAACAATGGTTACAACAAATTTTCCCAGAGAGTAGACAGTAAGTAAACTGAATCAATGAAAGTCAAACTAAAACTTGAGGGGTTCTACAGATTATTATATGCTATAAATTATACAAATATTTGTCCTTGGCAGAATCTTCTGATTCCTTCTTGATTCTTTCAGCCATGTTTCTTTCAGTAGTTGCAGGACCCTGAGAAAACAGAAGAGACAGAAGGCAAAGGGAGCACAATATTTTTTTTCTTCTCAGTTAGGAAGGAAGAATAGATGAAGAAGAAATTGGGATGAATAAAGCAAAAGTTTAAAAGTTCTCAGGATTATAGATTTTAAAATCTAAGGTAATTTTGAGATTATATATTCCAGGAAAGATAAATAAAAGGATTTTCGAGCTTCCATGAAAGCCCAATATGAGACTTTAGCAGACTTTATCAGCATTGCCACATTAGTGTCTAAAATTTTTCAGTTGTCTGGAAATGGGAATAGAGAAAACAACTGGTGGGAGTGCTCAAGGGCTGAGGACTGACAAGATGAGTATGACAGAAAGAATGGTGAGAGGATGAAAGAGGGATTCCAGAGTATTATCAAAATGGCTTATCTGAAAGTTCTAACTTGCTAAATATACAAACAAAGCCAGACTGAGAGACTAGGACAGGGTCATAGAAAGAGTGGAAGAAGCTGGATAAGTAGCTGAAAAGAGTGAGAGGAAATGTATCACTTGAAAGTGATCATAAAAAGAAATTTCAAAGTTTAAGATTAGGGGTATACTTTACCTTATCTCTCTTTTCTTTAGGTTAGCTCATGTTTTATTCAAGGAGGAAGCAAATCCAGGAAAAAATTAGTATATCATTAGAAGATGTATTATGTTTCTCTTTTGAAGATTAAAAATACTGGTTTTGCCTCCTTAAAAAAAAAAAACAGGCTGAACTCATGGTTAAGCTAGCCCCGTTCTAGCCTGAGTTAGTCTTGGGACTACAAGCATGTTGTAAGTTTCCCTTGGCAACTTTCCTGAGCATCTGTGTTCTGACAGCATCTTTCAGGCTCAATTTTTGCTACTGGGACTCTCTCAGAACAGAAACTTCCATGTGAGTCAACATGAATTTTCATTTTGATGTACATACAAAGGGGGTCCAGCATGATAATGTGAAACTAATTTTCACTTTGGACCTGAGTGGGGAGATAAATTCAGGTCATTAGACTTAAAAGACTAATATTGTTATACCATCTGGAGCCCAAATGAGGACTGTTAAAGAGAAAATGTTAATTCATGTTATTTCATTGATAGATTGCTGTTATGGAACCTTACCAAATAAGAGAAACTTGAGGTTTTTGGGTTTTGAGCTATAGCTATAGTTTCTATACCTGCTTGTTTTCTTGGCTGTTTCTTGGATGCAGAGAAAAGGAAAGCATTTTCCTCTTCTTTCCCCTCACTACCTCTGAATTCCTTTGCAAATACTACTATGCAAAAATAGAGGAATTGTTATGCCTTCAAGAAGAAATTTCATGAATTTATATTTAGATTTAGATCTGGAAGGAACCCTTTCTCTTTTACAGGTAAAGAAATTGAGGACAAGAAAGGCAAAAAATGACATGTGCATTAGGATATGGAGAGAAGGGGCATTTATCTGACAGATATTGCAAAGGTGAAATAAATGGACCTTACAACAGATTGGATGTAGAGTTTGAGAGATTGTGAGGAATTGAGGATGATTTCTAGATTGTGAGCCTGAGGGACTGAAAAGATGGTGTTTCCTCTTCAGAGGTGTCTATGGCTTGCAAAATTTTGTAGTGTAGATTAAACCAGATTAAAATATAATTGAAAAATGTTTTAAAATTTTTAAAATATAACATACATAATGTTATTTCTAAGTCAATATACAGCCCATAGGAATGTTTTTATTGTTTGTTACCACTGCTGGTAATAAGGAAGGTAGAAAGTGGGGAGGACTTAGGGGTAAGACAATGAGTTCATTTTTGGATATGTTGCTTTTAAGATGGCAGTATAGAAGGAGAAGAAAAGGAAGCTCGGGATAAAAGCCTCAAGTACACCTATAATTAGAAGATATGATGTGAATGAGAATCCAGGAAATGTGACTGAAGAGTGATAAGATAGGTAGGAGTGGATCCAAGAAAGAGTGCTAGCTCAAAACAGAGAGAGAAGCGTATAGTGATCAAAAGTGACAAAGATTTCCAAGATGTCAAGAAGAATGAGATTGAGAAAAGGACATTGGATTAGGCAACTAAGATTATTAATTTTGAAGAGAGTATTTTTAGCAAGAATTTGATTGTAAGAGCTTAAGAAGATAGTGAAAGGAAAGTGGAGGCACCTATTATAGATGGCTTTATTTTTAATTTTTTTCCAATTACATGGAAAGATAGCATAGAACATTCATTTTTGTAAGATTTTGAGTTTCAAAATTTTCTCCCTTCCTTCCATCCCACTCCTTTCCCCAAGATAGCAAACAATATGATACATGTATATAGGTTATATATGTACAATCATGCTCAACTTCTTTCCATATTAGTCATTAGTAGGGTTTTTTATGGCTAGATAATTGGGGTTAAATGACTTGCCTGGTAAAAGCTAGTAAGTTTTAAGTATATACGGTCAAATTTGAATTCAGGTCCTTTTGATTCCAGGGATGGTGTTATATTCATAGCACCATCTAGCTGCCTCTCATTAGTTCTTATAGAACAATAATATTCCTTTATTTTATATAGCACAACTTGTTCAGCCGTTTCCCCAGTTGTTGGACGTCTTCTTGATTTCTAATTCTTTGCCACCACAAAAAAGCTGCTGTAAATATTTTTGTACATATAGATCCTATTCCCTTTTTTTGTGATCTCTTTAGGATACAAACCAAGCAGTAGTATTGCTAGATCAAAAGGTATGCATGGTTTTACAGTTTTTTGGGCATAGTTTCAAATGGCTCTCCAGAATGATTGGATTAGTTCACAACTCCAACAATCGTGCATATGTGTACCAGTTTTCTCAAATCCCCTCTAACATTTATCATTTTCTTTTTCTGTCATCTTAGTCAATTTGATAGTTCTTAAATAGTACCTCAGAAGTATTTTAATTTGTACTTCTCTAATCAATAGTCATTTAGAACTTTTTTATATGTCTATTGATAGCTTTAATTTCTTCATCTGAAAACTGCCTGTTCATATCCTTTGATCATTTATGAATTTGGGAATGGCTTATGTTCTTATCAATTTGACTCAGTTCTCTATATATTTTAGAAATGAGGTCTTTATTAGAAACACTGGGACAAATTGTTTCCTATCTTTCTGCTTTCCTTCTAATCTTGGTTGCATTAATTTTATTGTGCAAAATCATTTAATTTAATACAATAAAAATTATCCATTTTGCATTTTACAATATTCTCCATTTCTTGTTTGTTCATAAATTCCTCCCTTTTCTAATGATATGACAGGCATATCCTTTATTCCTTGCTCTCTTAATTTGCTTATGGCATCACCATATAACTTATGGCATGTCTAAATCATGAATCCATTTTGAAATTATCCTGGAATAGGATGTGAGATGTTAATGTATTCCTAGTTTCTGCTATACTAGTTTCCAGTTTTCCCAGAAGTTTTTGCCAAATACTGAGTAACAGATGGCTTTTTCAAAGAGTTTAGCCATGAAGGGCAGGAGGGATATAAGATAATGGTTCGCAGTGATAGAAAAGTCAAGTGAAGGATTTTTTGAGAATGAGGGAGTCATGGACATGTTTGTAAATAGTAGAGAAAGAGGCAGTAGGCAGGGAGGGATTGAAACTCATTTACATGAATATCTTCTAACTCTAGATTATCTCTAAAATCATTTCCATTCTCTCAATTCTAACTGTATTATCTTTCTCTTACTCTTTCTATATTAGATGTCCCCCAAAAGTCTTATTGCAACTTAAAGGCATCTCTTGATCTAATATTTATCTAGCTGTAATACAAAGAAAAAAACTAAAAAATACAGTCATCACTATGCTGCTATTTTGTCACCGAGATACAGGAATATTCAAGTAAAATACTACTGTTCTTCTTAGATGGAGATAAACAAATGAAAAATACTATGACAGCTTTCTCTTTAAGTTCCCAGAGTTAAGTGTCTGGGTTAATTCTACTCCCTTATGAATTTTAAACTGAATTGAGTTAGCATGTCATAGTAATAAAATTGGTAGAAAGAATTGTAATAGTCTATTTTATTCTGATAAATTCCCTCTTAAAGGTTAAGTCAGACATTTACTTAACCTACCAGCTTCTTCATTGTTTTATAACTAATTATTACTTCAGTGATTCTCAATGCAGTCAGGAATGTCAGATGTTCTAAAGGAAGTATGGCTGAGTCTACTTGTTAGAATAAAATTATAATTTTATATTTCTGGGGACTGACAATCTTTTATTACTAGTAATATCTGCTAAGGAACAAATGGGTAATCTAAGAAAATTGATTTTATTACCAAAGAAATGGAAACCTATAATTTTCATTCCAATAATTTTGCAGGTTGGCCATCACATTTTAATATGATTTTCCCCCCACACGAGTGCTTTGTATCTTTGTGTTTAAATACATGGTCAAGAGTAGAAGTGGTTTATTGCATATGGAATGTGAGTGGAGACAGAGGTAATAGAATAGTTCAAAAGGACATGAGCTTTTCATAATATATAATCGAAACATGAACTAGTAAAAGTGAATAATATTTAATGCATATTGTCAAATCCATGATTAAAAATGATATTTAAAATCTTCTTCTAAACTTTTTAAGACCTCTCTTAAATGGCCAAGACTGTTTTATATTCTTCTTGGTTTTTCTCTTTTTTCTTTCCAAGCAGGTTAATTGTATTCTAAGACCTTTGTCCCATTATTCATTTGGATGGTTCCCATTATGCATTCAGTATCAGCATTCATAACTCACAAAGCCCAAGATAAGCACAATACTCACATGTAGAAAGTCATTATGAAAAACCTTAAAACTCTAAACACCCAAGTGAATCAAAATATGAAGATTTTTCTAAGTGTCTAATAACTTAAGCAAGACCAATACACACACTATGTCTTTTGATAGCTGATTCAAATTCTATTTTCAGAATAGAGATGCATAATGAATCTGATGCCCTGAATGCCAACCAAATATCTACTGAGGTTCTGAGTAACTGGATCATTGCCAGAATAGATATCTCCATAGAAAGCTAAAATTATGGAAGTTTCTGCTTTAACTGATTTCATTTCAGCAAGGTGTAGAAAATTGTCAATTTACTATATCACCAATATTTTTGATGACTAATAGATAATGGTCTATATCTAGAATTATAGATCTTAGAACCAGTAATAGCATCAGAAGTTGACCTTTTCTAGCCTCTTCCTCTCATATAGAGAAGTTATTTCTATTGTTCATTTTAGAAATGAGGTAATTAGCACTCAAAATAGCTAGCTACTGTGCCTTAGGTGAATAGGCAGTTCTACTACAATGCTTATCTTGAAAAAAAAATTATCCCAACACAATTGGTATATTAGGGAACAATCTGTTCCATAACATCAGTTGTATGTTTGTTTATATATGATTTTTGTCCACAAGAAACATTAAGTGAACATAAGAAAGTTGCACCTAGATGAATTAAAATGCATAGGAATACACAAAATACCCATGTGAACATACTTCAAACATCTGCCAACTACCTCAATTTATCATATGTGTTATCTGATGAGGTCTTTTTTGCTATTTTTTTACATTATGAATATATGTATGTATGTATGTATATACATATATGCAAATACATGTATAAGGTGTGTGTGTATAATCATTTGACATCTCAAACAAAAATAAAAAATTTTTATGGTTCAAAAATACTAAAAAGTACATTGAAAAGAAAATCTTTAAATATTGAAAAGAAGCTTGAAGCAACAAAGTATTTTGAGAGAAATAGCAAAATGTGCTCTATCAAACAAAAGCATAAAGGGATCCATACCATTAGAGACAATGCTGCAAAAATAAAAGAAATATCTATTGCTGGATGTGCTGCCCCTAATCCTTTTCTCCATAAGTCCTGTGGTTTGTATTCTATGATTTTGCACAATATGATGATTTTTCAGAATGTGTGTCATATCATAGTAAAACTATCTTTAGAATATTTTCTGCTAGAACCTTCACATTGGCTGAACTAGACTATGAAACATGAGGATTTGGATAGAAAAGGATTAAGATGGGTGATTCAGGTGAGGAAGAGTGACTTAGGAGGTATCCAAAGACATTGACAGATTCAAGATCAAACCCAGGGAAGTTAGTTAAAACAGTAAGGAGCTGCCTGGACACTGACCTTGGCAGGTCCTGTGGATTGAGACCACAAGGTAGGGTTTGATGTCCAACAGGATTAAATCAGCAAGAGTGGCAACCAGATCACGTTGCATTGCCAATCTAAAATCAAAGCTATTTGCTTCTTCCTTTTTTAAATTGTTGGTCTTAAATTCACATATGTTGATTGTAGCTTATAAGGGCTAGAATATGCATATAAACCCTACCCCTGCCATAGAAAAAGAGAGAGATTCACCTTGAACTGTATGAGCAGATCATTATTCCCAGGAGTGTTCTGGTACCAGCTCAAACCAGTTTATGAGAAATAGTAGTTAAATTTTTAATGTGATCGCTAACATCTTAGAAATTGGCAAATACTACAAAATGGAGCTTGACTTATTTTTGTTTTGTTTTGATTGCATAAATTTTTTAAAAATGATAGAGAAAATGTTAATAATGCAGAATAAAATTAAAAGTATGTTGTATGTTTTTGCAAAGTCAGTTACTAAACATCCACCAGAACATTGCTAATTATGACCATGGAGGAAAGAATCACATGTGTTTATCTTATTCTTTTGTCAAAGTATGAGATGGGTAAAATGCTCAGGTAATAAAACATATTAGAGCATCATCATTCAACTGACTACCAAGCTGTGCATTCTACTTAAGACTGCTTGGTACCTTTGGGTCAATGCACACTGGTTTCCACAAATCTCCTATTAAAATTCAAATATGTTATTCTACATAAGAGTGATCATCCTTGATCATAAGAAACATTACAGCATAGTAGACAGAGTTCTGGGATTGGAATTAAGAATACCGAGGTTTAATTCCTGCCATACATATTTACTAACTCTGTGGCCTTAGGTAAATAACTTTAATTTCTTTGGTCTCAGTTTCTTCCTCTGGGAAATGAGAAATTTGGACTCAATGATTTCTAAGATCCATTCCAACTTTAACTCTATGTAGTCCTATGATTTTAAGACTAAGGAACAAGACTTAGAGAGGTAAATTTTGCTCAGAAAAGGGAAGATGGAGAAAAAATCCAAGCTACTTCAATATAGATTTATTAAGTACCTACCTACCATGTGCCAGGTATTATGCTAAGTGCTGGGGTTACAAATAATAATAATAATGATGATGATGATGATGATGATGAAAAACAGCCCCTGCTTTCAAAGAGCTTACAATCTAATGCAGGGAAAGTAGAGGTATTGAGGTATTGAGGTATTTTAATGCACACCCAGAGGGAAACAGGAGGGCTATGGACAGTGGAAGAAAGTGAGAAAGAGGGAAAAAGGATACTGAAAAGAAAAATTAGGAATGCCAAAGATAAATCTATATTCACAGTTTTCCCCAGCATCAGTCCTGAAGGAGGATTTGTTAAAGATGGGAAAGACAGAGTGATTAGTAAAGTAGCTAAAATGCTAAAAGTAGTTAAAATATTTTAAAATGAGGTAGTTAAAAAGTCAAAGAGACTTCTATAAGCAGAACCTGGGATTTGGTGAACATTCTGGTAAAGGAGAACAAGGGGTAGCTGATGGCACAAGGGATAAAGAACCAGGCCTCAAATCAGGAAGATTTATGTCCCTGAGTTAAAATCTGGTCTCAAACACTTTCTAGCTGTGTGACCCTGGACAAGACACTTAATCCTTTTTACCTTAGTTTTTTCATCTATAAAATGAACTGGAGAAAGAAACAATGAACCACTCCAGAAAAGAAAAATCCCAAAAGTGTTCACAAAAGTTGGACATGAGTGAACAACAAAAAGAGGACTAGCCTGTTGTTTATCTTATATTCATGTTTGATGGTGTCTGGGAATCAGCTGGAGAAGCTCAGAACTTGAAATATGACCAAATCTAGGACTTCTATGGAACCTGCTATAGACATTGTTAAGTAAAATTATGCCTTCAAAGATGTGACCTACTTAGTAGATTTGTCTTTTCAGAAACTAAACTCTCTTGCTTTTTCCTGTCATCTGAGAAAGGATTCCTGTAATGATGATCCTTGAAGAAAACCATATTTTGTTCTTGGACTAAGTAAGTGAAAAAGAAAGACCAATCACAACCAGCTGAGCTATTTTCAAGACACCAGTTTAGGTAAATTCTTTATTTCCCATTGCTCAGGTGTTTGTCTTAACCCCAAAGGGAGAATAAAAAATTGAGTTGTTGAGTGCAATATTAGAGAATGACACGTATATATATTCATATGTTGACAGAAATCTTTTAAAAACGATCTAAATTTGTCATTTTAAAACTAACAAACTGAACATGATCCCTAAAAAACCTTTAGGTGAATTACAGAAAAAGCTGAATGAAAAGAGATTATTGCAAAGGACATCTTAATTTTGGGGAGGATCATAAATTCACTTATTTCGAGCTCAAAGGAATCTCAGAGTCCCCTCTTTTAGAGATGAGAACTCTTGAGACTAGCTAAGTCAAATGAAGTGATTATGATTAATAGGAGCCAGATACCCTTTTTTCTGCTTTCTTTAACCCAAACCTATAGTTATTTTAATTGCTCAGCATTCAAAGGAAGGTAAATACTTCAGTGACACAAGAAATATAGAAGGAGTTCATTTTAGGTCTAGGGGCCATATGTGGATACATGGAAGCAAAAAAAAAAAAAAAAAAAAAAGGCAGAGAAGAGTGTAAAAAGCCTGACAATATATGCTGAAGTCAAAATGTCCAAGGTCTTAAATACCAGGGTAAAGAAACTCTTTAGTTTCAAGTCAACAAACTTTCCTTTATCTTAGTCTTCTCATCTTCCTTTCATCTCTCCAAATTCATAGAAACCAGTATCCTCCTTCCTCTACCTAGAAGATACTATATCCTGGAGTACCCTCTCCAGTAAGGTATGATTTTTCTGTCATGCTCCTTGACACAATGGAGAAGAAAGATAAATAGGTATCCCCCTGCACTTGCAGACTCTTGGTATCACAAAACAATCTTTCCTCCTATCAAGGCCATTCTATCCATCTTTATCATTCTATGTAGATCCTATATAATAACCTGCTAACCCTCTGGTCATTTTTCCTCCTTTCTCAAGGAGTTCAGTATCTGGCTCATCATCTTCTCCACCCATCCAACTTCCTAACCACACACTTGGGAGCTTCAATGATGATCATGATGGTGACGAAAGCTGTTTTTATATCAACTTTATATCAGTTTCAAAGTATTTTGCATTGTATCATATAAATTCTCTCAATCTATCTTTTGATGTCCCCCTCAAACACATTGGTGTCCTGTCATCTTCCGTAATTCCTGTGACCTGTTTCTTCATTCTGGTTCAGCCATACAGAAAAGTGATATTGATATTACTGTACTACTTTGATGATCCAAAACTATCACATGCTTTTCTGGATACAATTTCCAATCTTTCTCTTTTTCTCTTTGATCACTACTCCTAAATCTTTTTTTGCTTTTATTTTATTATAGAGACAATAGAGAGCCACTCAGTGTTCTTGAGAAGGGAGATGATGAGGTCACTTTCTTGCCAATCCATTACCTTTGCTCTGGTGTCACATTCTTCCCTTCACAATTTCAACTTTATAATTAACCAGTTCAGCTTCACCCTGTTTCTACTCTTGAATCTCTTATTTTACCACAAATCATTCCTTGTCAAATATCCATTTTAAATTATCATCAGCTTTCCTCACTAGGACGCTAGTGATCAAGAACGGTTCTGGAAGAAATCATACAATTATGCTGACAAGGACAATTATAAATTCATGGTTTTAAAATTCTCAAATAGGTCCTCCCTACTGCATTGTTAATCTTTAATTCTTCCCAAATTTGATCTCAAATCTCATTCTCCACAGTGTGTTCCATGTCTTCTCTTCATGACTCCTACACCATCTCTTCCCCTTCTCCTTTTCAGGATAGAACCTCAATTTCTATTCTATCAGAGCAAATGAACTTCCTCTTCAGAGCCCTCAAAATCATTCCTCCTTCTTCCTTTTGCTAAGACCCCTGCTTGAACGCTTAATACCTTTCTCTCCTACTTCTCTAAGATCTTGCCTCTGTAATCATCCTCCTCTCCAAACTTCAGGCTCTCTTTGTCTATAGTTCTCTTAAAAGTGTGAATCTCATGTAATTCTAGTAAATACGTTACTGAACTAGAAAATCGTTAAGTACTATACTAAAGTAGATAATTCTATCTATTCCTATGACTTAGCACCTTGTAAGAATCCTAATGGTCTGCCTTGTTATCTACAAACATGCTTATATCTCCACTATCTTAAAAGAATACCCTTCATTTAATTTTACTATCTACCCCCTCAAAATTTCATTTCATATTTTTTCTTTTCACAACTTACCAAAACAACGTTATCTGTACTCACTGCTTTTATTTTAACTTATGTCTCATGTCCATTTGCATGATGAAGTCTAGCCTAGACTCATTTGCCAATGTATTCCATCTGATCTACCTCTTTTATATAGCTACCAAGATAATCTTCCTCAAGGACAAGTCTGACTTTATCATTCCCCTCTTTAAGAACACTGAGTAACCACTTTTGAATCTAGGATAAAATAAAAACTCCTCTCCTTGATGTTTAAAACGTCACTCCAACATTCCTTCATTGCCGTTTTGGTTTTCCCAGAATTTGTCATTCCATCATCTACTTTCTTGATTTTGAATAGGTTTCCCCCAATCTGAAATATACTTTCCTTTCACCTTTGCCTTTTAAATTCCCAATCTTCCTTCTTGTGCATCCACCAACAGGAAATCCTTCCCTTGGTTGTTACTTATTACTCAATCTTCTATTTAAATTTTCTGGGAGATAAAATTTATTTTTATTCCTAACATCTAGTATGCAGTTGATTTTTATTAGATACTGGTTGGATTAGTTTGGAAACTTAAAGGAGATCATGTATGTGAAATGTAATGAAAAACCTTTGCTTTGAGAATGATGACAATGATATATTTTGCCAAAGTTTAGACAGGTAGTAAGTTCCAAAGTCAAGTTTGAACTCAGCCCTTATTACTAAAAATTGTGTTGTTTTTATTTTTGTCTTATTTCCCTTAAAGACAACTGTTATGTTCCTGCTGTGTTTTATTTTTCTTTCCCAAGATAAACACTCCTAATTTCTTCAACTGATCATCATATAACATGGTTTCAGTGCCCTCTGGGATGCTGGTTGGCATCTTTATAGCCTCTAACTTATCAACATCCTTCTTAAAATATGGCACATTGAAAATAGACAGTGAAACTATCGCCTTTCTTGTTCTCTATATTATACCTCTTAAAATAGACTGTTTCATTTAGCTTCTTTTGCTACCATATTGTAGTATTGATTCATATTGAGCATGTGATGCATAAAAAAAAGATTTTTTTCCACATGGACCATTCACTATTATAGCTACACTTTCCCCATACTGTGCTTGTGACATTGATTTTTTTACCCAAATATAAGATTTTGCTTACATTTCTAGAAATACTTATCTTGCAGATAAGACATTAAAGTATAAATAATAGATTCTCTATTCTGTTGTAGTCCATTGAGATATATTTGAATCCTAATTCTGTCATTAAGTATATGTGATTGGAGGAACTAATAATAATAAAATTCCTCCCATAATAACTAATAATAATAATTCCTCCCATCCCCGCTCCCCATACAAATTAGATTAGTTTTTAACAAGGTATTAAAATTGCCCTTGAGATTTGATTGGCTTAGGCCAAACAGTTCTAAGACATTGATGTAGTTTCTTGATCTCTTAAATAGAAAACAGCAAGACATCAGGGACTGGCATTCTTCCTTGGGCTTATGGCAACAGACCATGAACCATACTGGGAAACTGTCGTCAACTGAATATGTGTTTTAATCTGGATGAACAATCTGTTCTTTTCTGTGAATTCCCTGTCCTTGCTAGTCCCTGGGATAAATGTATTTAGAGATGGTTTAAACACTATTTCTTAGCATCTGTGGCCACTAAATGAGGGATGAACATGCTTTAAGAATCTTGATGCATTTTTCTTTGTTTCATTGTTTATCATCATCATCACCTACTTGCCAAACTGCTGGTAATAAGTCTCTCTCTCTGCCTCATTTTGGTCCTTGAATATTAGATGCCCCTACTTTGAGGTTTTTCTACCTCATTAGAATCTGCCAAAGCTGGAATTTTGCTGGCATATACCCCAAGAAATCAAGGTCATGTCCATTACACAATGAATTAGCAGAAGAGGAATATTGTGTAGCCTTAGAGAAAGTAGAAAGGAGAGATTAAATGATTTTCATCTAATTCCATTTAAATCTCATTCAGTGATGTTCTTTATGTGTGGTGATGATCTTATTGGTAGAATTGTGATTGCTTCCCTCCTACATTCACAATTATTTTCCCATTTTAAGGTACCCAAATTCACTCTTTGTTTCCTAATCTCCAAACAGGATTTTTAAAATAAAACTATAAAGATTTGTGAGAACCATGTGTCAACTTGAAGGCCCCAAGGTTATCTTTCTTGCAGGGGGGATTAGCAAAGTTAGCAAAATCTGTACAAAAAAAATCTCAATTACAAATGCATCAACCCTGGCCAGAAGAACCTAAAAAACCCTTGAGGGACCTATAGAAATTTCACAAAAGCTTTAGCTGTCACGTCTGTTTTCTTAACAGACAAGACATCTAGACACTGAGGCATTTTCTTTACGTACCTAATAGAGGGCAGAATCTGACCCAGTTTGATCGAATCAATAGTCACATTCAAATAAGCCTGGTTCCCAATAAAAGAGAATGAATGTTTGGGTTTCAGATAAAACTAAGAAGAAACTAAGTGCTGACTTTTGAAAATGCAATGAGAAGTGAAGGAGAGCAATATGCTTTGGAAATAAGAGGTTGTTATCAGTCAAGCTGATATTTGCCTCTTGGGCAATGGAGTTGAGCCAAAGAATATAGCAGCATACTCAGTAATAACAAATTGTATCACGTTATTTATTCAATAAAAAATACATGCAATATCTTGTACTAAATTTGCCCTGCACTAACCCCTGAGTCCCAGGACTACTGAACTTTGTAATAGTGACATGGAGATTTCATCAGAACTTTCAACATCTAGATGGCATTTGAGACTGATGGTCCTTGGCTGCAGTGATCTACATCCCAGATTCTTTAACCTGTGGATTGTGAACTCAAATGAGCTCCCATAAATGAACGTGGGAGTCAGGAAATTATGATTTATTATTAGTAAATGTTTTATTTGTACACCTATTTTATATACCTACATGTAAAAATTTCTTGGGTTGCAAGTGGAAAAATTTTAAGAAGCCCTGATATAGAGAATTAATAAAGATGTGGGGTTTTAATATATGAGGATATGTATCAATTTGTAGAACTAAGGAAACAATAATTCTTATTGGAATTGAGGATTTGTAGATTGGATAAGTATTAGGGTAATGAAGTGAAACCATTGTAGATGGAGGGAGGCTGAAGAGATGAGGGTAACAGTTTTAGGAGAATAGGGAAATCTTCCCATATTCATACACAAATGTTAAAAATTGGGCTTTACCACTTTTTCACAAGTTTGTTCTGATTTAAAATCACTTTGGTATCTCTTCCTCCTCCCCCCTCAAAGGAAATGATTCTATGCCATAAATTATAGAATCTTGGAATTAGAACATATCTCAGACAGAATTCTTTGCCATTTTTGTGTCATGGACCCTTGTGGCTGTCTGGTAAATTCTGTATATCTTTTTTTCAAGAAAATGTTTTAAAATTCATAATTGAAGGAAATGCTAATTTTCACTTGGAGGTTAGTAAAAATTAAGATGTATTTTTTTTTCCCTAAAAATGTTTATGGAGCTTCTCTGTTTCTGAATCTAGTTCTCTTACTACTAGGCTTCCATCACAGTGCAAGGGTGTAGTACATAAGACAGAATGTCATAGAAGTTCACTATAAAAATTAGCCTTTGTTCACCACAGAGAATAGAGGCTCTCACTTCCAAGAAATGTGAAAGATAAGGAGCATTTTGAAGGCCTTCTGAATAAATTTCAGGTTAGTCTCTTTATTAGAAGCAAACATCAAAGGAATAGAGGAATCCTCTTCTCTGAAAGTTACCAGGAAAAATGAAGAGTTCTTTGAAAGAAATGAAAAAAATATATCACAGTTGGTAAAAAAAAAAAAAAAAAAAAAAATTAAAGAGGCAGAAGGGAAGCCTAATTTATATTGGGAAATTGGACAGTAGCACATGGAGCAGAAAATGAAGGGATAAGAAAAGAGAACTGAACATTAGAATAATAAGGTAAATATAAGAATTTCCTTGAAGAAGGATGGAGTGGACTCTCAAAAGAAGAAGCAGTTTCTTAGAGAATGCACAAAATATGGATAATAAATAAGATAAAGTAAAGCTCAAAAAAGATAAGGGTACATAAATGAGGTAGTGAAAAAGCACAGTATATTAAGAAGATATGCATATATCAAGAAATCAAGAATCAAAGCAGGATGGAATTTGAGTGAGAATAAATGGAGGGAAAAATAGAAGTGATATTGTCATAGGCTACCTGTCCCAAAGAAAGCCATATGAAGAATTCAGTAAATATATCATAAACCTGGAAAGGAGATATTATACTAGTAGAAGTTGGGACTGACTTCAGCTTTCTACTGATATTTTTGCTGCAAAAAGAGAACAGGGAATAAATTCTTCAATAGCCTTAATGATAATTTCATTCTTCAACGAGTGGAAGAAATGAAGAAATAGAAACTAATTGCGGAAGTAGGTGATAGAAACTTTGAGAAGAAGTGAATACCTTAGAATTCCTGATAGAGGAGAGAAAAATAGAGAGAGGGAAGAGGTGACAAGTATTTTTGAACTGTGGATATGTGCCAGGAACAATAAGTACTTTAAAAATATTCTCTTATTTGATCCTCACAATAATTCAGAAAATAGGTGTTATTATTGGCCCCATTTTAAAGCTCAGGAAATTGAGACAAAGGTTGGTTCAGACTGGCAGGCATACAATTGTACAATGATTATATGGCTGATCTTGGATTGGAACTGAGGTCTTCCTGACAATGATCTTACCATACTGTACTACCTACTTGCCTCTTATATCCTGAGATCCTTCCCTACTTTTTCATTATGGAAGATGAAGAGGAGGACTGATGCTCAGGACTGAAAGATGTTTCCAAATTTCCTTTGTTTCCTTGGTTGCCATGGTCAATGAGTTCATTATCTCCTTAGTGGCCATTTATTCATTAGGAATTGTTTTGTATTTAGCTAGGTTGGTCTTTTTCTGCAATTATGTTTTAGGAAAGATGTTAGCTCTCAGTTCCCAGAATGCAAAGAATTTGCTTGGGGTTTTGCCATTTGTCTTTAATTTCACGGTAGAATATAAGTTTGTTGAGGGCAAGGACTATTTTCATTTTTGTCTTAGTAGTCCCAGTCTCTAGCACTCTGCTTTTAACATAGTAGGCACTAAGTAAACGATTTCCCCCCTTCTCTTTGCCTTTCTTATTCCTGGAAACTATTTAAAATCATTTAAAGGATTGTTTATTATTCTTTTTTCAATAAAACTTCCTTCTATAAAACTGTGAAAGGTGTTTATGAATGGCGTTTATGTAGGAGTATGCAGTAGAGAGTAAGCTTTCCACATGAGGTCATGTTTGACAAGAGCAGGAAGAAAGTTCTCTCAAAGATACCTAAGCTTTTTGTGACATGTAAGTGTCTGACCCAAAGATTACAAAAAGGATCTCTAATTCTGTCAGAATGAAAACTGAAATATAGGAACTCCCTCCACCCATGCAGACCTCATCCCATCTGATTTAGTAGATCATAGATTTAGAGCTGCCAGGGACGTTAGCTGCCATGTAATCCAATTTCTCCATTTTGCATGAAGCAACTGAGATCTAAAGAAATTAAATGATTTGTCCAAAATCTCAGAGCTAGATGAATTTGAACCAGTATCATCTGACTCCAAAATCTAGTGAGTATTCTTGCTAATGTGTCATGTAATGCTTCTTCTACGTAGATGTTAGAGACTTACATAAGACACACAAAAGTCAACAATTTTATTTATTTATAGTCCAATGTTCAAATTCTGATGGCAAACACTTACTATGTGTATATCCTTGGGTAAATTATTCAACTTCCCTGGGACTTAGTTTTCTTACTTATATTATAAAGGGGTTGGACTAAATGCCCTCTGAGATCCCTTCCAGATCTAAATCAAAGATTCCACATAAACAGCAAAAGCTTACAAATTTATACATTACATGAAGTCCAGTGTGAATTATTGAGGATTTTAAAGAAAGACAAGTTTATTCTTTTCAAATATACACAGTAAACAGGAAGCAGGGCAAGTTGTGGCCCTTTTGAGACCTGCTTTAATAAATAGATAAGAATGATGTACAATTAGCATAATAATTGTTTTATGTAAATGCTTGTTTCTAAAATGCTCGAAACAGCTTGCTTTCTTGAGCATTTAAATATCCCACTGTGATCTTATTTACAATGTTCATTTACTTAGCAAAACTTTCACAGAGTTCAAAAAACAAAAACTATAGTCTTACACATGACTTAATTGTCACAATTTTTGAATCTTAGAACTCAGAATGGAAAGAATATAAATCATTATCGAATCTAACCTATGTTCAAAAAAGATTATTGCATACTTATGGTGTGTTTACTTGAAAACTTACTCACTATTTCCCAAGGCAATCAAGGACAATTTTGGGTAGCGCTAATTGCTGAAATTGCTTTTCCTGATATCAAATCTAAATTCATAATTTTTTATCTTCTACCCATGTGTACTGTGTGGGTAAAAAACAAATTTAATCTTTTGTCTGTCCAGCAGCTAGCTTTTCGAATACTTGAAGATCCTATCATGTCTCCTGTCTACTGAATCATCTCATCTTTGATTAAACATCCTCAATTCTTTCATATGGTATTCATATGCTACAGACTGCAGACCTTTCACCATCCTAGTACTCTTTCTCCAGTTTATTAACATCTTTCCTAAACTGAGCTGATTAGAATTGAACACAATGTGGTTTGACCAAGAAAGAATATAGAAGGACCATCACTTCCTTATTTCTGGAAGTTAAGCTTTTTGTGCAGCCCAAAGTAACATTCCCTTTTTATTGCACAGATATTTTACCATGACTTAAATTTTTATCATACAAACATATTTATTTTCCTTCACAGTGGAGCTAGGCTATGTTTGCACAGTAGTTAGAGTGCCAGGTCTGGAGTCAAAATGAGTCTTCCTGAACTCACATTCAGCATCAGACACTAGCTGTATAAACCTGGGTAAGATACTTAGCCTGCTCAGCTCATCTGTAAAATGAGCTGGAGAAGGAAATGCAAACCACTCTAGTTATCTCTGCCAAGAAAATCTCAAATGAGATTAGGAAGAAGTGGACACAAATAAACAACAGCGAATTTAGAAGGGGCAAATTTTTTATCTTTTTTTTTGTAGAAGAACGGCATAAAGATATTATCAGAACCATGACTGGTAAAGAAGATTACTTGATTTCTTAAGGAGAGTGATGTAGATGATGTGGAATTTTATTCTGTTGGTCTCCAAACAATTTTTAATAATATTTTGTAGTGAGTTTTGCTTTAGTTATTATGGCATTTTTCTTTTTTCAAAACAAAGGCCTTTTCTGTAACTTTTTTTTTTTTTTTTTGGGTGAAAATCCTGAAGTACATGGTATGAAGCTAGAACTTATAAAATAATACTAAAATTTGAAAATTATCTAAACTACTCCATAATGTTAATAAATCAACCATATTTGTAAAATACTACATTTGGGTACATTTATATGTATCTGGAACATACCCATTTCAATCATTAGCAGATGCATAAGGAATCTTTTACTGCATGTATTTTTACATATGTTTATGAAAAGCTTGATTTCATTATCAGTGGGAGCTTGGACTTCAACAAGAAAAGGCCACTTACTGGATATTGTAAAGACATCAATTGCTTCAATAGCAGAGAATGAGTTCTTAAGATGTCCTTTTTATGTGATAAGAGAAATAGAGGCCTTGCTTTCTACCATAGGCTGTGATGAACAGTCAATATGATCACTGATTATTTCTGGAATTTATCATACAAACTAATTGCTGATAGATGTCTATTGAAATCTCCTAACTAAATTGTGTTTCTCTCTCTCTCTCTCTCTCTCTCTCTCTCTCTCTCTCTCTCTCTCTCTCTCTCTCTCTCTCTCTCTCTCTCTGTCTCTCTCTCTCTCTCTCTCTCTGTCTCTCTCTGTCTGTCTCTCTCTTTCTCTCTCTCTCTCTCTGTCTCTGTCTCTCTCTGTCTCTCTGTCTCTGTCTTTGTCTCTCTGTCTCTGTCTCTCTCTCTGTGTCTCTGTCTCTGTCTCTCTCTCTCTGTCTCTCTCTCTCTGTCTCTCTGTCTCTCTCTCTGTCTCTCTGTCTCTCTCTCTCTCTTTCTCTCTCTCTCTCTCTCTCTCTCTCTCTCTCTCTCTCTCTCTCTCTCTCTCTTCCTCTCTTTTTCTCTCTCTCTCTCTCACACACACACATACATACATTCATATATATAATTTAGTGTGTGCATGTACATATATGTATATACATATGTGAATATATATAATATAGAGATGGAGACAGAGAAAGAGACAGAGACAGAGATAGACAGAGAAACAATGAGAGACATAGAGAGAGAGGAGAGAGAGAGAGAGAGAGAGAGAGAGAGAGAGAGAGAGAGAGAGAGAGGAATGCTGTATAAAAATCAAGGATGGGGTATGTATTTAACTCCTCTGGTGTCTTTGTATTCTCAGTATGCAACAATGAGAATGACTTCTGGCTATTGATTGTAATATAATTATCCTTAAAGAAAATTTTGTTCCACTATTTATCAGAATTAGAGATTTTTGTCTGCTGTACTCAGAGCCTATTTTGTACCTGCTTCTTAAGCAATATATGGTACAAATAACCACATGCTGTTAATTTGAACAATCAAAACAGGATAGCAATCATTTTATAATTTTGTTTAAACAAAATTAAACTTACTTTTCATCCACATTGACTAGTCATAAGCTTTTGAAAATAACAAGAGAGAAATACATAAGTAGCTGCTTTCTTTGTGATTATTGATTTTCATTGAGATTCTTGGACACACGGACAGCATGGTAGAATCCTTATTCCTTTGGCTCAGATCAATTGTTAAGTTTGCTATCAAAGTGCAAATCAGGAATTCCCATCTCTTTGATGGCAAATTTATTTATTTCCTTTAGAACCTAAAGAATATGTTTTTAAAGCCCACCTCATGGATCTTCTTAAGAATAATAGTGTATTCTCTCATCTCTACTTTATTAATAGAATAATCTCCCTTTTTTTTTCTTTCTTTGAAAGAGCCATCATGTCTGAGATCAGTTTGAAAATCTATTTATCCATGAAGCATTGAAAATTCAAGAAGAAGACTAGCCTTTTGAATAAATTCTTTGTGGAGAATTTGTAGGAATATGTGGATTAGGGCCTCAGGGGATGAGAAGACATTATAAAAGGAATCTACATTATAAAAGGAATACATCCATCAGTGAGATGACAGAAATATTAAAGAGTGAAGGTATCTTATGTAAGAATGCTGGAACATAGTTAAAACGAGTGATTTGTCAAAGATTTGACTTTAAATGCATATTAGCAGGGTATAGTGAATAGATAGCTGGTTTTGGAGTCAGGAAGGCCTAGGATCAAATTTGCCTGACATAAAATGGCCGTGTAATGGTGGACAATTAATTTAACCTCTAGGCAACATTCTAGGGGCAGCTGGGGATGACCTAAAATCAGGAAGTCTCATTTTGCTGAATTCAAATCTGGCTTCAGATGTTTATTGGCTTTATTGTGTGATTCACGGCAAGTCACTTAACCCTATTTGCCTCAATTCTTCATCTCTAAAATAAGCTGGAGAAGGAAATGCTTTGTAAAGAAAATCTCAAAAGGGATCCCAAGAGTCAGACATGACTGAACAACCAGCAGCTTTCTAGGTTTTTCAGGACGTTTGCTAGGCACTACACTAGGCACTGGAAGTACAAAGAAACGTAAAAGATAATCTCTATTCTTAAGCATACAAATGTTGAAGACAACATGCAAATAACGATGTAAAAACAAGTTCTACAACAGATAAATTAATGATAATTATCAAAAGAAAGGCATTCAAATTAAGGGGAATTGGGAAAGGTTTCCTTTAGAAAGTAGAATTTTGGTTAGAACTTGAAGAAAACCAGAGAGGTCAAGAGATAGAGATTAGGAGGGAAAAATACTTCCTAGGAAGTTGGGGGGGATAGCCTGTGAAAATGTCCAGAGTCAGAAGATGGAGTGACATGTGCAAAGAATAACAAAGGAGGGCAATATCATTGGATCAAAGAATAAATGACAGGGATTAAGGTGTAAGAAGACTGGGAAGTTAGGAAGGAGGCAGGTTAAGGAGGATTTTGAATGCCAAACAGAGGATTTTGTATTTTATTCTAGAGGTGATAGGTAGTTGTTGGACTTTATTGAAATAAGAGTTAACATGGTTACACCTACACTTTAGGAAAATCATTTTGGCTACTAGTGTAAGATGGATTGTATTAGAGAAAAACTTGTGGCAGGTGACAGCAATAGTGTAGGTATGAGAGTATCATCACCTGTAACAACATGGTGGCAGTGCCACAGGAGAGGAGGGCAAATTCAAGAGATGTTACAAATATAACTGGAGGAGAAGCAGGGCATATTGGAAATGCATGTGATGGAAAAATGCATTAGTTAAAAAAAAATGAGGGACCAAAGCTGTTAGGATTACTAAGTGAGAACTCAGGTTGTCTGGACAGTGACAAGGTGAGAATTCAGGACAATTAAAAGGTGAGAACTCAGGTTGACTTGATGGAAGGAGCAGGCTCATTGGCTGAGGTGGTTCTTCCCAGAAGCCCTTGCATTATCCCACGCCCATTCTCTGGGAGAATAAAAGAGAGAACAGTGGGCCTGGAAAAGGAGTCTACATGGAGAAGGATAAGAGCTGGAGGAGATTCAAGGAGAAGACTTTGCATTACATCTGGCTTGACGGGGCTTTCTGCAGGAAGGGAAGTCACTTCTAAGGACAAGAGTGAACAGCAACTGCCTGGAGACAACGGTTCACTACAGGAAGAAGAATCTGTCTGAGAGATTTGAGTAGACACAGCAGATTTCTTCCCAGAGAGTGATCCGGCAGCTTCTAGAGACGACAGCTCGCTACAATTGGCGTCCACACGTGGGGCAAGGACTTTTGCTTATCCTGACAAGAGGAGCTAGACCAGACCTTCGCAATTTGGCGCCTGAACAGGGACAGACACAGTCCTGATTCCAGTGGAAAAGCTTCCAATCTAGATCTCAGTCTCTCTGACCCAGAACCGTGAGTAACGAGGAAACTTTGTTAAAGATTAAGTGAGCGTGCTAATAGATAAATAAGGAACTTAACTTGTTAAGGGCTAAACCAGGAATCTCTTATAGCTGAAATGGGGCAGATGTTAGCTATATTCAATCCCTGGACCTCAGCCGACTCAACCTCAGCCCCAGACGCAACCTCAGCTCCATTCAGGAGTGGTACTATAGAGAGTATAATCAACATAATTGAGGAGCAGAGTTTACTTGTAACCTGGGTACAGATTGCTAAACTCTTGGCTGCATTAAGACGCACATCCCCTTGGTTCTTAGAGGAAGAAAAGATAGATGTAGATAAATGGAAGCTAGTGGGATATGAAATGAAAGAATTTCAAGCAAAAAATGGGCCTCGTTCAATTTCTGCAGAAGTATTTTATATCTACAACATAGTTCAATTAGCCTTAAACTATCAAGCAAGTTGTAGGAGAAGGAAAAGTTCTAAAAATGAACAGAGGAGGAAGTGTGAGGAAAAAAGGAAAGATCAAGATCTTTCCCTAGAGCAAGAGGATTTAAATGAGGAATTATGGTATGATTCTCTTGAAGAAGCTTCAACCCTGCCTAGAGAACAGATTATTGACAGGCCCACATCAACCCCACCTTCAGAGATGGAGGAAGAAAGAGGGGAAGAGGCAGAAACACAAACAGAATTGCCTGTGAAGCAGCCTAAGCCTATGACAAGATTAGAAAAAGCATTGGTTAAAGCTAAGAGAGAAGGACAGGATATAAGTGTTTTTATACATGCATATCCTGTGATTGAAGAGATTGACTCTGTAGGTAAAAAAAGGAGAAGATATGCACCTTTAGATTTGAATAAAATTAAGGATTTGAAAAAAGGTTGTACCCTTTATGGGGCTACATCAGCTTATGTCAAAATGTTACTAGATGGTTTGTCTTATGAAGTCCTAACCCCGAATGATTGGAAATCCATAGCAAGGACATGCCTGGAACCTGGAGAAAATTTATTATGGCTTTCGGAATTTCATGAATTATGTAAAATTCAAGTCAGATGCAATTTGGAAATAGGAGTTAACACACAATTCACTTTTGAGCACTTGGCTGGTGAAGATCGGTATGGAGAGAATTCGGAACAGATTAATTACACCATGACAATATATGAACAAATTGCTAAGGCTGCAATAAAAGCTTGGGGTGTCCTTCCTGGACAGAAAGATCGTGGAGAGGCTTTCACTAAAATACAGCAAGGTCCCAATGAACCTTTTGCAGATTTTGTGGGACGTTTGCAAACTGCTGTCAAAAGAACTATTGGAGAAAATGCAGCTACAGAAATAATGACCAGACATCTGGCTAAGGAAAATGCCAATGAGATTTGCAAAAGAATTATATGGGGATTAGACAAAGATGCTCCTTTAGAGGAGATCATAAGACGCTGTGCTACAGTAGGAACAAATGCTTTTTACACCCGGACAATGATGAATGTGGAAAGACAGGGTCCCTCCTGGCAAGGGCCTTCTAGAGAAACTCGGCAATGTTTTCAATGTGGAAAAATTGGGCATCTAAGAGCTCAGTGTAGGTATGGAGATACAGTGAGAAGACAGGGTGAAAGAAGACCTAAAACCCCATGTCCAAAATGTAACAGAGGACTCCATTGAGCATCAGAGTGTAGAATAATTCAGGGAAATGGGATGAGGGGCCCAGGTCCAGGGCCCCAGGCAAAAAAGACTTGTGGCATGATGGCAGCTGATGTTACACCCAAAGAACTTTTAGAATGCAAGGACTCTGATTTAATCAATCAGCAGAGAAGCAATCACATGGCAGAAAGGGATTACCTGATAAGTGAGCCAAAAGGCAATCAGATTGCAAAAATGGATTACACTTGGGGAGAATACAGGCCTTTTAAACCAACAGGGCTGTGTTCAGTGCAAACAACTCCAATGTAATTGCCAGATGATGAGAAGAGATTTAAAAGTTGTAAATAGAAGGAAATTAGATAGGTTGGCTGCCTGGGAGAGAGGGTTTGCTTGTATTTCTTCAGCAGGAGAAGGAATCAGATGGGTGCCAACGAGTCATATTCGCCTTGTCCATCAGAGAGAGACAGAAAAAGAGAAAGACCTCAAAATAAAGGAGAAGATCTAAGAAACATCTTACACCGAAAGAGCATGGCTAATAAAAAGACTGTTAAAGAACTTTAAAACCAGCAGGAATCATTGGACTTCCTCACACAAGATGAGACTAATGGACAATGGACTTATGGACATTTATAAATTTTCAATTTATGATTATTTGATTATGTTATTTGTCATATACTTCTAGCATGTATTATGTTACTATGTTACTTATGTGCTTATGTAATTTATGTAATTATCTGTAATACTTCCCATATTGATGGATTTATGTTTCAAGGTCATGACTGTCCTATGTTCTAAATCAAAAGAAAGGGGGAGATGTTAGGATTACTAAGTGAGAACTCAGGTTGTCTGGACAGTGACAAGGTGAGAATTCAGGACAATTAAAAGGTGAGAACTCAGGTTGACTTGATGGAAGGAGCAGGCTCATTGGCTGAGGTGGTTCTTCCCAGAAGCCCTTGCATTATCCCACGCCCATTCTCTGGGAGAATAAAAGAGAGAACAGTGGGCCTGGAAAAGGAGTCTACATGGAGAAGGATAAGAGCTGGAGGAGATTCAAGGAGAAGACTTTGCATTACATCTGGCTTGACGGGGCTTTCTGCAGGAAGGGAAGTCACTTCTAAGGACAAGAGTGAACAGCAACTGCCTGGAGACAACGGTTCACTACAGGAAGAAGAATCTGTCTGAGAGATTTGAGTAGACACAGCAGATTTCTTCCCAGAGAGTGATCCGGCAGCTTCTAGAGACGACAGCTCGCTACAATTGGCGTCCACACGTGGGGCAAGGACTTTTGCTTATCCTGACAAGAGGAGCTAGACCAGACCTTCGCAATTTGGCGCCTGAACAGGGACAGACACAGTCCTGATTCCAGTGGAAAAGCTTCCAATCTAGATCTCAGTCTCTCTGACCCAGAACCGTGAGTATCGAGGAAACTTTGTTAAAGATTAAGTGAGCGTGCTAATAGATAAATAAGGAACTTAACTTGTTAAGGGCTAAACCAGGAATCTCTTATAGCTGAAATGGGGCAGATGTTAGCTATATTCAATCCCTGGACCTCAGCCGACTCAACCTCAGCCCCAGACGCAACCTCAGCTCCATTCAGGAGTGGTACTATAGAGAGTATAATCAACATAATTGAGGAGCAGAGTTTACTTGTAACCTGGGTACAGATTGCTAAACTCTTGGCTGCATTAAGACGCACATCCCCTTGGTTCTTAGAGGAAGAAAAGATAGATGTAGATAAATGGAAGCTAGTGGGATATGAAATGAAAGAATTTCAAGCAAAAAATGGGCCTCGTTCAATTTCTGCAGAAGTATTTTATATCTACAACATAGTTCAATTAGCCTTAAACTATCAAGCAAGTTGTAGGAGAAGGAAAAGTTCTAAAAATGAACAGAGGAGGAAGTGTGAGGAAAAAAGGAAAGATCAAGATCTTTCCCTAGAGCAAGAGGATTTAAATGAGGAATTATGGTATGATTCTCTTGAAGAAGCTTCAACCCTGCCTAGAGAACAGATATTGACAGGCCCACATCAACCCCACCTTCAGAGATGGAGGAAGAAAGAGGGGAAGAGGCAGAAACACAAACAGAATTGCCTGTGAAGCAGCCTAAGCCTATGACAAGATTAGAAAAAGCATTGGTTAAAGCTAAGAGAGAAGGACAGGATATAAGTGTTTTTATACATGCATATCCTGTGATTGAAGAGATTGACTCTGTAGGTAAAAAAAGGAGAAGATATGCACCTTTAGATTTGAATAAAATTAAGGATTTGAAAAAAGGTTGTACCCTTTATGGGGCTACATCAGCTTATGTCAAAATGTTACTAGATGGTTTGTCTTATGAAGTCCTAACCCCGAATGATTGGAAATCCATAGCAAGGACATGCCTGGAACCTGGAGAAAATTTATTATGGCTTTCGGAATTTCATGAATTATGTAAAATTCAAGTCAGATGCAATTTGGAAATAGGAGTTAACACACAATTCACTTTTGAGCACTTGGCTGGTGAAGATCGGTATGGAGAGAATTCGGAACAGATTAATTACACCATGACAATATATGAACAAATTGCTAAGGCTGCAATAAAAGCTTGGGGTGTCCTTCCTGGACAGAAAGATCGTGGAGAGGCTTTCACTAAAATACAGCAAGGTCCCAATGAACCTTTTGCAGATTTTGTGGGACGTTTGCAAACTGCTGTCAAAAGAACTATTGGAGAAAATGCAGCTACAGAAATAATGACCAGACATCTGGCTAAGGAAAATGCCAATGAGATTTGCAAAAGAATTATATGGGGATTAGACAAAGATGCTCCTTTAGAGGAGATCATAAGACGCTGTGCTACAGTAGGAACAAATGCTTTTTACACCCGGACAATGATGAATGTGGAAAGACAGGGTCCCTCCTGGCAAGGGCCTTCTAGAGAAACTCGGCAATGTTTTCAATGTGGAAAAATTGGGCATCTAAGAGCTCAGTGTAGGTATGGAGATACAGTGAGAAGACAGGGTGAAAGAAGACCTAAAACCCCATGTCCAAAATGTAACAGAGGACTCCATTGAGCATCAGAGTGTAGAATAATTCAGGGAAATGGGATGAGGGGCCCAGGTCCAGGGCCCCAGGCAAAAAAGACTTGTGGCATGATGGCAGCTGATGTTACACCCAAAGAACTTTTAGAATGCAAGGACTCTGATTTAATCAATCAGCAGAGAAGCAATCACATGGCAGAAAGGGATTACCTGATAAGTGAGCCAAAAGGCAATCAGATTGCAAAAATGGATTACACTTGGGGAGAATACAGGCCTTTTAAACCAACAGGGCTGTGTTCAGTGCAAACAACTCCAATGTAATTGCCAGATGATGAGAAGAGATTTAAAAAGTTGTAAATAGAAGGAAATTAGATAGGTTGGCTGCCTGGGAGAGAGGGTTTGCTTGTATTTCTTCAGCAGGAGAAGGAATCAGATGGGTGCCAACGAGTCATATTCGCCTTGTCCATCAGAGAGAGACAGAAAAAGAGAAAGACCTCAAAATAAAGGAGAAGATCTAAGAAACATCTTACACCGAAAGAGCATGGCTAATAAAAAGACTGTTAAAGAACTTTAAAACCAGCAGGAATCATTGGACTTCCTCACACAAGATGAGACTAATGGACAATGGACTTATGGACATTTATAAATTTTCAATTTATGATTATTTGATTATGTTATTTGTCATATACTTCTAGCATGTATTATGTTACTATGTTACTTATGTGCTTATGTAATTTATGTAATTATCTGTAATACTTCCCATATTGATGGATTTATGTTTCAAGGTCATGACTGTCCTATGTTCTAAATCAAAAGAAAGGGGGAGATGTTAGGATTACTAAGTGAGAACTCAGGTTGTCTGGACAGTGACAAGGTGAGAATTCAGGACAATTAAAAGGTGAGAACTCAGGTTGACTTGATGGAAGGAGCAGGCTCATTGGCTGAGGTGGTTCTTCCCAGAAGCCCTTGCATTATCCCACGCCCATTCTCTGGGAGAATAAAAGAGAGAACAGTGGGCCTGGAAAAGGAGTCTACATGGAGAAGGATAAGAGCTGGAGGAGATTCAAGGAGAAGACTTTGCATTACATCTGGCTTGACGGGGCTTTCTGCAGGAAGGGAAGTCACTTCTAAGGACAAGAGTGAACAGCAACTGCCTGGAGACAACGGTTCACTACAGGAAGAAGAATCTGTCTGAGAGATTTGAGTAGACACAGCAGATTTCTTCCCAGAGAGTGATCCGGCAGCTTCTAGAGACGACAGCTTGCTACACAAAGCCAAGGTGTAGAAGAAGTCCTTTAACTATCAGTTATTGAAAAAAGCTGTGGGACCTCCCTCTCCCCCAAAAAACAAAAAAACAACCCACCCCCAAACCAGAAAGAGAGGCTGCCATGAAAGGTTTGTTTGTTTTTCCTAATCAATACAATGTTTCATTTCTGTCATCTTCAAATTATAGTTTCTAGCAAGATACATAATTGATATTAGTGGGAATCTATATGTGTTTGAGAAAGAGAAACAGACAGACAGAGACAGAGGGAGACAGAGAGAGAGAGAGAGAAACAGAAACAGAGACAGACAGAAACAAAAACATAGAGAGATAGAGAGAGATAGACAGAGACAGAGAGAGACAGAGACAGAAACAGAGACAGAAACAAAAACACAGAGAGATAGACAGAGATAGACAGAGACAGACAGACAGAGAGAGAGACAGAGAGAGAGGGAGAGAGGGAGACAGAGAGAGAGAGAGAGAGAGAGAGAGAGAGAGAGAGAGAGAGAGAGAGAGACAGAGAGACAGAGAGAGAGAGACAGAGAGACAGAGACAGAGAGACAGAGACAGAGAGACAGAGAGACAGAGAGAGACAGAGAGGGAGAGAGAGAGAGAGAGAAACAGAGACATAGACAGAAACAGAGACAGAAACAAAAACACAGAGAGATAGACAGAGATAGACAGAGACAGACAGACAGAGAGAGAGACAGAGAGAGAGGGAGAGAGGGAGACAGAGAGAGAGAGAGAGAGAGAGAGAGAGAGAGAGAGAGAGAGAGAGACAGAGAGAGACAGAGAGAGACAGAGAGACAGAGAGAGAGAGAGAGAGAAACAGAGACAGAGACAGAAACAAAAACATAGAGAGATAGACAGAGACAGACAGAGAGACACACAGACCCCCCCACACACAGAGAGACACAGAGATTCTAACCACAAGCATAGGATTGCTTCCCTCCTCCCCTTAATTTCATGCAAATATACACAAAAGATTGCCAATAAATTCAGCTTTCTCCCCCAGTGACTGTTGTGTTTTCAGCTCTGAGGTCAAGCACTAACATAATTTGGGGTTGTGGTCACAGATGATTAGCCTTTTGTCAGATGTAAGCTGTCTTTTGGCCTAGGGCGGAACTGTGACTGCTCTGTTAATAAATGTCACTCATTTGGCCCGTTAGTGCTGAAGAATGCTTTGCTACAAACCCTAATTCTCAACATAGAGGGAATCAGTTAACAGTGGCATTTTCATAGTCTCCTTTTTATGGCAGATTCCAGGACGGTATTTTTCTTTACAGCTCCAGCACACTGCCTTTTATGCAGATATGACTCTAACTAAGCAACAAAAATAGATCATTATGCATGTCAGAGATGGGGATAATGATTCAACGTCAATTTGGATCACAGAAAACTTGACTTGCTTGTTAGAAAATTTTAGAAAAATGGGAGACCTCTATGAAGAATTTGCGGAAGGACAAGGATAGGAATTTTGTGGGAAGAGAAGACACACAGTGGTTATAATCTCCAACGATATTGTAAGCTATACATCAATTCCCCATTAGATTTCATATAGATTTGAGGCATTTCTGTTCTGGGGCCTTTTGGTAGATGCATTTTCATAAGTGCATCTGGTTTTGTTATGAAAAAACCTCAAACAGTTCATTTTTGGTATTCATTTCTTTCATGTTATGAAAAAAAAAAAACCTAAAATTGATTCACAAGGCATAACTGCCTCCTTATATATTCACTCTGCCTACCTTACAGTCCTTCTATGAATGAAAAAAAATTTCTTATAATTTTATCCTGAACATTTTTTTTAAAAAGCATAGCCAAATAGATTTATAGACTCATATGTTTTCTTGGCCTAGTGCCTAATATGCCTGTTGGATAATAGGATGCTGGTACCTACTCTGTTGAGATCATGGATCTATTGAATTTAGTATTTCAATCATGATCCATAGTGATAGAATATCCAAATGAATTGTGTTTCTTAGATTAGAAAGTCCTGAAGGGCAAGAACTGCCTTTTGTCTGTTTATGTATTCCCAATGCTTAATTCAGTACCCTGGCACACAGTAGGTATTTAATATTGCTGACTGACTTGACTGACTATTTATAGGAATACTTTTGCTTTCTGGAAGAACAGAAACTCATTGTGCTGCTACCTCTCACTGGGTCCCATTTTTTACTTAGGTAGAGAAACATAGGATCACAGCATAAACTCTTAGAGCTGAAAAGTACCACAGAGATCACTTGACATTATTTCCTCCCCACAAATGCATCTATAGGATGATTTTGGATCTTCCACAGACAGCTTTATTACTTAATACTTCAAATTCCAGTGTTTCTTGTCAAGCATAGTTGATTTCACAAATTCTGAGCAGGGCTGATTCTGTGATCAGGATGCACAGTAGGATGTCTATGTTTCACAGTGCCTTATACAAAAGAGGAACTTAAAGTCTTATTAATTTAAATCTGATTGAATGAAATTGTATAAAGTTATATGTATATAGCTTTGAATAGACTGTGGTCCATGGATATGACTTGAATTTTGGTTTCAATTTTGTCATTAATTAGGTATGTGACCAAGATATTCATGTTACTATTCATGTCCTCAGTCACAACATCTATGAAATGGGGATAATAATGCATAACATTTGCAGTGTCTGCTTTGAAGAGTTGCAGTGAAGACCTAAATATCATCTACCTTTCTTCTTTACTCTAAGGAACACCTAGCTTAATATTCACTTGGCAGATCAATTCTCCTAAGTATGTTGATTCCTTCTATTGAAATGTAAATCCCTTTAGCACTATCTATTATATTTATAACACTAGAACTCACCACAGTGCTTGGTATGTGTAAATTCTCTATTATTAAATTATTCATTCAATGAATAAAAATTATTTGCAAATGCTATAATACTCTATGAATGTCAGTAATTATATTTTTGGCATATATTATCTTTGAAACACTTTCCAGCTTTAATTATGTAGTTACTTCATTCATTTAAAGTGATATTACTGTTCTCAGATTCTACATTTTTATGAATTACATTGCATTTTAGCCTTCTTTGTATCACCAGTGCTTAGCAGAGTGCCTGGCACATAGTAGCCATTAAATATTTATTAATTATTGACTGTCGTGTAAATCCTGAAAAAAAGATGATTTGTCAGTCACATTTTTCAGGAATATAAAATACTTGATGGCAGATTCTCTGTGTTCTAAATCAAAGTTCAAAAGCATTTAAAGGAGACACAGAAAGCATGATGTAAAGAGCATAGGTTATGGGAGATAAATCACCTAACTTGAGATTTTCCATTCATTAATCCAGGAAACCCTGATCAAGTTATTTCTCTTCCCTGGACTTCAGTTTCCCCATCTGCAAAAGATATGAATAGGACTAGTTGGTCTTTAATGCTATGAATACCATAAGCATTACCCAGTGGATTCTAGATTTAATTCTGAAAATAGAGATAGCTAGCTCCTCTGAAATGCTCTACTGAAAAATGGAACTTTATTTGCTATCCTATGAGAGGTGTTAAGTCATTGAACATGTTCAGTGGGATTTGTTAATATATGGGGATCCACACCGCCAATCTTAATGTACCTAAGGAATGGCACATCACACGTGGATATAACTTCTTCAGTTTTATTTCTGCAAAGGAGACAAAGGCAGTTTACTTATCCTGCAATTACCATAGGTAGAGAGCTATCAATAAAAAGCCTTTGCTTTTCCCAGCAGTTATGCAATCCTAATAATTAAATCTACACATCTGCTAAATAACAGTAGATTCAAAGTCTAGCAATTTACATGGAAGAAAACATATGTCATCCTGGTATAATCTCTTCACTTTCAGGATGAATGCTGTGAATAGTATACACCCTGCAGTGATTAATCTATCAAAATACTCTACACCATTTACTCCATTTTATTACATCCTGTGTCACAGGAGATAGTACAGCTGTTTCAGGGTAGAAAGCAAAGAACCATCACAGAATTAAAACATTTTCTGACTAGGTGCAGTAAGCCTGATGTCCCTGAATGCTCAGGAATGAGCCCATCAAGTTTCTTCAATGGAGTGATTTTCTGAAGCTTCAGTCATGTCAACAAGCTTGCCATTTCAATCAATAGCATAATATGGGCCTGAAACATAAAATGAAAAGACTCTTTGTTCAACTGTCATTATAATGCCCTGAGTTTAAATTCTCTCTCCTTCAGCTTGGGATTCAGTGGCCTAGAATGTCAGTCAGTCTGAATTGACTTAAAACTTATGAATACTTATGAAATAAAAAAAAAAAAAAAAAACAACTCACTAAACCCACATGTAGTTTTTATTCCTCCATCCACACAAAGCACAACTCTTCCATGCCTTAGCAGCAGATGGTCTTCATAAGCTAATATGGTAAAAAATATTCATATCTTGGTAGTTGAATTTGCGTTAGTGAACAACTGAAATAACATTTATTGAGAACCTGTTCTGTACAAAACACAGTACGAAGTGTCAGTGATACAAATAGAAAAGTAATTCAGTCCTCAGACAACACCCAGTGGTAACATATATTTATATAAAGGAATATATATATACACACACACACATTATGTGTGTGTGTGTGTATGTTTGTGTGTGTGTGTGTGTGTGTGTGTGTGTGTGTGTGTGTGAAGACTGTGTTAGCACCCTGGATACCTTAGAATCAGCCGGAATCAGGATAAGCAAAAGTCCTTGATCTTTATTCTTGGTCTTTAGGGGTAGAAGTGAAGGGAATGGATCTCTGGGACCTCTCCTCTTTGTCTCCCGCCCAAAAAATGACTCTGGCTACTCTTACTCTACCCCCTAGTCCCTCCTACCATTCTCTGTAATCACCAAACTATTGGGACTGAACAGAATAGTGGGAAGGGCCATTTCCCCAGCATATTCTTATAGAGTATTGTCCAATCGGTAATTAGCCTCAAGTACTCGGTTGTCCAACCTCAGTCATCAACTCAGAGTTTCAGCCCTTTACATATAATATGTTTTTTATATATTTATATATATATATATATATGTATATGTACATATATTATATATATATATATATTTATGTATGTATAATATATATATATATATATGCATAGTTATATAAAGGGATACATGCACATATAATGTATGTTGTGTTTGTTCAGTACCTGGTACAAAGTAGGCACTTAATAAATGTTTATTGATTGATATAGTACATTGATTTATTTATCTATTGCAATTGGCTCAAGACCCTCCTAGATGTTTTCTCCCATGGTTAGCTACTATTGACTAGCACTCTACCTCTATTCAATGAAATTAGCTTTTACAAAGGGATATTTAAAAGATATAGACAAGAAAAAAAAAAAAAGTATGGACATTTCTTCCCAGCTCCTTGATACACTCTCATTAATCTCTTAGGAATAGGCTCATATATTGTCTACTTCTTGGTGCCATATGGCCTCAAAGGAGGAAAACCCTAAGATCTCTTCCTTTACAGAATTGTCTTTTATAAGCAAAAAAAGTCCAAAAGATTCACCAAGAGATCAAACAAAAAGTAAATGACTAAAGGGATTAGGTGTGAGATTAGGGTGAGGCTGTTTCATACCTTTCTGAAGATGCTTCCAGTTCTCACTGAGCCAAATGAAAAAGGCTTCTCCCAACTTTTTGGTTAACAGACTAGTACCAGTTACACACTATACACATGGCCAAGTTTCTCTAGGGCACCAGCATTATGTTTCATCATAGCTCTCCCAGTAGCAGACTCCTCAAACACTCCATGTGGAGATTTTACATTAGTCTAGTAAGCTGATGCAGTCTGTGCATCAATCCCTGTTACATAGATGTGTGTATAAAATACATTATATATTATACATGTGTACATGTATATATATGTATATGTAGATATGTGTACATATATATCTAAGATAAATATATATATATATATATATATATATATATAGTATTATTTATTTATATGGCATCCTATGGCCATAACTTCATTATCACCAGGGGACTAATCTACTGGTGATGAGTTGGTCTTTACTGAAACCTCTTCAGTCTGCCGCTAATGCCATAGTAGGACTTTTGGCATTAGATAATGAATTGAGCCCAGACCTTAATGGGAGAAGGATGGGGTTGGATTACTTTTGAGAAGTTGCAAAACTCCTTCAATAATACCCCAAAGTTCTCAAAGAAACAAAGGGTAGGCAGTGATTGCATTATTATCCTTGTTTTATAAATGGGGAAACTGAGGCTCAGCAAAAGGGAGCATCATGTCCAAGGTCTGCAAATAAGGAGAGAATTGAGAGATTCTGAGTTTAAATTAAGTAGTGTTGAGTAGCCTCTGTCTTTATGCCCAGACTAGGGATGTGTTTTAGACAAGAGAAACCATACAGATTCACAGGGATTTCAGAAGGATCCAATCCAACCCTTTCATTTCATAGATGAGGGATCTGTGACCCCAAGAAGGGTCTTATGGATGCCCCAAAGGTATCTTTCCTCTCCCTCCTTAAAAGAATGGATAGAAGAACGTTACTTATAAAGTACCCTAGTTTAGTTTTCCTTCACTGTGCCAAATATTCAGACTAGACAATTATAGATCATATCTTAGAGCAGGTGGAGACTTTAGAGGGCACCCAGTCCAATCTCCTCATTTGATAGAGACACTAAGTAAATTTTCCTGCGTTATTAATGGATAGAATGCTGGTCTTGGAGTCAGAGAGACTTGAATTTAAATCCAGCTTCAGACATTTAACCAGCTGTATGAGCCTGGCCAAGTCATTTAATCCTCTTTGGTTTCCCTATCTGTAAAATGAGCCGGAGAAGGAAATGGCAAGAAAATGCCAAATGGGGCCATAAAGAGTTGGACGTACCTGAAAATAACTGAACAATACTTTCCCAAGGTCACATACTACTAAATATGATTTGAGATTTGAACTTAGGTCCTCCTATTCCCCAGAGATAGTATTCTTTCCATTGTATCATATAAGAATGATTCTCAATGCAGCCCTTGATCAGACACTTCAGACAACAATTCAGGATGACCCAGCTTGGGCTTGACTTCTGAAAGGTCACATTTTAAAAAGCCAGCTATCAAGTGGATGGTAGGATAGTACAGTGGAAAGAGTACTGGCTGAATAGTCCAGAGACCCAGTTTCAAGTTCCAAGTCATCCAATAAGCACCAATTACTGTAGAGCCTCAAAGAATAGGAACCTCAATTTGGTTCCATGGGATGGGCTTAGGCAGTACACCCATGCGATGTATATCCAGAAGCTTCAGGGCCTGTGGATAAAAAGAACTTTAAGTAAAAGTAAGTCTAACCCAAAACACAGATATTATAAATCACAGGATCTAAAAAAAAACCAGAGATTACCTAGTCCAACCTTCTCATTTATAGGTAACACATAGAAAACTTATGTCACAGCCAGAATTTGAATCCAAGACTTTAGATATCTAAGTTAGTATTCTAATTACTATATCATGCTACCTTCCCTAGAGAATAAAATAATGATAAGCCTGAAAAGGGCCCAAGGGGTTATGGAGGCCATTCCCTTCATTTTATAGGTAAGACTTTGAGTAATTCATTTAATTTCTCTGAGTCTCAGTTTCCACATTTGTAAATTAAGAATAATTAATCATATTTACACAATACTTATCAAAAAAAAAAAAAAAAAAGAAAAGAAAAGAAACCAAGGGATATCTTTTTTTTAAACTTTACAAGTTCTATGACCTTTTTCAAAAATAATAGTTTATTTTTCTAAATATATGCAAACATAGTTTTCAGCATTTACCTTTGCAAAACCTTGTGTTCCAAATTTCCCCCTCTCTCCCTTTCCCCTTTCCAAGACAGCAAGCAATACAATATAGGTTAAACGTGAATTTTTTCTAAACATATTTTGATATTCATCACACTGCACAAGAAAAGTCAGATCAAAATGGGAAAAAAAAATGAGACAAAAAAAAAACCCTCTAACAAAACAACAACAACAGAAAGGTGCAGATAATAATGCTTTGATCCACATTCAGTCTTCATGATTGTCTCTCTGGATGTAGTTGGCATTTTACATCACAAGGCTACTGGAATTGTCTTGGATCACCTTATTGTTGAAAAGAGCCCAATCCATAATCTTCTTGTTACTGTGTACAATGCTCTCTTGATTCTATTCACTTCACTTAGCATCAGTTCATGTAAGTTTTCCCAGGCTTTTCTGAAATTAGCCTGTTCATTATTTTTTATAGAACAATAATATTTCATAATATCCATATGCCATAACTTTTTCAACCATCTGCCAACTAATGGGCATCCACCCCATTTCCAGTTTCTTAGGTCCATCTTTTTTTTTTTTAAACCATTACCATTGTCTTAGTACTGCTATCTGGCATCTAGCAATAACCAGTGGAACACAACAGTCTTCAAAGAATTAAAAATGAAGATCTCACCATGTGCAACAGACAGATTGTAATGGATGATGAATAGGCTGCAGCCTCTACCCAGTGAGAAACTTTGAAGAACAGAAATAAAAGGGGCCATCAGAGAAATAGATAATATGAAGGAAGTAGACATCCAGGGTGTTATATTGGTGTCTTCAAAGATATGAGGGTAAGAAGAACATTATGCTAGGTTAATATGAGAATATTAGTAATGTCTCTTGTGGTGAAGCTAAAGGAAGTTACAAAGACAAAAACCAAATAATTATTGACTTCAAGGGTCTTATGTTCTATTGGGTGGGTGAGTGAGGAGAGGTAAGTAGTTGGTGGAGGGAATCCCATATTCCCACATAAATAAATATAAAATAAATACCAAGTAATTTCAGAGTAGAGGAAATTAGAGGGATCAGAAAAAGTCTTGTGAAGGAGTCTCAAGTTGAATTTTGGGTTAACAAAAGCATTTTGAGAAGCAGACACAGAGAGTGCATTTAAGGGAATCCTTGCAAATGCATGGTGACAAGAGATAGAATACTGTATATGGGGAAAAGCAAGTATGACAGTTTGTTTAAAACATAGATCCTATAAAGAAGACTATCATGTAACAAAGCTGGAAAGGTCAGTTGGAGCCAGATTGTGAAAGATTAAAATGCAAAACAGGAATTTATATTTTATCTTACTGGCTAAAGGGAGCCACTGGAGTTTCTTGATGGGATGGGGGATGGCATGTCAGATCTGAATATAAACTTGACTAATGGTTGGAAGATTTATTGGTTGGGGGAAGGAAGGAGTCAGGAAAGCCAACAAGAGTCTGTTGCAATAATCTTGGTAAAAGCGGAGGAGGAATTGAACTAGAGGGGCAGTGGCTATGTGCACTGAGAAATAAATGTGAGTGATGTCACAAAGGGAAATCAATGGTTCTTGGCAACTGAAGAGCTGAGAATGATTTTGGGGTTGTCAACTTGAGTGACAGGAATAATAGTAGTGGCCTTTAGAAACAGGGAATTTAGGTAATTGTTTCCCCTATTGCCCTAAAGCATGTTGTAACTTCTTGTTCCTTTACTACCACCAGTTGTACCCTCCTAAATAAGAATTCCTTCCCCTTGATCCCTGTCCCCCTTAACTCACACATGTCAGCCTCCTCTGAACCTATCCGTACCCTCTTTCTTTCTCTACTGATCTCTTCCACCTGGAAACTGGAACTTCAACTCCTTGGCATCGCTGATCCTTTTTTTTTCATTTCTTTCATCTGTTGGTACTCACTGCAAATTGTCTTTTCTCTAAAGACTTAACCAGTCTCCTCCCATTCTAGCTGCTCATTTTTTTGTTCTTTATTTCACATAACCAGGAAGAAGACTTGGAAATACAGCCCTCTTGACATTATTGACCCTTCCACAGTTTTGTGCCGTCTTTGCTCAAAAAATTTCTTTTGAAATATACACCTTTCAATTATATCAGCTTTAAAAGTAAAACTTATATTTGATTAGATCTCTAAAAAAAAGTCTTATATAGGATTTTCCAATTCTTAAATAAAAGTATTCTACTTTGCCTGGACATTCTTCCTCCAGAATGGTATCTTGCCAGTGCCATCCTGGATTAATAAGTATTCTGATTGCCAACTTTTTTTTTTACATTAAGTTTCAGAAACATCTTTTCTGAAATGACTGATAGAATGCTAGATTTGGAGGCAGTAAAGCCCAATTAACATTAACTAGCTAGATGAACATGGGCTTATCACTTATTCTCCTCTGAGCCTGAGAATTTTGTATTAGATGACCTCCAATAACTGCCAGCTCTTATGCTCTAATAATCCTGAAACATTCTCATTGTGATTTTGTCAAGTTTTTGCTTTATTTGGTACTCTATGATTGTGTCCCAAAATCACTATGTTCTTTTGTCTCTCCTATCACACTAGGCTCCCCTCCCCCTACAAATTAAGCACATATTAAGCATCCAGCTTCCAGTACTAGTTTGTGGGCTAGATTATGATACCCATTAAGGTGTGATTTTCTTTCTCAGAAATGCTTTGGCCCTTCCTTCTGAAGAAGAATGACTTTCCTTTCACACTGGTCTATGGGAAAAAATGATGGGTGGCCACTTTTATACCAGTCCAGACAGTTAGCTAGCCACAGCAATAACTTCTGATTCATTTGCCTAGAGAAACATATATTTTTCTAACCCAGAAAAGTTGTAAAAACTAAATACTAATTCTCCTAATTTAAGATTTTTCTCTGGCAAAATACTGCTACTTCAAATCTATATCTTTCCCCTCTGGGAATCTTCCCAGTCATACCTTCCTCCCCTCAGCTTTACGTTATTACATACAGTTTGGTGTATAATTGGCTTATTAACTTTATCACAATTGGAAGAAAAAGTAAGTGTTTAGAAACAGAAAAATGAACAAACTATTAAATTTATTTTTAAAATTTTTTTAAATTAATTTTATAATTATAACATTTTTTGACAGTACATATGCATAGGTAAATTTTTTTTACAACATTATCCCTTGTACTCCCTTCTGTTCTGAATTTTTCCCCTCCTTCCCTCCACCCCCTCCCCTAGATGGCAGGCATTCCCATACATATTAAATATCTTATAGTATATCCTTGGTACAATATATATGTGCAGAATCGAATTTTGTTGTTGTTGTTGTTGCAAAGGAAGAATTGTATTCGGAAGCTAAAAATAATCTGGGAAGAAAAACAAAACAAAACAAAACAAAATGCTCACAGTTTACACTCATTTCCCAGTGTTCCTTTTCTGGGAGTAGCTGATTCTGTCTATCATTGATCAATTGGAATTGGATTAGCTCTTCTCTATGCTGAAGATATCCACTTCCATAAGAATTGATCCTCATACAGTATCATTGTTGAAGTGTATAATGATCTCCTAGTTCTTCTCATTTCACTCAGCATCAGTTGATGTAAGTCTCTCCAAGCCTCTCTGTATTCCTCTTGTTGGTCATTTCTTACATAACAATAATATTCCATAATATTCATATGCCATAATTTACCCAACCATTATCCAATTGATGGACATTCGTTCATTTTCCAGTTTCTAGCCACTACAAAAAGAGTTGCCACAAACATTTTGCCACATACAGGTCCCTTTCCCTTCTTTAGTATTTCCTTGGGATATAAACCCAGTAGTAGCACTGCTGGGTCAAAGGGTATGCACATTTTGATAATTTTGGGGGCATAATTCCAGATGGTTGGATTCTTTCACAACTCCACCAACAATGCATTAGTGTCCCAGTTTTCCACAGCCCCTCCAACATTCATCATTACTTTTTCCTGTCATCTTAGCCAATCTGACAGGTGTGTAATGATATCTCAGAGTTGTCTTAATTTGCATTTCTCTGATCAATAGTGATTTGGAACACTCTTTCATATGAGTGGAAATAGTTTTAATTTCATCATCTGAAAATTGTCTGTTCATATCATTTGACCATTTTTCAATTGGAGAATGGCTTGATTTCTTATAAATTAAAGTCAATTCTCTGTATATTTTGGAGATGAGGCCTTTATCAGAACCTTTAACTGTAAAAATATTTTCCCAATTTGTTATTTCCCTTCTAATCTTGTTTGCATTAGTTTTGTTTGTGCAGAAACTTTTTAATTTGATGTAATCAAAATTTTCTATTTTGTGATCAATAATGATCTCTAGTTTTCCTTTGGACACAAATTCCTTCCTCTTCCACAAGTCTGAGAGGTAGACTATCTTATGTTCCTCTAATTTATTTATGATCTCATTCTTTATGCCTAAATCTTGGACCCATTTTGATCTTATCTTAGTATGTGGTGTTAAATGTGGGTCCATGCCTAGTTTCTGCCATAATAATTTCCAGTTTTCCCAGCAGTTTTTGTCAAATTCTTATCCCAAAAGTTGGGATCTTTGAGTTTGTCAAACAGTAGATTGCTATTTTTATTCAGTATCTTTCTCTGTGAATCTAACTTATTCCACTGATCAACTAGTCTATTTCTTAGCCAATACCAAATGGTTTTGGCAACTGTTGCTTTATAATATAGTTCTAGATCAGGTACAGCTAGACCACCTTCATTTAATTTTTTTTTCATTACTTCCCTTGAAATTTTCGACCTTTTGTTGTTCCATATGAATTCTGTTGTTATTTTTTCTAGGTCATTAAAATAGTTTCTTGGGAGTCTGATTGGTATAGCACTAAATTAATAGATTAGTTTAGGGAGTATTGTCACCTTAATTATATTTGCTTGGCCTATCCAAGAGCACTGAATGTCTTTCCAATTATTTAAATCTGACTTTATTTTTGTGGCAAGTGTTTCATAATTTTGCTCATATAATTCCTGACTTTCCTTTGGTAGATATATTCCCAAATATTTTATACTATCAACAGTTATTTTGAATGGAATTTGTCTTTGTATCTCTTGCTCTTGGATTGTATTGGTAATATATAAAAATGCTGAGGATTTATGTGGATTTATTTTGTATCCTGCAACTTTGCTAAAGTTCTGAATTATTTCTAATAGCTTTTTAGCAGAGCCTTTGAGGTTCTCTAAGTATACCATCATGTCATCTGCAAAGAGTGATAGTTTGATTTTCTCATTTCCCTTCTCTAATTCCTTGAATCTCTTTCTCGGCTCTTATTGCCGAGGCTAGCATTTCTAGTACAATATTGAATAGTAATGGTGATAGCGGGCAACCTTGTCTCACTCCTGATCTTACTGGGAAAGGTTCCAGTTTATCACTATTACATATGATGTTTACTGATGGTTTTAAATATATGCTCATTATTTTAAGGAATAGTTTATTTATTCCTATACTCTCAAGCGTTTTTAGTAGGAATGGATGTTGGATTTTATGAAATGCTTTTTCTGCATCTATTGAGAGGATCATATGTTTTTTATCAATTTGATTATTAATATGGTCAATTATACTAATAGTTTTCCTAATATTAAACCAGCCCTGCATTCCTGGTATAAATCCCAGTTGGTCATAGTGTATTATCCTGGGGATGATTTTCTGAAGTCTTTTTGCTAATATCTTATTTAAGATTTTAGCATCAATATTCATTGAGGAGATTGGTCTATAGTTTTCTTTCTCAGTTTTCAATCTACCTGGTTTAGGTATCAGTATCATGTCTGTGTCATAAAAGGAATTTGGTAGGACTCCTTTAATCCCTATTTTTTCAAATAGTTTATATAGCATTGGAGTTAGTTATTCTTTAAATGTTTGGTAGAATTCACATGTAAATCCATCTGATTCTGGGGATTTTTCCTTAGGGAGTTGGTTAATAGCTTGTTCTATTTCTTTTTCTGAAATGGGACTGTTTAAACTACTTACTTCTTCCTCTGTTAATCTGGGCAAGCTATATTTTTGAAGGTATTCTTCCATTTCATTTAAATTATCGAATTGATTGGCATAAAGTTGAGCAAAGTAGCTCCTAGCTATTGTTCTAATTTCCTCTTCATTAGTGGTGAGTTCTTCCTTTTTCATTTTCAAGACTAACAATTTGCTTTTTCTCTTTCCTTTTTTTAATCAGATTTACTAAGGGTTTGTCTATTTTGTTGTAAGCCCAATTCGTTGGCCCTCTCTCTGTTTTATGCAACTAGGCCTCTAGAGATATAAAACTTCCCCTTATTACTGCTTTGGCTGTATCCCACACATTTTGGTATGATGTCTCATTATTGTCATTTTCTTGGGTGAAGTTATTAATTATGTCTATGATTTGCTGTTTTACCCAATAATTCTTTAGTATAAGATTATTTAGTTTCCAATTATTTTTTGGTCTATTTTCCCCTGGCTTTTTATTAAATGTAATTTTAATTGCATTGTGCTCTGAAAAGGATGCATTTACTATTTCTGCCTTACTGCATTTGATTTGAGGTTTTTATGTCCTAGTTTATGATCAATTTTTGTATAGGTTCCATGAACTGCTGAGAAGAAAGTATACTCCTTTCTGTCTCCATTTAACTTTCGCCAAAGATCTATCATATCAAACTTTTCTAGTATTCTATTTACCTCTTTGACTTCTTATTTATTTTGTGGTTTGATTTATCTAATTCTGAGAGTACAAGGTTGAGATCTCCCACTATTATAGTTTTGCTGTCTATTTCTTTTTGTAGCTCTCTTAATTTGTCTTTTAAGAATTTAGATGCTGCGCCACGCTGTGCGTATATGTTTAATATTGATACTGCTTCATTATCTATGCTACCCTTTAGCGGGATATAATTCCCTTCCTTATCTCTTTTAATTAAATCAATTTTTGTTTTTGCTTGATCTGAGATGAGGATGTCTACCCCTACTTTTTTGGCTTTACCTGAAGCATAGTAGATTCTGCTCCACCCTTTTACTTTTAGTTTGAATGTATCACCCTGTTTCAGGTGTGTTTCCTATAAACAACATGTAGTAGGATTCTGACTTTTAATCCAGTCTGCTAACTGCTTCCTCTTTATGAGGGAGTTTACCCCATTCACATTTATAGTTAGAATGACTAATTCTATATTGCTTGCCATCCTGTTAACCCCTGCTTATGCTTTTCTCCTTTCCTTCCCTCTTACCCCTCTACCCAGTATTCAACTTGTGAACACCACTTGCTTTTCACAGCCCTCCCTTTTTAGTATCCCTCCTCCACCTTAAAGTTCCTTCTCCTATTTTACTCCTTTCCTTCACAATTTCTGTATTCCCTCCCCCTTAGCTTCCTTCCCTCTCACTTTTCAATAAAGTGGAAGAAGTTTCACCATAAATCGAATATGTCTATTGATACACACTATGTTCATCCCCCTCCTTTCTTTCTCTCAGATATAATAGGTTACCTTTGCCTCTTCATGAGATGTAGTACCACCACTTTACCCTTTTTTATGATATAATTTCCTTTCCACCTCTAGTTTCTAGGACAAATTATACATGTGTTCTTTACATATCTTTATGGCAGAAATACAGTTCCCAAGATTTCTTCTTACCTTTTTAGAAATCTCTTGAGTTCTGTATTTGAAGATCAAACATTTTGTGTAGATCTGGTTTTTTTTGTCAAGAAGAGATGGAATCCATTTATTTCGTTAAATGTCTATCTCCTTCCCTGGAAAACTATGCTCGTTTTTGCTGGGTAAGTTATTCTTGGCTGCATATCAAGTTCCTTAGCCTTTCGGAATATCATGTTCCAGGCCCTGCGTTCTTTTAATGTGGACGCTGCTAGATCCTGGGTTATCCTTATTGTGGATCCTCCATATCTGAATTGCTTTTTTCTAGCAGCTTCCAGTATTTTTTCCTTTGTCTGATCGTTCTTGAACTTGGCCACTATGTTTCCTGGCGTTTTGATTTTAGGGTCCCTTTCAGTAGGTGATCGCTAAATTTTTTCAATGTCTGTTTTACCCTCTGTTTCCAAAACTTCTGGGCAGTTCTCTTTGATAATTTCCTTGAAAATAGTGTCCAAGCTCTTTTTTTCCTCCCATTTTTCAGGGAGTCCAATTATTCTCAAATTGTCTCTCCTGGATCTGTTTTCCAGGCCTGTTGTCTTTCCAGTAAGGTATCTGACATTCTTTTCAATTGTTTCGTTTTTCTGATTTTGCTTGACTACCTCTTGGTTTCTCCTTGAGTCATTCATTTCTACTTGTTCGAGTCTAATTTTCAATGATGTGTTTTCTTCACTCACTTTTTTTATATCTTTTTGTAATTTTCCAACTAAGTTTTTATCTTCTATGGAATTTTTTTCCATTTCATGCATTTTATTTTTTAGAGAGCTGTTTTCTTTTTCCAGCTCACTAATCCTGTTTTTCTTGGAGTTGTTTACCTTTTCCAATTCACTAATTTTATTTCTCAATGATTTGTTTTCTTTATCTACTCTGTCTTTAAATGCATGGAATGACTTCTCCAGGCTCTCTTGCCAAGCTTCCCTTTCCTTTTCCCATTTCTCTTCTAGCTCTCTTGTGAGAGCCTTTTTGATTTCCTCTATGAGAGTCTTATGTATTGAGGAGCAAATCATATCCCCCTTAGGGGATTCCTCTGGAGACAATCTGCTTTTAGTCTCCTCAGTATTTGAAGTCTGCTCTCTCTCCATACAGAAGCTGTCAATGGTTAGAGCCCTTTTGAATTTTTTGTTCATTTTGTCAGAACGGGGATTGAAGAAAACAAATTGAGAAGAGAAACAATTGGTCTGGTTTCTTTGGGGGGGATGGGGCTGGATGGTGTTAATGGGCTTCCTCTTCAGACTGGGGGAGACAGCAGCGAGGCACTAACAGAACAGTGATGGCTGAGCTGAGTCTGCGCTCTGAGGCTCTGAGAAAGCACTGAGTCTCTCCTGGTGGGGGTTGGGGGTACCCGGGTTCCGAGAGATGCTAGCTTTCTGGGGTTTTAATCTTCACCTCCCGTGTTTACACCCTCTCCCTGCTCCTGGCTTGCTGCCAAGACAGAACATCCACACTGGGGTAAAAGTCTTTTCACAGAAACGGCAGAGATCATACCCCTCCCCCCTCAGATCTGAGCTGTGTGAGCTGCCTGTCTTGCTCTGGCTGCCTCCCCTCAGTCTGCGCCCAGTCTGTTCGACCCTCCCCCAAGCAAACACAGACCTTCTCTGATGAATTTCAAGGATGTCTTCTGTTGGTGATTATTTGTGGGTTTCTTTTCTGGTCAAGCATTAACTCTGAGGCTTGTCATGAAGTAAGTCCTGAGAGAAAACACGGAGCTCAAGCAGCTGTCTGCCTCCACACCGCCATCTTCCATTCCAAGTATTAAGTTTAGAGAAGGTTAAATTGATCTATAGAAGCAATTCCAGGAAGCAGGGGGCTAGAGCTCTTCTGGGAAATTCCAGGACTGGACACATAGTGATTCAGAACTAAGATGAGTTGGACATGACAAACTTCTTGGCTGAGTCCAATCACCAGTTTGTCCAATGTTGAAAGGATTTTGGTATGATGCGCAAAACTTTTGAATGGTCTCTCAGTCCTTCTGTACCCTGTTATAACCATAATGGAGATAGGTGCTAGATTAGTTAAAAGGAAAGAGAACTTTCAATTGGTTCCAGTTTGCTTTATCTCTCTTTGGCAAGTAGTGCATTGTTGCTCTAAACTTCCTGTGAGGAATAGCTTGTCCTCTTACCACAAGTCTGATTTCTTCCCCCAGAAGTGGGTTAGTGCAGAGTTTAGTTGAAATGTAAAATGCCTAATCAGCAATTCCCTAAGCTATTTTACGTTCTTATATGTAATTTAAAAATTATAAATATTTGTAAAATGTGTAGCCCAGTGCCTAGCACCTAGTAGGTGCTTACTAAATGCTCATTTCCCTAGCTTTCCAGGTAATTTGGATAGTAAATTGTAAGATAAATATTCAATCTCATTTTAAGGTTTGTTTTCTTATCCTTTCCTTTCTGTATCTTTTTCCTTGCTTCCTTCCTTCCTTCTTCCCTCTCCCTTCCCCACTTACCCCCTCTCTCTTTCTTCCTTCTTTCCAAGAGTTCTGCCTTTCCTTCCTCTATCCTTCCTTTCCTTCTTTCCTTCACTCTTTCTTTCTTTTTTTCTATTTTTCATCCTTCTTTCCTTCCTTATTTCCTTCCTTCTTTCTTTTGTTTGTTCCTTCATTCTTTCCTTCTTTCCCTTTTTCCTTTTTCCCTTCCCCTTTTCCTTTTTTCTTCCTTCTTTTTTTTCCCCCCGAGGCTGGGGTTAAGTGACTTGCCCAGGGTCACACAGCTAGGAAGTGTTAAGTGTCTGAGATCAGATTTGAACTCAGGTCCTCCTGAATTCAGGGCTCTATCCACCGCACCACCTAGCTGCCCCCTCCTTCCTTCTTTCATCCAAAAGGCGATAGCATCTCTATTCTCTTTGCTTTCTTCATGATGCTTGGCTCTCTATAATTGCTAATTTAACACAGTATCTTATATTTTGGCTGTTAGAGGCTAATCAAGTGCTTGCATTATTCCAGGAGCTTTTTATGCATTATGGGCCTAAGGGGAGCCTGGCTCCTGGTCCATTTTCTTTTCTTCTTTAGAAAAAAAAAAGAATTTGGCCTCAAATCGACTTTCAAGGAGACCCAGATGGTGAATAATGATTTTAATAGATCTATTGTTCAGTTAAAAAAAAAGATATCAGCCTGGTTATTAATGAAAGGCAGGAAATTGCTTTGCTGTAGGAAGCAGTATCAAAAGGCTATTTATAAATTGTGGGAATATTACTTTTTCAATTAAATTTAAATGTAATAATGAATGATTAGGAAGGTGTACTGGCTTATAATCAGAGGGGCTAGTATCAACACAAAGATGTGAAGAAACATGAAAATTATCAAAGTAGTTATAATTTCTCTGAATGTAAGACTGAAGAGGACAATTTAATGTATCATTTCAGCTGTGAATGGATGCCATTATAGTTAACCCAGCTTGCTAGAGCAATTTAAAAACTTTTGACTTACATTGTAGAGTTGTATTATCTAGCAGCAGCCATATCTTCCATTGAGCTCAAGATCTGATTGAGGTCATCAGTGATTATAAGAGGACTCAGAAATAATAATTTTCTCTATTCTGATTAGATTCTGAGCTTTCATGAATGCATTGATGTGGATTTGAAAAAATGACTTCAATTGCTGAGTAGAATCAAGTTTGAACTGTTCCTGAGGAAGGTCATAAAAACCATTGTCTTTTTCTGAAAAACTTCAACACTTATAATAAACAGTAAATGATTTGTTTCCAAAATTCAAAATTTGTTTTTGAAATTTCATGTTCTATGCCCTGGTCTTTGTATTTTAGAGTGTTTTTTAAAAATCATGAAGTTATTTTTGTAAAAGGGAAAGCACAAGATAAAAAATAAGGAATGAGGTGAAATTGCTTGTTTGTCTTACTTCCACTGTCCTTGAGATTTGGACCTTCTGTTTTCCATAGGATATAGAAGATAAGACTTGTATGAAAAGTCCACTTTCATTGAATTGAGTTTGCTGAACTTCCATGAAGTGAGGGTGGTGGCCAGGCTACTATTGTCACTTATTCAAATGCTTCTACTTCTGACTGGACATTCTTGTAACTGATTAAGGTAGCTGGAGACTTCTTCTGAAGAGATCATTTGAATCAATCCTAAATCATGAGGCTGTAGCTGCTGTGATTCCTATTAGACTGGTGAGAAAGAAGAGAAGACTCTTTTTTTGACTACTTTTTAATAGTAGTGTCCAAAGTCCAAAGCAAGAATTTTAGTTACACTCTTCCTTCCATAATTCCTTTCAAAGATCTGGTGCACAAATAATTTGGGAATTTTCATGGTCATGCCTGAAGATTTAGGAGTACAGAAAAGAGAAAGTCATTTTGGCAAACTGGTGGTGAAGTGGAGGGCAAATGGATTATCACATAAAAATGTATATGCTGCTTCCTCTTTCTCCTCCCTAACAAAATTTAAGCTCTTTGAGGGTATCACTATTTGGTATTTGTCTAATTATTTATGTGAATTAGTAAATATGAATATAAAATCAATGACTATAGATTATATACCATCTATAAATATATATTCCTAGGTTGCTGCTTGCAAATGCTTGCAAATTTTGACTCTGTGCCTGAATGAGCAAAAACGCAGGAAATTTTGCTGATTTCAAGCTATAATACTTCAATCATTTCCCCTCAATTTAAGTGTGATGCCTGTCACTTTGTCATAAATGGAGACAATTAGGGTTTCAGGCCTTGTTTTTCTAAGCTATGTTTGTTAATTACCCAGCATTTCTCTTGAGTAACTACACTCAGTATTTTTAGGCTTTTTAGATTGAAGGGTAGCAAAATTGTAACATGCATTAGATATATATGCATTTCAGGTTTTGATATTCAAAAGGAAAAGTACTGTGTCAATGGACTTTATGTAACCAGAAAATGATGCCTCTTTTTCCAACCACAGAACTAATGTGTTTGGGAATATACATTCTTAATTTAAATCTACAGCTAAGATCAGCAACAACCTGGAGAGCTATATATTCCTAGATGCTAACACAGATACAGATAAAAGTAAAAATAAAAATAAGTGGCCTTGAATGATTTACAGATAGAGATTGAAAGCTTATTATTGTCAGCTGGATGCAATTGTGATTTAATGATTTTAATAGAAATGCTAGTGCATGGTCGGGAGAAGAAATGCTGTATAGACAGGACTCCTGATTGACATCCAGGTTCCATTTTACCACTACAGATGACTTATTGATCCTATTTGTTGAATAAAGACTATTTATAAATCTTAGGCAATTAATTCTTTATACCAGAGCTAATTACAGTTTACAGAAAAGGTAATTTTGTAACTTGAATGATAATAGAATTTAGGCTATTGTTAAGGGATATCCCTAAATCTATTCACCAGTACAGCACTATGTAGCCTTTTTTGCCACCTCAGTCAGTCATCAAGCATATATTAAATACCTACTAGATTGTAAGTTCCTTAAAGGCAGGAACTGTTTTTCTTTTTCTTATTTGTAGGCCCAGAAATGAGGGACATGGCCTTGCAACAATTAAAAATACATGCAAAATAATTTTGGAATGGAGCGAGATAGAAATGCAGTAAGGACTGGTAATTTGCAAGGGATGCAATAAGCACAAGGTCTGTCACATAGCTTTTGCTTAATAAAGGTTTATCTTATCCTATCATATTTTATTATATATTTGTGTATATATAATACACACGTGTATACATACACACACCCAAGATATATGCTGCTGGACAAATTATTTATACCTTAGCTATTCAACTGCATATCATAACAGTAGGCATTTTTCATCCATTTGATTTTTCTTGTGTCAGTGATTAGATCAAACTCCTGGAACCATTTATCCATCCCTATGATGGATATTTTGCAATGTGTTAAAGCTCAAAACAATTAACACAATGTTATTTGTTAACAGGCACATCTCAAAAACCTCATCATCTGTAGGAAATTCTTTTGACTTATTTACTCTATATCTTATCTATGAGCAAGCACAGGTCTCCTCATTTTAGACCTTAAATTATATTAATGATATTGATGACCAAGGGCTCATCAAAGATGACTTCTTCATTTAGGCTCTGGGTCCATGAAAATGAAATCAATACAGCCCAGCCTTTAAATAACTGACATTCTGGAGAAAACTATGTATATACAGATTGTCATTAAGTCATTTTTCAGTCATATCCAATTTTTGCGACACCATTTGGTTTTTTCTCAGCAAAAACACTAGAGTGGTTTGCCGTTTCTTCTCCAGTTTATTTTATAGATGAGAGAAATTGAGCAGAGTTGTGACTTGCCCAGAATCATACAGCTAGTAAATATTTAAAATTAAATTTGAACGCAAGTCCTCTTGACATGAACTCTCTGTCCATTATACTACCTAGTTGCCCGGATAGACTGATAAGTAAGTATGAAATAATGTTATAAAATCTCAGTGCTAAAAACCCATCGGTCTGGTACTTTCTCCTTATTGGTTATGATTAATATCTCAGTCTGCCTGCCGGATGGGCCAAAGTAAATGAGAGCAGGAGAGGGGAGAGCTCTTCTGTTCTTTTCAAGGTCTCTTTAAATTACTTAGAGCCTTAGAGGGAAAAGATGCCAGACCCATTTCAGGTTGCTGAAGAAAAAGATTCTGAGGAGAAGTGGCCAGAAGAGGGGTGCCTCTCACCTGCTTGCTATACACCAGGTATTGTGCCTTGGTGTATAAAACAAAAATGAAGCAGTTCTTGCCTTTAAGCTTACATTTTATTGGGCAGAAGAAACCAACTAAGTCATAAAACAAACTCAGAGTCTTAACAGACCTGGCTTTTGGGTTTCTTAGAGGAAAAGGACGGTACAATAGCAAAATCCCTTTAAAACTATCATTCTAGGCGATTTTGTCATGAATAAAACTAGAATAAGTTTTTATTCACTAAGAGAACCACACAATGGAGGAATTGTTATTGGCAATGTTTTTCTAAAATGAATAATGTATTAGCCTCATACAATCCATTGTAAATTGGCATGATACAAATCAGATTTCTCTATGATAATCAATCCTGGTAAATTCTCCCTTTCTAGTAAATTCTTTCATTTCTGAGGGGAAATAAAAGAGTCGTTTTTAAACAACAATTTTTGGGATTTATTTTATTTATTTGTATTCTTCCCACTAAAGAAAGATCCCATAAAAAAAGAATTTGTGTATGTAGATGTGGTTTTGCCTCTCACAACCCTTCACAGAAGCAGAACGTTCCTAAAATTGCTAACAAGAATTTACCAACTGCAAGCATGGGAAGGCTCCAACAAATCAACCCAGCATAGCTCTCTCTTGCCTTTGTGAAATAAAGCAACTAACTGATGGATTGCTTTGCATAATACTAGGTTGCCATTGCCAAGGGGAGCACAAATAAACTCCCTTTATCCATGTAAAAGTTATAAGGGGCTCCATTGATGAATGCTGTGATATCATTTGAAGATTGGAGCTTTGAAAATATGGATTGAAATATTATCATTATTGGTTATATATTGATTAATTTTTACTTTGAAAAAACAGCTATGGTTGCTAAAGGAGCAGTGAATACTGCCAAGCCCAAAGTCAGGAAGACTCATATTCTTGAGCTCAAATCTAGCCTCAGACATTTATTAGCTGTGTGACCTGGGGCAAGTCACTTAACCCTGTTTGCCATGGTTTTTCTTTTCTGTAAAATGAGGAAGAAATGGCAAATCACTCCTTTGCAAAACAAACAAACAAACAAACAAAAAACAACCCAAATAGGGTCATGAAGTCAAATATTAGTGAAAAAATTTGAATAATAAATGTAAAGAAAAGAGAGTTTTTCTTCATACTACTAGAATTGTTAGTTGGGGGGATGAGGAGGCTTATGTAGACCAAACAACTCAGCTGTTTTCTAGAATTCAGAATTCAGTGTAGGTTTTGTGTTTGTTTTTGCTTTTGGTATACTGAATCCAATATAGGAAAGTCTCAGTATAGAATTTCCTCTCTCAGTGCAAATCTATACCTCATCTTCAACGTATAGTTTTAGCAAGTTGCTTAGGACATTCTTACTGTTTCCTAGAGTTATATATATTTATAGTCTGATGAGTCAGGATTTTAATTGGCAATTATTTTGGGCAATTGTCTAAAACTATATACTGTTGACAGGATCTGACCTAATGACATTTCTTATCTTTGTGTTGCCTTTGTGACTCATTCCTTTTTCTGGCACTAAATGTAGTTTATTTTGTCATAAAGTCAAAGGATCTTGATCCAGATGGAATTTTAGTAATTGCTTTATCCAGGCATTGCATGCAAGTCAGATTTAAGTAGATGTCTGCTTTTGTATGGCCCACAGGCAAAGAATGGTATTTTCATTTTAAAATATATGTTTTAAAATGTAAAACTGATTCTCAGGTTGTAGGCTGTATAAAAGCAGGTACCAGGCTGAATTTCGCCAGTAGGTCATAGTTTGCTAAATCCTAAGCCAAACTTCATGCCCTGATGTCAAATAAGAACACAATTGCAAAAGTTGAAGAACTGATTTAAGCTTGAATGCTCTGTATCAACCCCGTGCCATGCTATATCAAAACCTGCTACCAGAAAGGAATTGATAATAGTCACTTAAATTTTAGTGTGAATATAAATAAATTGATTTGTTATCTCCTGAAAATATATTTGCTATTTAAGTCTGAGATCTAAAAGTAGAAGGCACTAGGTGATGCAGTGAATGAAATGTTGGCCTGGAGTCAGAAAGATTCATTTTGTTAAGTTCAAATATGGTTTCAAGACAGTAACTAGCTGTGTGACCCTGAACAAGATACTTAACTCTGTTTTGCCTCAATTTCCTCATTTGTAAAATGAGCTGAAAAAGGAAATAGCAAATTACTCCAGTATCTTTGCCAAGAAAACCCCAAAATGGGGTCATTAAATAACAACATAAGGGACTGTGTCAAGGTAAACCACAGACTCCATATTTTCTCAGAATACTATCCCTCACAAGGCTTTGGGACAGAGATGTGCTTTCATTGGGAGAAACCCCTGCTTATCCCATATGTGAGAGGTCAGTGTTCAAGATCAGCAGGGGATGTCTGATTCTAATGGTTTGGAAAGATATCAGGGGATAATCAGAAGAGAAAGAAGAAAGGAAAATGTGCTAAAAGCAGAGTGGAAAAGACAGAGACCTGGCAGCCACAGGGAGAGATGCCAACTTTCCCCTAGCCTAAAAGCCAGGAATCCAACTCTCCAGGATTATGCAGTGCTCTATGAAGCCAGCACAAGCTGGACTCTATTTCAAGTAGCTGGCAAGATCAGAAAATCCCAAGAAATTCATAGCCAGCCTAGAAGAAAGCAACTTAGGGCATTAAGCTAGTGGTGGCAGTGATCTACCTCTACTCAACTGGAAGTGAAATAGTGTTACAGAAATCAAGATTGGAAGCCCCCTTTGTGAATTAATTGCCTACGTATGGCCTGAGATCTTGCTACAGTCACTCTACTATCAGTGACATTGCAAACTGTGGAGAGATAGCAGCTGAGAAGAATATTCCTTGTTTCCCTTTACCAAACAGAGGTGGCAAAGACACATTTATTGTGGGAATGGCTTTTGGGAATGGCTGCTGGGAGTGCTTGCTTTTCACAGCCCAAGTTAATTGTCTAACTTGACTTTTATTTCAGATAAATAAACACCTTTTGCTTTGAAAGGTCCTCTAGTTGGTCTGGCCAAAGGAACATTAGTGAAGACTTGTGAATGGTTTAGAGAAAAAGAAAACTGGTTCAAGGAATGCCATGAATCTGAGTAGACTTCAGGAAGCCCATTATGTGGGGGATCAAAGTTATTCAGACAAATAAAATGGAGAGAAGAGCAAGGGACCCTTTCCTTAGCTAAGATCATACCATACAGGTACTCTACTTAGTAAATATCAACCTATTCTGAGGAATAAATTGTATATCTTTACGAGCTGAATTCTTCTTTAAATCTGAGGCCCATTTCACATTTTAAGATTATATCTTTATAGCTAACTGAATAGCCCATTTGAAGATCAAAGGGCAGTCAATCTAATTGGGTGGTTAAGATGATTCTTTCCAGCCTAAAGTAACAAAATTCTGTTAACTTTTATTTGCAACATAGGAAAAATGTAGACAAGAAATTCCTGAATATCCTTTGAAGATAAGTCAGAAATTGATGTCTGCATTGTGCTTATAATAGTAGATATGAAAAGACTACCAACATATGATACTAGTTATGCTTTTCCCTTGGAAGATTTTTTTTTTAATTGCTGGACAAGATACTTTGAAAAAAAGATTTTTTTTTCCTTTGGAAAATTCAGGATCTCTAGGATGATTTAGCATATGAGGATAGGTTCTTTTTCTTTTTCATAAAAACTATATTTTAATGACTTGACTGATGACCAAATATAAAATACTCAGTATATGACAACTTATGTAAATGGTGATTTGAAGAAGATCTGAAAAGCATGTTAATGAAGTCAAGGAATGAATGAGCAAATGCTACTTTATTCTATTTTAAATTACAGAAAGTTCTTGGAAGTTTTAAACTGAAACCCCTCCTTCTTCTCCCCACCCCCCCAAGCTCTCTCCCTCCTTCCTGTTATTCAAACTTCTCCTTATGGAACATGCTTATAGCAGTGTATTTGATCAATCAAGTCAAATCATTTTTTTCCCTAAAGTAGACAATATTATCATATTATCACTTCCTATACAGTTTGATAGTTATAGTTACTACTGATCATTTTATAAATAAATACTGAATTGCATTGGATTGAACCCAACATATTATGTCATTCATATTTGCACCAAAGGTCTGTAGGTATTCCATTGTTTGATTCAATATCTATGATTTCTCAGTTCCCCACTTCTCACCTCTCCATCTTTCTCTTCTCCCTCAACCAGAACAAACCCTTTGATACAATAAAAGTATCTATTCAGGCTGCGTGCACTCCTCAAAAAACATAAGGATGCTATGGCATAACATTAAGCTTTTTGTGACTGGCAGACAGAAATGTGCCATGTGGATTTAAAGTTCATATAAAAAAAGAACTCTTCCTGGAGCCAAGAGAGAGAATTATTGAATGTTCTCTAATTCTAACAAATCCAAATTTCTACTTCCTTTTTCTAGGAGCTGCTCAATAGTATAGAATAGAGGATAGGATAGGATAGGGAGGGTAAAAATGGAGAAAGAAAGAAATAGAATTTCTTCTTTTCTAAATAAAGTCATTGCCCTGCCCCTCCTAGGATTTGTTGGTTTTGTTTCTACTAAAAATTTACTTCCCCAAAGACAATCTTTCTTGTTCTTGTGGTGAAACAAACTATTATATACCAAAAGTGCTTCAAAAAAGTTTAATATGGAGAAGTAGCACGATAGATAGAAGGCTCATCTTGAAGTCAGGGAGACCTGAATTCAAGTTATGATAGATCCATGATACATCTTTGGTAGGTCACTTCTCTTAATTCCCCCCAGACAACTCTTTATGAGAATATTTACAAACAAGTTGAACTAGTGAAGGGAAGCATTTTCAAACTAGCCAACATCAGCACTCTAAACAAAACACACACACACACACACACACACACACACACACACACACATACATACCCCAAATTATTTATACTTTAGTTTCTGATATGAAACAATATTAAATTTTAAAAATCAATATAATATTAGATATAAGAATAAAGCATCATAAACTCATTGACTTCTTGTTTAATATTCATTCCATGTTTTTTTTTTGTTTGCTCTTAGTAGGAGCCAATAGCCCAATTAAAAATCCTGTCAACTTTTGCTAGCTATTAGAGTAGCATGGAAAAATTGCAAACAGGAATGTTAAAGGATTTGTGTCTGGTAAGTATTAAAGACAATAGGAATGTGCACAGTGGTTGTGTTGGCACCTGGTCCAACCATACATATATAAAAAGCAAGTGGCTTCCTTTCAATGAGAGAAGGCATAAAGTAGAATAAATGACTTTCACTATTATGGGTTATCATAGAGAATGAGTATTGATTGAAAGAATGGAATAAGTGCTCCAAAGAGAACACAAAGATGAGAAAAGAATCTAAAGACACTAGAAAACACTACCCATGTGATAGAAATCTGAAGGATGCAAAATTATAAAAAGCAGGTAAGAACAAATAAGCAGATTTGATTATGTTGATATTTAATGGTAACCTTTTTAATTTTTAAAAAGTATGTTGTACTGTGAGTTTTGGGTGTGTGTCCAATTGAATTCTAAAAATGTCAAAAAATATAAAAGAAAACAATTTTGAAAGAACTATGATTAATTCAATGACCAATGGTGAATTCAGAAGTTTGAAAGCAAAACATACTTTCTTCCTATTGACAAGGAAGTGGACTACAGGAGTGAAATGAAAGAAGAACCAGAGATTAGGCTTTTCCTATAAGCAGGGAATTTAAATTCCTTTAAGGAGGAAGCAGGTTTTTTTTTCATTCCAAGCAATTAGAATATGCATCAAAAATGCTACAAGAAAGGAAATTATCCAGAAATGATGAGAGGATGGAAAGTAGACTAATGGTGGCAGGTGATTCCCAACTGAGAATTGCTTGGGATGTTATTTGTCAATATGAAATGATTTTTTAAAATGGTGGCTATTACCCTGCAACATGCATCTGGGATAGATATGACACAGATCATTGAGACTTATGACACAACAAGCAATATTTATTCTGGATGATCCACATGGGGACAAATAATATCACTAGAAAGAAAGAAGTGTTAGAGATTATGAAATCTTGGGCAAAAAACTGGATATATAGCTAGTCAGTCAACAAAGATTTGTTCAGTACCTTCTATGTGCAAGTATTACACTAAGCTCTAGGGAAACAAAGAAAGACATTCTCTGCTCTCAAGAAGCTCACAGTCTTGTTGGGAATATGACATACAAAGAGCTATATATGAATAAGCCATATACAAATAAAATGGGAAATGCACAGAGGGAAGGCACTCAATAACGTTTAAATTGGTTAGGAAAGGATTCTTTATGAACTCAAACCAGATTAAAATGTAATTAGAAAGTATTTTAAAAAATAAAAAATTATAAATATTTAAAAATATATATAATAGCTGATGTTAGTTTTGTCATTTTCTAAGTAAAAAAATATAAATATTTTAAAAATATATAATAGCTGATGTTAGTTTTGTCATTTTTTAAGTAAATATGTCACCAGCATGGATCCACTTCTATTTCTATTTGATACTCCTGTCTTGCCATTTAGGTAGTTTGTCATCACTGTTGCATTTTGAAATTAGAAATTGTGGAAGAGAATATTGAAAACAAACAAATGAGAATCTGAGAATGAGATTTTGATTTTTTTAGACCATAGTATAAAATGCAGAAAGAAAAGTATCTATGTTCTGGATGTCCCAAACACCTGGAATGAATTCACTCTTCTTACCTTTTACTTCATAAAGTCCCTCTCTTCATTTTAGGGAATGCTCACATACCATCTTCTAAATGACATCTTTCCTGATTTCCATAGATGCTAGTACCCTCTAGTACTCTCTCTTTCAAACTACTTTTTATTTATTAACTTTATATTTATTCCATTCATCTATCCATCTACATATTTTCATATATACATAAACATATACATACATATGTCTAAATATATAATGTATATAGGATGTCTTCTCCATTAAAATATTAACTCCTTATGAGCATGATTGTTTTATTATTCGTATTTGTATTCTCAGTGCCTTGTACGTAGTAGGTACTTAAAAATGATTGACTAAATAATAAATAAAACATTTGTTAAGCACTTACATGCTAAATACTGTGCTAAGTAATGAAATATATCCTGTTCTCAAAGAGATGACATTATATTGGGAGAAACAATACATATGGAGGGTTACAACTGTTCTGTGGTCCTGTCCCTTAGGATACAATGTCAAAGCAGATGATAATGCCTTATCTTTAATGTCATTTTCACAAATAAAATAATATCAATTTCTGATGCTGAACCATTTGATAGTGCCAAGGATTTGGGGGGTGGGATAAAAACTTATTTTTCTGGGTCTTAATGTAAGAGCAGGTGCCAGGCTCCATCTCCATGGGATGACAATCTGTGATTGAGGGAAATGGGATGGAAACATTGTTCTTTCCAAGGCTCTTGGGTTCAAGGTCCTAAATTGTTCCCATCAACATCTGAACATAGTAGATATATCAATGGTGGTTTAACATTACTTCCTGTCTCTCAGATTGCTTCAAGATTTTTATGCTTTCAGCTAGGCTGACATGTCTACTTTGAGAATAGCAGTTAATTGGTGAGGATGGCTGGCATTTTCTCTACAAGAAATTCATCTTCAGATAATGGCAATGAGACTTGGTCTACAATCAAGACTGAGTTTCAAGGGTCCTGTCAGTCCTAGTGCTCTTCTGCCCAAATGTCTTTCTTTTTTTTTAAAGTAAAAAGTATTTTATTAGCACACTAAGACAGCAAGCAGTTGAATGAAACAGGTGTGAATTTTAAACTTCTGCCCATTTTTCTAATCAAATTAACCAAAGGTTTATCTATTTTGTGGTTTTCTTATAAAATTAAATCTTAGTTTTATTTATTAGTTCAATAGTTTTTTTTTTTTTAGTTTCAATTTTATTAATCTCTCCTTTGAGTTTCAGAATTTCTAATTTGGTATTCAGTTGGGGGGATTAATTTGGTTTTTTTGGGGTTTTTTTGTAATTTTTTTTAATTCCATGCCTAATTCATTGATCTTCTCTTTTTGTTATTTTATGCAAGTAAACATCTAGATAAAATTTCCCCTAAGAACTACTTTGGCTACATCCCATAAATTGTTAATATCTTGTCTTCTTATTGTTATTCTGTGGTAGAATATCATGTTTCTTATAAGCAACATAGGATTCTGTTTTTTTAATACAGTCTGCTATTCGCTTCCGTTCATTCCATCCTATTTTCTCTCCTTTATACACTTTTATTTTCTTTTTCTATCCTGTCTTTAGTAGTGGTTTTAATGCACCTCACCTCACTATCTTTCTCCTATCACCCTCCTCCTTATCTTAGTAATATTTTTAACCCATCTCATTATCTTCTTATCTTCTGTAATCCCTTCTCCCCATCTCTTATCTTTTTTCCCCAAGTATTTCTGCCCTCCTTCCATCTTGCCTCATCTTTTTCTTTCCTCATTTTCTTCCTACTTCTTTATAGGATTAGATAAATTTCTATAGTTATAGAATCATTAATGGTTCAGTATGATCTCCAGCAGAGTGCCCGGAGGAACTATACTTAGACTTGTGCTATTTAACATTTTAACCTAAAGTTGGATAGAGGCATAGATGACACAGATGACACAGAGCTAAGAAGAACAGGTAACACTACATGACAGAGTGAAACAAAAAGATCTTGACAGACAACTGCATTGGGCTAAATCCAGTAAAATTAAAATTCACTAGGAATAAATGCATAAATCTTACATAAATTAAAAAAACCCCACAAATTCACAAGGATTGGATAGGAGGCATGCGTGCATGGTTAGGAGATTTTCTGAAATAATTACTAGCATTTATAATGCACTTTAAACTTTGCAGTGAGCTTTGTATATGTTATTTCATATAACCTTTACAATAATCCTTAGAAGCAGGTACTATTATTATCCTTATTTTACACATGAAGAACTTGCAGCTAAGAGAGGTTAAATAATTTGCCCAGAGTTTTTTTTTTTTAATAGTTTTTTATTTACCAGATATATGCATGGATACTTTTTCAGCATTGACAATTGCAAAACCTTTTGTTCCAACTTTTCCCCTACTTCCTCCCACCCCTGTCCCCAGATGGCAGTTTGTCCAATACATGTTAAATATGTTAAAGTATAAATTAAATACAATAAATGTATACATGTCCAAATAGTTATTTTGCTGTACAAAAAGAACTTTGAAATATTGTACAATTAGCCTGTGAAGGAAATTAAAAATGCAGGCAGACAAAAATAGATTGAGAATTCTATGTAGTGGTTCATAGTCATCTCCCAGAGTTTTTTCGCTGGGTGTAGCTGGTTCAGTTCATTACTGCTCTATTGGAACTGATTTGGTTCCTCTCATTGTTGAAGAGGGCCACGTCCATGAGAATTGATCATCATATAGTATTGTTGTTGAAGTGTGTAGTGATCTCCTGGTCCTGCTCATTTCACTCAGCATCAGTTCATGTAAATCTCTCCAGGCCTTTCTGAAATCATCCTGCTGATCATTTCTTACAGAACAATAATATTCCATAATATTCATATACCACAATTTATTCTCCAATTGATGGGCATCTACTCAGTTTCCATTTTCTGGCCACCACAAAGAGGGCTGCCACAAACATTCTTGCACATACAGGTCCCTTTCCCTTCTTTAAAATCTCTTTGGGATATAAGCCCAGTAGTAACCTTGCTGGATCAAAGGATATGCACAATTTGATAACATTTTGAGCATAGTTCCAAATTGCTCTCCAGAATGGCTAGATGTATTCACAATTTCACCAACAATGTATCAGTGTCCCAGTTTTCCCACATCCCCTCCAACATTCTGCATTATCTTTCCCTGTCATTCTAGTCAATCTGACAGGTGTAGCGTACTCTCCCGGCAGTTACAATTACTAGTCTGTCCTAGACCCACCAGAGTACCTTTAACCACTGTCCTTTGCAGTGTGAACTCTACCCGGCTCGCCTCCTCTGAGGCCTTCAAAGGTCTCTGGTCACAATCTCTTAAATCTATAGCTTAATAACCGGTAGCGCACTCAAGAACAGCCACGTGTAATCTTAAAAGCCTTTATTATACCTACTCACATAATGCCCTAACTGATGCCCTGACTTGTTGGTTCCCCAGTGAACACCTGGTCAGAAGACCCACGTGTTCACTACCAAAACCCTTACCTCTTTTGGCTATCCATCTTGGCTTGGCCACCCAGGCTAGGAAGCCAGGGTGAAGAGCGTCAGGTTAAAGAGAGAGACCGCCTGCTGCCTGCAGTGGGCTTACATAGGGCCTGTGAGGTCACACACACAGCCAATCAGCAAGAGAGTCACCCATTACAAAGCTATCTCAATATGGCCAGGATCCCGCCCAAGGGCAGTCCTAATATCCACAGAAATTACTTCTGGGTCTCAATGATGCGCTGTGGTGCAGCCCATTTAAAGGCTCCTTACAGACAGGTGTGTAGTGGTATCTCAGAGTTGTCTTAATTTGCCTTTCTCTTATTAATAATTACTTTTGCCTAGAGTTATATAGGTAGTAAATGCAGGATTTGAACTTGGGTCTTCCTGTGTATAAGGCCAGTGGCCTAGCCATTATTTCTTCAATATATCTGTAAACAAATCCAACAGTTTTAGTGGACTGTCAGTCAATAAGTGTCAGCATTGTGATGTGGCAATCAAAAAGGACCCCATTAAGAGGAAGTATAGCTTTTAGACATACAGAAGTGATACTGTCATGGTATTCTGCCCTCATCATAACTTATGTGAAAAATTATATTCTGTTCTGTGCATCACAGTTAAGAAAGAAGCTGATAAATTGTAATATCTAGAGGAGACAAACAGTATAGCAAAAGCTGTCAGTCCATCTTATGAGAAGTAGTTGAAGGAATAAGAGACAAGGAAGGGCTTGGGAAGTGAGTATAGAGATGTTAAGATTCTTGTTCCAGTCCTTCTTAATAGTCTGATCCTTCACCTGGAAGATGGTCATCTATCTGAGAGTCAGCGTGGTTTCAGAAAGAGCTGAGCAACAGTCAATGGGGTGTTTGCTGCCCAACAACTCCAGGAGAAATGCCAAGCATAGAACAGAGGTCTGTATACAATGCTCATCAATACAAAGCCTTTGTTACTGTCAGTCAGGGGGCTGGTAGACATTATATCAAATTTTGGTTGTCTCGACAAGCTCATCAGTATCGTATTTCAATTTCATGACAGTTTGTTTGCATAGGTTCTGAATGATGGATGATGTTTTCCTGCTTTCCCTGTCACCAATGATGTGAAACAAGGTATGCAAGCACTCCTTTGCTTTTTAGCATGTTTTCAGCAATATTGTTGGAAGTTCTCAATGAAGACAAAAATGGCATTACTGATGGCAAACTATTTAGCTTGAAAAGGCTATCAGCCAAGACTAAATTGGAAGAAGAATTAGTACATGATTTTTTGCTAGAAGATGACTGTACATCAGGGTAGCCTCTGAAGCTGAGGTACAACAAAATATGGACTTATTCTCTGCTGCTTGTGCTAATTTTGGCTTAACAATTGACACCAAGAATACACAGCTTCTCCACCAGCCAGTACCACATCATCCATACATGGAACCATTGGTTACAACAAATGGGAGAAATTTCGAATACTGTGAATAAGTTAACTTACTTTAGCAGTATACTTTCTGGCACTGTACACACACATTAGCAGAACTAATTCAGTATTTTGGAGGTTCCAAAGGAAAGAGGTGAAGAGAAGAGGTATTAGGCTGGTTAGCAAAGTGAATGTTAACAGAGTCATTTTGCTGACTTCATTGTTCTATTAGCCTGTGAAACCTGGAATGTCTAGCAGCACCATGATGGAAAAACAAAAGGTTCATTTCTTTAGGAGAAGAAGTTACAAACAAAATGAAAAAAGTAAAATAGAAATCAGGAATGGTAAATATGAAATAGATTTGGGAGAGTATATAGTTAGCAAGGAAAGGGGTTTTAAAATTAACAATGAAAGAGACAATGAAAGTTCTCCAGTGGAACTTACTATTCACCAGAAGAAAGGGAATACTCCATGATGCAGGAGTATGGTATTACCTGGCAGGCTAAGTCCATAAATTATTTTAGCATTCTAAAATAGTTAGTTATAATAAGGAGAAAAACAGCATGAGAATGAGGGAAAGTGATGGGGTAAGGAGAAAGATACCATGAAGCATGGGGGAGGGGATGAGAAGAAAGATACCAAGAGGAGAATGCTGAAGTAGGCTAACCCAAAAGGGATTCAGAAAAGATAATGTAAGCCATGGACAGATTTATAAGGGAAATTTAACCTCAGGACTTTGGCATCTGATTGAATACAGTAAGATGAAATTACTCAAGACCTCCGCAGGGCTAGGTCTGTAAGATTGAGTTGTTTCCCATCAGTGTTTTTTCTTGCTTGCCTCAGGGAATAACCTTATTAGTACTTTAGGCTTTCTCTGCCAACCCCATCTAGTTACTCAGAATCTCATCAGTGATCAGAAGAATGATACAAGGACTTACAGAGATCTCTTTGAAGAACTTTGGAATTGACCATGAGACACAGAAGATAGTTACAAAAATTAAAATTAAGATTTGAAGTCAAGAAAAAAATAACAACTAGAATTTTCCAAAAAAATGAACTGGGACTATGCCTGGGATTGAAGGCTTCCTCCTCAGTAGAGGTCTTTAACCAGAGATCCTTTTTAAATGGAGGTTGGGTTAGATTGCCATTAGATTACCACACAAATCTAAAAATTCTTCATTCTGATAATTTAGCTTGCACAGTAATTACAGTAATGTAAAAGAAAACAAGTTTGGAAGATATAAAGAACTCTGATCAATAAAATGATCAGTCATGAATGATTTCAGGGGTCTGACAGTAAAACATGTCTACTTCCTATTGACAAAAAGCTATTGAATGAGACAGTGCCAGAAATGGCTAAGATACTGATTTTTTGTTTTTGTTTTTGTTTATCTGTGCTTCTTTGTAATATATTATGGTGGAAGAAGAGAAAGTTAAATTTCCCAAGTCCCTAAAAACCCTCATATTCTATGACTTTGTGAAGTATTCAGGATATTTGATGATCCAAAGTTTGAAGAATGTAAATTCTTGTGAAATCATCAGATTTGTTAAATGAAGGGATGCCAATAAGGAAAATTATTCCATATAACTCAAACAAAAAAAAAGAAAAAGAAAAGAAAAATCCTGTTTACCAATCTTGGCAAACTAACTCTGTTCCATTTAAGTCTACAGCTGAAAATAAGTATAGGACCACATAAAAGTCAGTGTGGTTGAGAGATTTCTGCTTCTTCCTGTTCTCCCTTTCACATATATATAATGAAACATTAGGCAGACAACTAGTATATGAATGCCTACTTTCAAAAAAGATAATTTTCTTTCTTGGGTGGGATAGACTTCCTGAAGTGATCTAAGAAACTAAATTGAAAGATTCCTTTTGTCAAAAAAGACCACTTTCTCTAACAAGAACTTCGAGTTGTTTTTGATGAGATCAGGATAGCAATTCCTAGTTCAAAATAAAAGGTGACAAATTCACAATGGCCATTCTCTTTGCCAAAAGTAGGTTCGTTTAGAAGAAGAGATTAAATACAAAATGAGAAATAAAATAGGCAACAGGAGTGGCAAGTATGAAATAGAGTTGGAAGAGCAATACAGTTACCAAGGAAAGGAATTTAGAAGAACCATTAAAGGAATATGCCATGAGAGAAGGTACAATCAGAGAGACACACACAGAGAGAGAGACAGAAACAGAAAGAAATCATAATGGGCTTATGTTGTGACCCTGGATATCTTAGAATCAGCCAGAGTCAGGATAAGCAAAAGTCTTTATTCTTGGTCTTTTGGAGTCTCAGTCAGGGGATTAGCTCTAGCAATCTCCACACCTTCTTCCTCTCTCCACCTCCAAAAGAATGAATCCTCCTTCTCCTAATCCACCTGCTGATCTCTCCTCCCTTCTCTCACCACACCACAGATTGAGCCAGCATAGAGGAGTAGGGTCATCCTCCAAACATGTTACTAGAGAATTGTCCAATTGGTAATTAGCCCTAAGTGCTAGATTAGGTCAAGTACATCCGCTCAGTTCTAGCCCTTTACAGGCTTAGTCCTGGAAAGGACATAGCAAACATTTTCATCATGAACAGATTTTTATAGGGGAAATATAGCCTTGGATTTTCTCAGGACCAGGGAAGAATTTGGTAACTCAGAGAGAGTGATCAAGGAGGAGCCAGATGGAATACCTGGCAGGAAAGAGCCCAGATCTGTCTTATGATATGCTAGTCGATATCTCAAATATGGTTTAAAGATATCCAGAGACATTAGAGGGATAGATAGGGATAGACAATGGACGTTGATAAAGAGTTCCAGGCTTACAAATCACTCTATGTAAACAGGATAGTTTTGGAGTTGGTTAGGCCTGATAATAGCCAGATGAACTTCTTCCTGAGAGAGGAAGAGAATAAGTCCACATTGTTTTCTTTTTCTTTTTTTTTTTTTAATTTTTTTTATTATATATATATATATATATATATTTTTTTTTATAATATTATTCCCTTGTATTCATTTTTTCCAAATTAACCCTCCCCCCTCCCCTCCTATTCCCTCCCCCCGATGACAGGCAAATCCCATATATTTTACATGTGTTACAAATATAGTCTAGGTACAATACAATGTGTGTGAATATCATTTTCTTGTTGCACAATAAACATTAGAATCCGAAGGTACATGTAACCTGGGCAGACAGATATTAGTGCTAACAATTTACATTCACTTCCCAGTGTTTCTTCTCTGGGTGTAGCTACCTCTGTCCATCATTGATCAACTGGAAGTGAGTTGGATCTTCTTTATGTTGAAGATTTCCACTTCCATCAGAATACATCCTCATACAGTATTGTTGTTGAAGTGTACAGTGATCTTCTGGTTCTGCTCATTTCACTCAGCATCAGTTGATTTAAGTCTCTCCAGGCCTCTCTGTATTCCTCCTGCTGGTCATTTCTTACCGAGCAATAATATTCCATAACCTTCATATACCACAATTTACCCAACCATTCTCCAACTGATGGACATCCATTCATCTTCCAGTTTCTAGCCACCACAAAAAGAGCTGCCACAAACATTTTGGCACATATATGTCTGTCTCTTTCTGCTCTTTAGTATTTCTTTGGGATATAATCCCAGTAGTAGCGCTGCTGGGTCAAAGGGTATGCACAGTTTGATAACTTTTTGGGCATAATTCCAGATTGCTCTCCAGAATGGCTGGATTCTTTCACAACTCCACCAACAATGCATCAGTGTCCCAGTTTCCCCACATCCCCTCCAACATTTATCATTATTTGTTCCTGTCATCTTAGCCAATATGACAGGTGTGTAGTGGTATCTCAGGGTGGTCTTAATTTGCATTTCTCTGATCAGTAGTGATTTGGAACACTCTTTCATGTGAGTGGATATAGTTTCAATTTCTTCCTCTGAGAATTGTCTGTTCATATCCTTTGACCATTTATCAATTGGAGAATGGTTCGGTTTCTTATAAATTATGGTCAGTTATCTATATATTTTGGAAATGAGACCTTTGTCAGAACCTTTGTTTTTAAAAATATTTTCCCAATTTGTTACTTCCCTTCTAATCTTGTTTGCATTAGTATTATTTGTACAGAAACTTTTTAGTTTGATGTAATCAAAATCTTCTATTTTGTGATCAATAATGATCTCTAGTTCTCCTCTGGTCATAAATTCCTTCCTCCTCCACAAGTCTGAGAGGTAGATTATCCTCTGTTCCTCTAATCTATTTATTATCTCCCTCTTTATGCCTAAATCATGGATCCATTTTGATCTTATCTTGGTATATGGTGTTAAGTGTGGATCCATATCTAATTTCTGCCATACTAATTTCCAGTTTTCCCAACAGTTTTTTCCAAATAATGAATTTTTATCCCTAATGTTGGAATCTTTGGGTTTGTCAAAGATTAGATTGCTATAGATGTACCCTTTTTTGTCCTTTGTATCTAATCTGTTCCACTGATCTACCGGTCTATTTCTTAGCCAATACCAAATGGTTTTGGTGACTGCTGCTATATAATATAGCTTTAGATCAGGTACACTTAGACCACCTTCCTCTGAGTTTTTTTTCATTAGTTCCCTTGCAATTCTCGACCTTTTATTCTTCCATATGAATTTTGTTGTTATTTTTTCTAGGTCATTGAAATAGTTTCTTGGGAGTCTGATTGGTATAGCACTAAATAAATAGATTAGTTTGGGGAGTATTGTCATCTTTATTATATTCGCTCGGCCTATCCAAGAGCACTGAATGTCTTTCCAATTATTTAAATCTGATTTTATTTTTGTGGCAAGTGTTTTGTAATTTTTCTCATATAATTCCTGACTTTTCTTTGGTAGATGGATTCCCAAATACTTTATACTCTCAACATTTGTTTGGAATGGAATTTCTCTTTGTATCTCTTGCTGTTGCATTTTGTTAGTGATATATAAAAATGCCGAGGATTTATGTGGATTTATTTTGTATCCTGCCACTTTGCTGAAATTTTGAATTATTTCTAGTAGCTTTTTAGCAGAGTCTTTGGGGTTCTCTAAGTATACCATCATGTCATCTGCAAAAAGTGATAGTTTAATTTCCTCATTTCCTACTCTAATTCCTTGAATCTCTTTCTCGGCTCTTATTGCCGAGGCTAGCGTTTCTAGTACTATATTGAATAGTAATGGTGATAGTGGGCAAACTTGTTTCACTCCTGATCTTACTGGGAAAGGTTGCAGTTTATTTCTATTGCATATTATGCTTACTGAAGGTCTTAAATATATGCTCCTGATTATTCTAAGGAATAGTCCATTTATTCCTATACTCTCAAGAGTTTTTAGTAGGAATGGATGTTGGATTTTGTCAAATGCTTTTTCTGCATCTATTGAGATGATCATATGGTTCTTATTAATTTGATTATTAATATGGTCAATTATATTAATAGTTTTCCTAATATTAAACCAGCCCTGCATTCCTGGAATAAATCCTACTTGATCATAGTGTATTATCTTGGAGATGATTTTCTGAAGTCTTTTTGCTAATATCTTATTTAAGATTTTAGCATCAATATTCATTAAGGAGATTGGTCTATAATTTTCTTTCTCAGTTTTCGATCTACCTGGTTTAGGTATCAGTACCATGTCTGTGTCATAAAAGGAGTTTGGTAGGACTCCTTCATCCCCTATTTTTTCAAATAATTTATATAACATTGGGGCTAATTGTTCTTTAAATGTTTGGTAGAATTCACATGTGAATCCATCTGGCCCTGGGGATTTTTTCCTGGGGAGTTGATTAATAGCTTGTTCTATTTCTTTTTCTGAAATGGGACTATTTAAGCAATTTATCTCCTCCTCTGTTAATCTAGGGAGCCTATATTTTTGGAGGAAGTCATCCATTTCACTTAAGTTATCAAATTTATTGGCATAAAGTTGGGCAAAGTAACTCCTTATTATTTCTCTAATTTCCTCTTCATTGGTGGAAAGATTCCCCCTTTTCATTTGTAAGACTATCAATCTGATTTTCCTCTTTCTTTTTTTTGATCAAATTTACCAAAGGTTTATCTATTTTATTGGCTTTTTCATAAAACCAACTCTTGGTTTTATTTATTAATTCAATAGTTTTTTTACTTTCAATTTTATTGATTTCTCCTTTTAATTTTTGTATTTCAAGTTTAATTTTTGGTTGGGGGTTTATAATTTGGTCTTTTTCTAGCCTTTTAAGTTGTATGCCCAATTCGTTAATCTTCTCTTTCTCAATTTTCTTCAAATAAGCCTCTAAAGATATAACATTTCCCCTTATTACTGCTTTAGCTGCATCCCAAAGATTTTGATATGATGTCTCATCATTGTCATTATCTTGGGTGAAATTGTTAATTGTTTCTATAATTTGCTCTTTCACCCAGTCATTCTTTAAGATGAGATTATTCAGTTTCCAATTACTTTTTGGTCTATTTACCCCTAACTTTTTGCTGAATGTAGCTTTTATTGCATTGTGATCTGAGAAGAAGGCATTTATTATTTCTGCCTTCCTACATTTAATTTTGAGATCTTTATGTCCTAATATATGGTCAATTTTTGTATAGGATCCATGAACTGCTGAGAAGAAAGTATATTCCTTTCTATTGCCATTCAGTTTTCTCCAAAGGTCTATCATACCTAGTTTTTCTAATATTCTATTTACTTTTTTAATTTCTTTCTTGTTTGTTTTGTGGTTTGATTTGTCTAAATCTGAGAGTGCAAGGTTGAGATCTCCCACTATTATAGTTTTACTGTCTATTTCTTCTTGCAGTGCTCTTAACTTTTCCTTTAGAAAGTTAGATGCTATACCACTTGGTGCATATATGTTTAGTATTGATATGGCTTCATTATTTATGCTACCTTTCAGCAGGATATAGTTTCCTTCCTTATCTTTTTTAACGAGATCTACTTCTGCTTTTGCTTGATCTGAGATAAGGATAGCTACCCCTGCTTTTTTGGCTTTACCTGAAGCATAATAGGCTCTGTTCCAACCTTTTACCTTTATTCTGTATGTATCTCCCTGCTTTAAGTGTGTTTCCTGTAGGCAACATATTGTAGGGTTCTGCTTTTTGATCCAATCTGCTATCCGTCTCCGTTTGATGGGATCGTTCATCCCATTTACATTTACAGTTAAAATTACTAATTTTGTATTTCCTGCCATCGTATTATCCCCAGATTATGCTTTTTTCCCTTGACCCCCCTGATCCCCCTCCCCGATATTTAATTTACAGACCCCCCTTGTGACGCGCAACTCTCCCTCTTTTTTTTTTTTTTAGGATCCCTCCCCCCTCCCTCCAAGTCCCTTCACTTATTCTCCTTTTCCTTTTCCCTTTTCCTCTCCCCCCTTTTAATGAGGTGAGAGAAAATTCTCTGAAAAACAAATATGTTAATTATTTACTCTTTGAGCCTCTCCTGATGAGAGTAAGATTCACACAATGATTCTCCCCCTCACTAAGTTCCCTCAGATATGGTGTATTTTCTATGCCTCTTCCTGGGATGTAGTTTCCCTCTTTTTATCACTCCTTCCCCTTTTTCTGACCCGACCTCCTTCCCTTTACTACACCCCCCTTTTTTTCTTTTATATCAGTAAAATGAAATTATCCTTGAGTATTTTTTATATACCCACAACAGAGTTACAGTTCTCAAGGGTTCTGTGTACCTTTTTCTGTTTCTCTTCAGTCTTGTGGATGTAGATCAAATTTTTTGTTTAAGTCTGGTTTTTTTCTTAGAAACATATAGAATTCCTCTGTTTCATTGAATGACCATCTTCTTCCATGGAAAAAGATGCTAAACTTAGCTGGGTAGTTCATTCTTGTTTGCAGTCCTTAATCTTTTGCCTTTCGGAATATCAGGTTCCAGGCCTTTCTATCTTTTAATGTGGAGGCAGCCAGATCTTGAGTGACCCTTATTGTGGCACCTTGGTATTTAAATTGTTTTTTTCTAGCTGCTTGCAAGATTTTCTCCTTTGTGTGGTAATTCTGCAGCTTAGCCACTATATTCCGTGGTGTTCTTTTTTTAGGGTCTATTTCAGAAGGAGTTCGATGAATTCTTTCCACATCTACTTTCCCTTCTGTTTCTATTATCTCTGGACAGTTCTCTTTGATAATTTCCTGTAAAATAGAATCTAGGCTCTTTTTTTGGTCATAGTTTTCTGGAAGTCCAATAATCCGCAGATTATCTCTCCTATATCTATTTTCCAGGTCTATAGATTTTCCCAGTAAGTATTTGACGTTGTTCTCCAGCTTCTCATTTTTTTTGTTTTGTTTGACTGATTCTTGGGTTCTCTGTGAATCATTCATTTCTATTTGTTCCATCCTGACTTTTAAGGAGTTATTTTCTTCTTTCACAGTTTTTAGTTCTTTTTGTAAATGCCCAATTTCGTTTTTAAATGAATTATTTTGCTCTATTGAATTTTTTTCCATTTCCCTAATTTTTTTTTTTTGAGAATTATTTTCTTTTTCCAATTCAGAAATTCTATTTTCTTGAGACTTTTTTATCTTTTCCAATTCAGAAATCCTACTTTCCTGTGTTTTTTAACCTTTTCTAATTCATAAATTTTGTTTCCCTGCATCTCCTGTGAATTCTTTATTTTTTCCAACTCCAATTTCAGGACGTTGTTATTCTCTATCATAGCTTCCCTTTCCTTTCCCCATTTTTCTTCAATCTCCCTCAATTTTTAAGAGTTTCTTCTAAGAGAGAGTTATGTGATGGGGGGCAGGGATCGTTCCCCTTTGGGTTGTTATCTGCTGACTCTCTGCTGTTAACTTCCTCGGGGTTGGATACCCGCTCTTTCTCTGTATAAAAGGAATCTATGGTTTTTCTAGCTTTTTTGCTCATATTTAAAAAAATCTTTTGGGGTCTGTCCCTGGGGTAGGAAATTATTTACTTCTTTACCAGCTTCCTCCCAGACCGGATGGATGCAGCGGCTCCTGTGCCTTAGCTAAGATAGAGCTCTGGGAGAGAGTTCCCCACCCCCTCCCTGGAGGTGCCTCAGAGGTGATTAGCACTACTGTGCTTCGAGGGCGTAGAATAGTAAAGACAGCACAAAGCCCAGCCTATGTGTCCGGGTGGGGAGTGGATGTCTGCAGCAGGTGACGTGAAAAGCCCCTGCACTCAAACTGGAAGTGTCTGCCAGAAACCGCGGTCCCTAGTTCAAAGGTTCCGCTTCTCTGGGACTTCCTGGAGCTAAGTTCCACTCCCTCCAGCTAAGCTAGGCAGTGTGTGTTGCCTTGGGCCATATCCACCCACTTGTCAATCTCTTAACTATTCTCAGGTGCTAGCTGAGGCCACACCCCCTGGTGCCGAGATCTGCTGAGTCACCTCCAGGGTCGGGGGGGGGGGGGGGGGGGGGGGGGGGGGGAAATCTAATCTGAGTTTTAAAATACTTTGGCTTTCTCTTCTGAACTGCTAAATAATTAGCAGAGAAGAGCTAACAGCCTGTGCCAGATTCCTTTACCTCAGTGGCTTCTCTGATCCCAGAGCCCTTCCCAGCGCAATGGGCGCAGTGTGCCACTACCCCACCGTCTGTGCTGGTCTCTCTTATTCCTCCCCTGGGAACTGACCTTTCCTGTTGAAACTCCAGGTTCTCTTCAGCTGGTAAGTTGTGCTTCCAGTCCTTATGGTATCTATCAGTCCTGAGCTAATTCTGAGACTTAATTTATCTAATTGGTTGTGAGGGAATGAGGACGTTCACAGAGACGTGTGTTTCTTCTCCGCCATCTTGGCTCCGCCCCACATTGTTTTCTTAAAGGATTTTGCTTTTTTCACTTAATCACTGCCTGCCTCAGTGTCCCCCTTGGTAAAATGGAGATAATAATATTACCTACATCAGTGTTGTTCTGAAAATGAGATAATATTTGTAAAGGGTTTTACAAACCATTAAATGCTATGCAAATTCTTAAGAAAAAATTTGCTTTTGAGGGAAGAGGAGGACTATCTTGTAGGACTCAAAGGAAAAAGGAAGATGAAGAAAAGGTACTCTATCACTATTGTAAAAGCCTGCTATCTTTCATACCATTCTCATTTCCCCCAGATTTGCTTCTGGCCAAAGCAAACAAACATAATTTTATGGGGACACAAAGCCCAGATAAATTTGATTATTTTTAACGTAAAAATAGCCTTAACCAGAGAAAACATGGGTAAAATAGCGATGTAAATGAAATTCATCTTCTTTTCCCTCTTCCCACTTTGTTCCACTTTCCTCTTACTTTACTGGTATTCTCCATTATGGGGAGAGGGGTCACTGACTTTTATACTACCTTTTTCAATATTTGTGACCATCTTTATCAATGTTCCAAGCAATATCCCCAATCCATTTGCTTTGTGCTTTGACAAAGTGGAGCTCCACAAAGTGAAGGATATGCAGGAATATTGGACGTACCTCTAACAATCTTTGGACTTTAGACAAACCACTGCTTCCCAGTTCATCAGATTCCTGACCAGGAAAATGGAGGTTTTATTACGAATGATGTCAAAATTTCTTCCCTCTAAAATTCTGTAATTTTATTCTCTAAGCAATCATTCAATAAATTAATTTTCCTTGTGGTGCTATTGTTAATAACTTAATAAAGTATAACCATTCCTAAGGGCACTTGTATTTTAAAAGAAAGTGCATAGAAAGGTAATTTATACAGTTAGAAGTGTTTCCATTCTTAGAGTAGTATACACACACTACTGTGTGTGTGTATGTGTCCCTGTGTATGTATCTATGTATGGGGGTGGGGGGGAGAGGGAGAGGAGAAAGAAGAGAAAAGGAAGTGAGGGTACTAGTTGGGGCCTGGCCTGGGACCTATTGTGTAAACTTCAAAAGTGCTATATGAGGCTGGATTTGACTTCTGGTCCTCTTGACTCCTGAGCCACTGCTCTCTTATAGCACTTTTGAAGTTTTCACAGCATTTCAACGACCTTGTTAATGAATCGTCCCCCTTATTTGTTAAGTGCCTACTGTGTGCCAGAAAGAATTCCAGCTAGTAAATCCCCCACAATTGACCAACATTAGGTCCCAGGCCAAGCCCCAACTGGTCATAGTTTGAGTCCTGTTCGACTCAGATTGACTGTAAATAGTAATCATTTCTGGTTTGGTCAGAAACCCAAGGGTCTTCCCCTCCCACATTCATTTGTTTATCTATTTTTTTTTTTTGACTAGTTGAAAAAACCATTCTCTGTCTCACTTTTGTTTGTGCGTTTGTTTGTTTTTACCTAGCCTTAAACTACTGAATGGCTGGTTGCCTCAGTCAAAACTGAGACCTGCTAAAGACCTTAGCTTGAAAAGGCTAAGGTCTCCCATTGCAAACGGAGCCAACTCCAGTCATCTTCAATCTATAGCTAGTCATTGCACTCAGGCGGCTCTAGAGGGGAAAGTGAGGCAGGTGATCTCTCATAGCCTGCTCTCTCTTAAATCTAATTCACTTGCATGCCAAGGTATCACTTACCTAAGGTTTTGGTCCTCTTTAAGAATCAAGGACAAACAGCAATAACTGTGTATTGGAGATCTGGAAATGATCAAAATAAGTCCTTCCTTTCAAATACTCTAATGGTGGAGACAACATGTAAATAATGATAGATTGAGAGACAGATAGACAGACATGGAGAGGAAGAGAAATAGGGAGGGAGGGAGAAAGAGAATAAAAGAAAGCTACTGTTAGAGAAGAAGCCATTATTAGCTGAGAAGTTGGTGCAGTGGAAAGTGCAATTTGAGCTGAGCTTGAAAGAAGTCATGGAAACTAAGAGATATATTGGAGGAGGCAGATCATTTTAGGTATAGGTAGAGTGAAAGAGAGGAGAATGAATAAAGAAAGAAGTGAAAATGTTAGAAGAGGCCAGACAAGGAAAAGTTTTAATTGCCAATTATGGGCAGCTACGATCAATAGTAATTGTTAATTAGGAGTTTGTGTTGGATCTTGGAGTTTATAGGTATCTCCTGGAACTCATTGAGCAGTGTTGTTGAAAATGGAGAGAAGAGAACATACCTGAGGGGAAAGGGACCTGTATGTGCCAAAATGTTTGTGGCAGCTCTTTTTGTGGTGGCTAGAAACTGGAAGTTGAATGGATGTCCATCAATTGGAGAATGGTTGGGTAAATTATGGTATATGAAGGTTATGGAATATTATTGCTCAGTAAGAAATGACCAGCAGGATGAATTCAGAACTTACATCAACTGATGCTGAGTGAAATGAGCAGAACCAGGAGATCACTGTACACTTCAACAACAATACTGTATGAGGATATATTCTGATGGAAGTGGATATCTTCAACATAAAGAAGATCCAACTCACTTCCAGCTGATCAATGATGGACAGAAACAACTACACCCAGAGAAGGAACACTGGGAATTGAATGTAAACTGTTAGCACTACTGTCTATCTACCCAGGTGACTTATACGTTCGGAATCCAATACTTAATGTGCAAAAAGAAAATTGGATTTACACACATATATTGTATCTAGGTTATATTGTAACACATGTAAAATGTATGAGATTGCCTGTCATCTAGGGAAGGGAGTAGAGGGAGTGAGGGGAAAATCTGGAAAAATGAATACAAGGGATAATGTTATAAAAAAAATCACTCATGCATACATACTGTCAAAAAATGTATAATTATAAAATTAATAAAAATAATAAATATTTTTTTTAAAGAGAACATACCTGAGAGATGTTGTTAAAGTTGAAATGACATTTGATAATGTGGAATACATGTTAGTGAGGAGCTGAAGATGACACTGAGGTTGTGAACCTGGATGGCTAGGGACTATGGGAACTCTGTAAATGATTATTTCTTTCTGAAGGAATGTAGCTTCTAGGGAAATAGCAAGGTGATTTTTTTGGGGGGGCTTCTGTTCTGGCGATCTGATTCCGAAGTCCTCTGGCTTTGCTCTCCCCACATTCCACCTAGCAATGCTATTGTTCTGACCATCTGTCAAAATAGCTTTTGGCCTCAGGATAGTCCCACAGATCAAACTCTTGAGACAATAGGGAACAGACCACTCCTCAGTTCATTTCTGACTTTCAAATAGAATCTGTTGGTCAGTGATAACCAAATTCGGGAGACCACTCCTCTGGGCCACAGAATTAATATGTCAATGATAGAAAGTGGGTATAAGTGGGTCTCCTTTTTCTTAGAACTTTGCTAATTTCTTCTGAAATTCAGCCTGCTTGTAATAGCATTACAATTACAATAAATTTTGCCCCTTGACTTGGAATGGGTCCAAGCCTGCAAATTTTTTTGAGATACCCATTCTGTGACCTCAAACTTTTGGGGCCTCCTTCCCAACCTCAACACTTCCATCTCTTCTGTCCCACTCCTTCCACCCCATTCCCAGCCTCCATCCAGGTGTTACAAAAATGAATGACATAGTCTCTACCCCCAAGAATCTTCTTGTAAAATGAAGAGTGCATATCTAAATAGAGAACAGATGATGATGTAATGACTCCCACCACATGAAAATTTTGGGGAGGAAAGCACTGCTTCTAATTAGCTTAGAGTAGTGGGGTAAGAGACAGCTTTATGAAGGAGGTAACATTTGAGCTGAGCCTTGAGGGATGGATGAGATTTCAACATGCAGGGATGGGGGGATACATTCTATTTGATGATAATTGTACTGCAGGGGCTTGATATAAATAAAACTCGATTTTCTGTATCTGTCTTTGGTCCTTGAGTTGACAAAGTATCACTTTCCCTTAATCTCTGCTCAAAGATATACAAGCCTATATGCACACACACACTCCTACCTTATTTTTGCCACCCTGCAGTTATCTCTTCTATACTAGCATTTCTGTTCTGAGGATAATACTTGAAATAAATAAAAGATGTTCCCTCGGCAACTGCAAGATGAATCACCTCACCTGGCTCTGGGAATAAATAGTATACCTAATGTTGGTTAAATGTCTATGCTTTGTGAAACATTGTTTTTCATCAATATAATAAGTCTTCCCACATTGAATGAGTGGTGGGTTTGTTTTTTTTAAATGCTGTGTTATTATTTAGAATTGGAGTATAATCAGCTTACATGGATTGGAATACTTTTCAAGCTCTTAATTGTGTCTGAAAAAATATTTTAGGGGAGTGGGGCTTTCCCCTTTTTTCCATTTATGCTTTAATTCATGCAGTTTACTTTTTAAAGACTTACTATGGCCTCTTACTGTAACTTGGAAAGATATTTAGCATCTATAAAGGTAGAGTTCCCATGATTTCTACCCTCTTTTTATTAAGATTTCTGGTCTAATTTAGAAAGTTAGTTCAGAAGTATTGAACAGAAAGGCCCACCAGATGCTAGGAGGCTTCTGACTTTTCCTTGTTTGGTTTCATTGGTTAAGAATTGCTGGAGATTGTTTTAATTGTGACAATAAAAGTAGGGAGAGTTGAAGTTAATTTAAAAATCTAGGGAAGCCCCAGAACTGTCCTTGGTCCTTGAGATTCTGTAAAAGCTTTGAGTCTAAATCTCATCTAAAATTTAGTGTTCAGGGCTTCTGGGCAGGGCTACCCAAGATTTCCAGAGACTCTGCCATCATCATGTAGATTAAAAGTTCTAAATCCAAAGCTTTCAATAGATTAGGCTAATTTCTCTGTGTAGCCACAGTTTAGTAGCTCTAGAAATCTTAGAGGTTAAAGAAGAGAAATAGTGACTGGGACAAGAAGGATAATAATAACACCTAACATATATGTAATATTTTAAGATTTTAAAATCACTTTACACATATTATCTCATTACATTTTTACAACAATCCTGTGAGATAGATGTTATCATCTACATTTTACAAATGAGCAACCTAATTCTGAGAAAGATTAAATGAATTGCTTAGTATTTGAGGAAGGATACAAACTCAAATCTTTTTTAGTATAGGTTCAATGTTCTAGCCATCCTGCCCCCAGTTGCCTTCGGGGAGTAGGAGTAGAAAAAAGAGGTGACATGGACTCATGATATATATATATGTGTGTGTGTGTGTGTGTATACACACATACATACATATATATATGCATACAGATTAGGAGAAGTAAAGGCATTTAGTAGCAAGAATTTTGTGTCCCCTGGTAAAAATTTGTCATATTTCAGTAATAATTTCAATCTAGGTCAATTAAAAAAATCTTTACTAAATTCCTCCTATCTGTGTTGGGCACATAGGCTACAAAGATAGGTGTGACAGACCTAACTTCAGTGGGCTTATGTAACGAGCTGTTGTCTCCAGAAGCTGCTGATCGCTCTCTGGAAGGAGATCTGCTGTGTCAACTCAAATCTCTCCAACAGATTCTTCTTCCTGTAGTGAACCGTTGTCTCCAGGCAGTTGCTGTTAACTCTTGTCCAAAGAAGTGACTTCCCTTCCTGCAGAGAGCCCCATCAAGCCTGATGTAATGCAGAGAGTCTTCTCTTTCTCTGAGAGTCCTCTTCTTTTATTCTCCCAGAGAATGGGCGTGGGATAATGCAAGGGCTTCTGGGAAGAACCACCCCAGCCAATGAGCTTGCCCCCTCTATCAAGTCAACCTGAGTTCTCACCTTGTAACTATCCAGACAACCTCAGTTCTCACTTAGTAATCCTAACATCTCCCCCTTTCTTTTGATTTAGAACATAGGACAGTCATGACCTTGAAACATAAATCCATCAATATGGGAAGTATTACAGATAATTACATAAATTACATAAGCACATAGTAACATAGTAACATAACACATGCTAGAAGTATATAACATAATCATAATCAAATAATCATAAATTGAAAATTTATAAATGTCCATAAGTCCATTGTCCATTAGTCTCATCTTGTGTGAGGAAGTCCAATGATTCCTGCTGGTTTTTAAAGTTCTTTAACAGTCTTCTTATTATCCATGATCTTTCAGTGTCAGATGTTTCTTAGATCTTCTCCTTTATTTTGAGGTCTTTCTCTTTTTCTGTCTCTCTCTGGTGGACAAGGCGAATATGACTCGTTGGCACCCATCTGATTCCTTCTCCTGCTGAAGAAATACAAGCAAACCCTCTCCCCCAGGCAGTTAACCTATCTGGTCCCTTCCATTCACCACTTTCTGGATCTCTCCACATCACCTGGCGATTATCTAAGGACAGTGGAGCTGCTCGCACTGGACACTGCCCTTCTGGTGGGTTATAAAACCTGTCTGCTGGAGCCAGTGCATCTTTGTCAAAAATTAGAAAATTAATGGTATAGAGAACTAAATTTAGAAGTTCCCTAGGGCTACCTGTGGCTCCCCCTTTCTTTTGTTTTTGGAGGAGTGTCTTAATATCTCTGTTTCTTCTCTCTACTATTGCCTGCCCTTGAGGATTAAAGGGTATGCCCGTGGTATGTAAAATCTTATACTGTGCACAAAAGTGTGTAAAATGTTTGGACGTATATGCAGGTCCATTGTCTGTTTTTATTGCTTGTGGCACACCCATAATTGCAAAAGCCTGTATAAGGAATTCAGTGACCACTCGGGCTGTCTCTTTTGCTGCTGGCATTGCAAATGTGAATCCTGAAAAGGTGTCTACCACAACATGAATAAAAGATAGACGACCAAAAGATTTATAATGGGTCACATCCATTTGCCAGATTTCATTGGGTCTCAAACCACGAGGATTCTTCCCTGGAGGGAGTGTAGGAGCGTGGAAAGGAAGACAAGCTGTACAGCTTTTTACTATGCTCCTAGCTTCCTCTCTTGTGATTCCAAATTGTAAACGTAAAGCTCGAGCAGCCTGATGATATTTAGAATGAGATTCTTGTGCTTCCTGAAATAAAGGACTACTGGCTAACATGGTTAGAAGGCTATCTGCCTTTGAATTTCCATCAAAAATGGGACCTGGAAGTCCACTATGTGAGTGGACATGCAAGATATAAATCTTGCCTGGATGTTTTCTCACTTGCTCTTGAAGTTCCTTAAAGAGCTGATAAATATTGGAGGCTGCAAATTTTATTTGGGCTGTGGCAATTCTTTGTACTACACCTACTGAATAGGCTGAATCAGTAATTATATTTACGTCTCCTGGGTAATAAGTGAGAGCTAGCATGATAGCAAATAATTCATTCTGTTGAGTGGATTGAAAAGGAGTCCTGATTACTCTCTTTATGGTTAAATCATGAGAGTATATGGCACAAATATTTTCTTTGGAGGCATCTGTAAAGATTGTTGGTCCTTTAAGAGGAACCTTAGAAACCTTTTCTTCAAAAATCCATCGCCAATTATGTAGTAGCCGGGTAATCTTTAATGGAGATCCATGTGCAAAATTTGGAGCGGTGGCCAATAAAATTTGCCATTCTGGGATGTTCTCACAGCATACATTAATCTGTGCGTTAGTATAGAATGTGTATATTTTTTCAGGACTTATCCCAGATAATTGTGTTACTCTCTTAATAGCCTTTAATAAAATCCTAGCCACAAGCACTGGGTAAGGTGTAAGGCTTTGTTCTGGTTGTGCTGGGAGGTTCACCCACTCAATCACTCTGTCTCCTTGATGAAGGACTGCTGTGGGTGCCTCTTTTGTAGCAAAAACTGATATTTCCAAGGGTTTTTGAGTGACTCTTTCAACCACATTGGATAAAGCCAGTTCAACTTCTCTCAAAGCCTTTTGTGCTTCTTTTGTAAGCTGGCATGGTGAATTTAAAGCACTGTCTCCCCTTAAAATATCATATAGTGGTTGCAATTGACAGGTAGTCAAGCCTAGCACGGGACGCATCCATTGGATATCTCCTATCAATTTCTGGAAGTCATTTAAGGTGTTTAGCTTCTCTGTTCTTAAGGAGAGTTTTTGTACTGTAAGCACCTTAGGATATACTTCATATCCTAAATATTGAAAAGGAGCATGTCTTTGAATTTTTTCTGTAGCTATATGCAGTTTGTAGTACTTTAATGTTTCCATGGTCCTTTGTAGACATGCCTCTAACATTTGTTCCTCAGGTGCACATCCCAAAATATCATCCATATAATGTAACAATATTACTTTTGGAAAGGCTTTTCTTACTGGAGCAAGAGCAGCTGCAACATACATTTGGCACATAGTAGGGCTGTTTTTCATTCCCTGTGGCAAAACTGTCCATTCATATCTTTTATAAGGCTCAGCCAAATTAACACTAGGCACTGAAAAAGCAAATCTTTTCATATCCTCCTTATCTAGAGGAATAGAATAGAAACAATCCTTAATGTCTATAACCCATAGAGGCCATTCTCTTGGCAACTGAGTAGGAGATGGAAGTCCAGGCTGAAGAGTTCCCATAGTTTCCATCTGTTCATTTACTCTTCTTAGATCAGTTATCATCCTCCATTTTCCAGATTTCTTTTTCACCACAAATACTGGGGAATTCCAAGGACTTAGAGAAGGCCGCAAGTGTCCTTGGTCAAGTTGTTCTTGCACTATGTCTAATAAGGCCTGAATTTTATCACTTCTTAAGGGCCACTGTTCTACCCACACTGGTGAATCAGTCTTCCACTGAATAGGAACTGGTGAAAGTGCAGGTAGGCCTTCAACAGCAGCCCTGCCTAAAAAGCCGAAGTGCTTATTTGTAATCCTATCTGCTGTAAAATGTCTCTTCCCCACAGATTGATGGGGATTTTTTCAACCACAAAAGGAGTAAAAGCTCCTGTTTCTCCTTCAAATACCCATCTCAAAGGCCTAGCACTAACTTCTGCTGCTATTGATCCTCCCACCCCAGACATATAGGTGTCTGCTTTAATCTTTGGCCAGTGACCGGGCCAATTGGCACCTCTAATAACTGTACGATCTGCACCCGTGTCTACCAATCCTTCAAATGGTATTCCGTTTATATAAATAGTAAGCATAGGTCGGTCAGCTGTCACAGCTGCTGTCCAATATATTCCTGGATTTTGTTCATTGGAGTCAAAATCTAGGCGACTATCACTAGGTTGCTTATTAGGGGTCCGTAACAATAAGGCTGATGCTACTACTTCTCCTGGTTGATAAATCACACGTTGTCTGCCTGTGTTAGTGACTGGGATATTAGATACACATTCTCCAGTCTCCCACATCAGTGTATGGATGGACACTGTTTTGTAGGCACTCTCAGAAGGTGAAATGGTCAAGCCTACTGTGCCTGGAGGCAAAGGATCCATAGGCTCAACAGGAACAGATTTCACTTCTCCAGGGAGTATCTCGGTAGTCTCTACTGCACACAACTCTATTTTTCCTAATTTCAATCCCTTTCTTCCATCTGATTGCCTTTTGGCTGATTGATCATGTCTTAAAATTCTCTGGATGTAACCTCGGCTGCCATCATGCCCCACTTGGGGGGCTGAAGCTGGGCCCCATCTGTCATTTCCCTGGGTCAATCTACATTCGGAGGCCCAGTGGAGGCCCTTGTGACATTTTGGACATGGAGTTTTAGGTCTTCTCTCACCCTGTCTTCTCACTGTATCTCCATATCTACACTGAGCTCTTAGATGCCCAATTTTTCCACATTGAAAACATCGCCGAGTTTCTCTAGAAGGCCCTTGCCAGGAGGGACCCTGCCTTTCCACATTCATCATAGTCCGGGTGTAAAAAGCATTTGTTCCCACTGTAGCACAGCGTCTTATGATCTCCTCTAAAGGAGCATCTTTGTCTAATCCCCATATAATTCTTTTGCAAATCTCATTGGCATTTTCCTTAGCCAGATGTCTGGTCATTATTTCTGTAGCTGAATTTTCTCCAATAGTTCTTTTGACAGCAGTTTGCAAACGTCCCACAAAATCTGCAAAAGGTTCATTGGGACCTTGCTGTATTTTAGTGAAAGCCTCTCCACGATCTTTCTGTCCAGGAAGGACACCCCAAGCTTTTATTGCAGCCTTAGCAATTTGCTCATATATTGTCATGGTATAATTAATCTGTTCCGAATTCTCTCCATATTGACCTTCACCAGCTAAGTGCTCAAAAGTGAATTGTGTGTTAACTCCTATTTCCAAATTGCATCTGACTTGAATTTTACATAATTCATGAAATTCCGCAAGCCATAATAAATTTTCTCCAGGTTCCAGACATGTCCTTGCTATGGATTTCCAATCATTCGGGGTTAGGACTTCATAAGACAAACCATCTAGTAACATTTTGACATAAGCTGATGTAGCCCCATAAAGGGTACAACCTTTTTTCAAATCCTTAATTGTATTCAAATCTAAAGGTGCATATCTTCTCCTTTTTTTACCTACAGAGTCAGTATTTTCAATCACAGGATATGCATGTATAAAATCACTTATATCCTGTCCTTCTCTCTTAGCTTTAATCAATGCTTTTTCTAATCTTGTCATAGGCTTAGGCTGCTTCACAGGCAATTCTGTTTGTGTTTCTGCCTCTTCCTCTCCTCCTTCTTGCTCCACCCCTGAAGGGTTAATTGAGGGAGGAGATGGGAGGTGCTCCTGTTGCTGTTGCTCAGAATTGTACTTAACTTCATTGTTATCTGATTCATCCTTTTCACCTAGTTTAGTTGACACCTCCCCATTTTGCTCCTTCATCTCTTCCTTTAGAATAACATTTTTTAAAGCCATTTGGATTAAATTGTAGGTATGAATTGTATCTTTGGAAACTGAGTTTGGTCTGGAACCAAAGGGTAAAATGTCACAAAGACAATTGTAGTGTTCACCTAATTGCTCTCCTACTAATTCCCATTCATCTGGATCCAATTCTTCTTCCAGAGAAAAAGAAGGACATATGACCTTCACAGTTCTTAAAAGTTCAGTAATCTCCTCTAAAATTATAATCAATCCTTGGCTTTTCATAACCTTGATGATGCTCTCTAAACATTTTCCTTGAACAGAAGGTGTTTGCCCCATTTCACTATAAGAGATTGCTGGTTTAGCCCTTAACAAGTTCCTTATTTATCTATTAGCACACTCACTTAATCTTTAACAAAGTTTCCTTGTTACTCACAGTTCTGGGTCAGAGAGACTGAGATCTAGATCGGAAGCTTTTCCACTGGAATCAGGACCGTGTCTGTCCCTGTTCGGGCGCCAAATTGCAAAGGTCTGGTCTAGCTCCTCTTGTCAGGATAAGCAAAAGTCCTGGCCCCACGTTGGGCGCCAAATGTAACGAGCTGTTGTCTCCAGAAGCTGCTGATCGCTCTCTGGAAGGAGATCTGCTGTGTCAACTCAAATCTCTCCAACAGATTCTTCTTCCTGTAGTGAACCGTTGTCTCCAGGCAGTTGCTGTTAACTCTTGTCCAAAGAAGTGACTTCCCTTCCTGCAGAGAGCCCCATCAAGCCTGATGTAATGCAGAGAGTCTTCTCTTTCTCTGAGAGTCCTCTTCTTTTATTCTCCCAGAGAATGGGCGTGGGATAATGCAAGGGCTTCTGGGAAGAACCACCCCAGCCAATGAGCTTGCCCCCTCTATCAAGTCAACCTGAGTTCTCACCTTGTAACTATCCAGACAACCTCAGTTCTCACTTAGTAATCCTAACAGGCTTATACTTTGATAGAGGAAAAATAATAGGTAAACAAGCTATGATAGAAGGAAGAATATGATAAATCCAAAAAAAGTCTAGAATAAGTGCAATGGGAAATATGAGGAGAGAGGGCTCATTTTTCATCTGGAGGAGTTCAGGAAGGCTTCATAAAGAAGGTTCACCTTCTTGAAGGAAGACAGAGTTTCTATAGATAAGAAATGAGAGGAGAGGGGTTTATTCCAATGCAAGTCAGAGACGGAAGAAGATAGGATAATAATGGAAGGAAAGTAGTTTAGTTTGAGCTGAAACAGAATATAAGTATGAGAGAAGTATGAGATAGGGCTGGGAAGATAAAAGTCTGATTATGATGTCTTGAATGCCAAGTACAGGAGTTTGTCTTCTATTCTGTCCACAAAGGGGAGTTAGTGAAAGTTCTTTAGTAGAAATATAGTTGTATTCTGTTAGAGTCACTACTTGTTGAACAATGTGATGAATGGGATAGGAGAGGAGAGAAATGAAGCTAGAATGGCTGCAACTGTAGAGAAAAGGCAGGGAAAGCTCAGAGGGAACTTATCAGGGAAGTGATTGGATTTGAGTCAGGGTCCAAGTCTGGGAAGACTGAGGGAATTTTGACTGATTAGGAATGTTAGACCCATTTGGGGTTGCAGAGACAGGACCCTAAGTGAGAAAGAACCAATATACCCATGAGTGCAGAAGCAGCAGGGTAGGGACACTGCAGGCTGCCAGCATTTGCCAGAGGATAGAGCTCTTGGTTTGGGGCTCCTGGTCACAGGGGAGAGTTGAGGTAAAGCCATAGGCACCTTCCTCCCCACCCCAAGATGTACTTACACTAATACCTCTTATTAAAAGAAAAAAATAAACCAGCAAAGAAGAAAGGACCCACCATAGAAACATACTATAGGAACATGGAAGACTGGGTTCATCTTCAGAGGAGGACACTGAAGTAACAAAAGCTTCTACCCAAAAAGTAATGTGAAATGATACCCTGCCCAGAGAGAATTTATAGAACTCAAAAAAGAATGTTAAAATCAAATGAAAGATATTGAGGAAAAAGTAAAGAAAAAAAAAACCAAGCAAGAAAAACAAGAGCATCATGGAAAAAAAAGTTAACAGAATAGAAAAGGAGATTCAGTTTCAAAGATGAAAATAACTCTGACAATTAGAATTAGGCAAGGTGAAGCCAGTGAAGCTGTGAGAGACCAAGAAATAGCAAAGCAGATTATAAAGAATGAAAAAAATATATAACAGAATATGAAATATCTTATAAGAAAAATGACATATCTGGAAAACAGATCAAGAAGAGAAATGAGAAATATAAGAATAATTGCATTGCCTGAATGTTGTGACCAAAAAAAGACCTTGACACAATAATGCAAGAAATAATTTTTAAAAATTGTCCTGGAGTGATAAAATATGAGGGGAAAGTAAAAATAGAAAAAATCTTCTGATCACCACCTCAATGAGATTCTTTGTGGAAAACACATGGGAACATTATTGCCAAATTTTGAAACCAGATCAAAGAGAAAATTTTGTAATAAATGAGAAAAAAAAAAAAAAAACAATTCAAATATGCTGGAGCTGCAATTAGAATTGTGCAGAATTTATCAAAAGCTACAATAAAAGAGTACATACAGATCCTTGAATCATATCTACCAACAATCAAAATAATTAGGCCTGTGGTCAAAATATATCATATCCAGCAAAATTATCTATAATATTGAATTAGAAAAAAATGGACATTCAACAAACTTGCAGATTTTCAGGACTTTTTATCAAACAAACCAAACTTAATAGAAAATTTAACATACAAGAGTTAATATCAAAGATCAGTTTCAAGGTACTCAACATGGACAAATTGTTTTTTGTTTTTTTTACATGGGAAATGAATACTATATGTTTAAGATTAACATCAACAATAGGGCAGCTCAAACAATGGGAACAGAGTTAAGATAAAAATAGTAATCACATTATATAAATGAGGTGCAGAAGAAGAGTAGACACAGAGGTATTAGAGAAGGGTAGAGAGTTTGTAGTTCTGAAAACTACTCGCATCAAGAATGGGTTAAATAGGCAATACCTACATATATACCATGAAGGCGATAGCGCCAAGACAGGGAAGAAAAAGGTGTGTGAAGAAGACAAAGGAAAGGTCCATGGGTGGGGAAAGGTTAAATAATACTAAGGCAAGTTAGGAGCAGAATTAAAGCAAAGGGATAGAAAAGATATATGCAGGGATGTGTATATGTGTATGAATCTATCTATATGTGTATACATAAATATATTCTTTCTTAATTATAGCCTGCTTGGAAGTAGTAGAGGGGGATAAAAGGGAGACAAAAGGATAAAATAAAAAAGGTGAGCAGCATAGAGCAATTTTTGTCAAATGATGAATTCTTACCCCAAAATTGAATTTTGGAGTTTATCAAACATTAGATTGCCATAGTAATTTATTACTGTATATTGTGTACCTAAATCATCCCACTAATTCCCCACTCTATTTCTTAGCTAGTACCAGATTTTTTTTCATGAATACTGATTTGTAAAATGGTTTGAAGTATGGTACTTCTAGGCTTCCTTCCTTCAACTTTTTCTCCATTGATTATTTTGATATTTTTTTCCAATTGTCACTTTATCCTCCCATTTCTCTGTCATCTAAAATAAGTTTCTGTTATCAATTGCATGTGTATAGGTGTATACACATGTATATTTTCCTTTTTTGATGTGTTGTTCCCAGCAATACCACTTTCCCCTCCACTATATAAAAGCTACATTTTAAGAGCTTTATCATGTATTAAAGCAGTTGGATATATTCTATACATTGCAGAAATGAGTGGATTATGTTGGGAAGATATAAAAAAATTAATAGTTGGGAAAGGATACTCTTGGAGGAAGGGACATGAAGAAAAAGAATAGTGAACATAATGTCAGGTAAAAGAAACATGCAAAGAAGAGTTTAGATAATTGACAAAAATTGATAGGAAAACTGGAAAGAATGGAAGAAACTGGGCATAAACAACATTTTTTTATGTCCCAAGATAAGGTCAAAATGAATAAATGATCTAAACATAAAGGGAAAAATTATAAATAGATTAAGGGAGCATGAAAAAATATACTTGTCAGATCCTTTAATAAAGGAAGAATTTATGACCAAATAAGAGATAGAAAGGATTTTAGGTTGTAAAATGGATAATTTTGATTACATGAAATTAAAAAGTTATTTCAGAAACAAAATGAATGTAGCCAAAGTTGGAAGGAAAATAGGAAACTGGGAAGATTCTTTTTACAGCAAGTTTCTCTGATAAAGAGCTCATTTCTCAAATATATAGAGAACTTTTGGTGGAGTGTGAACTAGTTCTGTTATTCTGGAAAACAATTTGAAACTGTGCCCAAAGGACTATAAAAGTATATAGTCCCTTTAACTATGCAATACCACTGCCAGTTCTACATTCCAAAGAGATCAAAGAAAAAGGGAAAGGATTTATTTATATAAAAATATTTATAATAGCTTTTTTTGTGGTGGCATAGAAGTTGAAATTGATGGGATAGCCATCAATTGGAGAATGTCTAAATAAATTGTGGTATATGATTGTATTGGATTATTATCATACTATAAGAAATGATGAGAAGGATGCTCTAAGAAAAACATGATATGAACTGGTGCAAAGTGAAGTGGACAGAACCAGGACATCTTTGTAATGCTGATCAATTGTGGAAGTCTCTGATTAAAACAATGATCCAAAACAATTCCAAAAGTCCCATATAAGAATGCTATCCATCTCTGGGGAGAGAAATGATGCAAATGGAAGCACACTTTACATTCTTTATTTGTGAATGTACTTTCTCTTACAACATAACAAATATAAAAATATATTCACATGACTTCACATATATCATCAGCACCATATTTTTTGCCTCCTGAAGGACTGAGGGAGGGATAAGATGATTTTTTTTTATAATGAATGTTATTTTTTACATATAATTGGGAACTATTTAACAAAATTTAAAAAAATGTTACAAGAAAAAAAATTTTCAGTATGCCATCAAGGAAGAGCCTATTGGGAGAATATAACAAAGGATAGAATTCCATGGGTACTCATATTTAAAGAACTGGATAAGGATATGAAGTCAGCAAAGGAGACATGGAATATGTGGTCAGAGCCAGTAGGAGATCCACAATTGTGCATAGTCATGGAACTGGAGAAGGATAAAGAGTATGAGGGTGAAGGATCAATATCAAAAACACAAAGAGGTTAAAAAAGAAAGACTAGAAGCCAGACTGAAAGAGTTTGAAGAGTGAGTAGACTATGAAGAATGAATAGGTAATGATGAAAGAAAGGAAGTATGGGAACTTCACAGGAATGAAATTCTTTTTTTTCCCTTTTTATTTTTAATAATAGCTTTTTATTTTCAAAATGCATTCAAAGATAATTTTCAATATCCATGCTTGCAAAATCTTATGTTCCAAATTTTTCTCCCTTTTTTCCCCCCACTCTTAGACAGCATGTAACTCATGTAGGTTAAACATATGCAATTCTTTTCAACATATTTCCACATTTATTATGCTGCACAAGAGAAATTAGATAAAAAAGGACAAAAGGCAGAAAGAATAAAAGCAAGCAAAGAACAAAAAAAAAAGGTGAAAATACTATGTTGTGATCCACATTCAGTCCCCATGGTCTTCTTTCTGGGTGTAAATGTCTCCATCCCAACAGACTATGTGTTCTCCTACTCTTGGTAATCTCTCTCAGTGTACTTTCTCTGACAGAATCTAGCATTAGGAAGAGAATGGTAACCTCTTAATTGCCATGAACCAGAGGCAAAAGAAAGCTAAAGAAATACTAATGATCATCAATTCTTATGATCATCACATAATCTTGTTACTGTGTACAATGTTCTCTTGGTTCCACTCATTTAGTTTAGTATCAGTTCATGTAAGTCTCTCCAGGCCTTTCTGAAATCATCCTGCTAATTATTATAAAACAATAATATTCCATTACTATAAAGGGCTGAAACTCTGAATAGGTGCACTTGAATCAGACAACCAAGCACTTAAAGCTAATCACCAATTGGACAATGACTCTATTAGCATATGTTTGGAATTGCTCTTCTCTCAGTTAAAGCTGGCTTAATGGAGTTAGGAGAATTGTAGGTAAGGATTAGGGGGTGGAGTGAGAGAGGTGAGAGAACTTCACTTGGCCTCAGGATGAGGAGGAGAAAAGTGTGGAGATTCTGAACTCTAGAATCAAGGAAGAATCCTTGGCAAAACTCCTGGTAGTTTGTCTGTCTCCTTCACTTCTCCCCTAAAGACCAAGGACTTTTGCTTATCCTGACTCTGGCTGATTCTGAGGCCTCCAAGGAGCTAGCCCAAACTTCACACATTACATTCACATACCATAACTTATTCAGCCATTCCCCAATTGATAGGCATCCACTCAGTTTCCAGTTCCTTACCACCACAAAAAAGGGCTGCTACAAACATTTTTGCACATGTGAATTCTTTTCCCATTTTTATGATGTCTTTGACATATAGACCTACTAGAGATACTGCTAGAACAAAAAGTATGCACGGCTTGATAGCCCTTTGGACATAGTTCCAAATTGCTCTCCAAAATGGATGGATCAGTTCACAACTCTGCCAACAATGTATTAGTATCCTAATTTTTCCACATCCCCTCCAACAACTATCATCAACTTTTCCTGTCATCTTAGACAGCAATGAAATTCTGAAGACATAAATTCCAATGATTCCTATTAGGAAGATAAAGCAACTATTTAAATAGACTTATATGACTGTATCAGAGAACTCAATTACCAGAAATGTGCAGAAGATGGAAGCAAAATCAGGTAATTAAGATTTAATTTTTCCATTCCAGTAGAATGTAAGCTCCTCAACAGTGAGAATTATTTAGTTTTTGTCTTGGTAACTGTGTGGTACGGAAATGGTGAGGGAACACCATTTAATAAAAAAAGCTGGAGAGAGCTCTAGAGAAAAGCAAAGTTTATTTGTACATTCTCGTGAGAAGGGCTTCCCACTCTTTGAGTAGACTATGGAAGAGAGGAAGCGCCTCCTGTGGGCAGGACAACACCTTTAATCCCTAACGCAAAACACCCCCTCCCACCACTGACCCTCACCCTCATTGGCTGAGAGTCTTACATTCTAAACGCGAGATCTACCCATGAAATTGAACTTGACCAATAAGTACATAGTTGCCCATATTTGGATGAAATAGGGAGATGTCATAGGAGGGGAAGGCAATGCCCTTTGCTCGAACTTCAGAGTCCTTCAGGCCTACTCGAACTCTGAAGTAGATGAAGCCTTACTCGATTTTCACAACTGTCTTGAAAGATCTCACCTCATCTCATTCATAACTATCCCCAATGCACTCACCTGACATATAGTAAGTACTTAATAAATTATAAAGAATTGGAGAGTAAAATGATACACCCTGATTTTTGAAAAATGAAGAGAATCCACATACTTTAGGATGATGAACTTAAGTTTGATTACTGGAAAAACTCAAATACTATTAAAGGAATGACTTGTGTTTTTTTGAAAAAGAAAATTTGATCACTAAGAACTAGTATAGATTTATTTGTCAAGAATATTACAGATTAACTATATTTCTTCTTTTAATAATTATAATATACTGATAAACAAGAGACATACTATAGTTATAGTACTGCAAAATATTTACCATGCTTTCTCTTTTAGGTGAGAAAAATAAGACATATTTGGACTAAGTAGTCCAGTTAGGTAGATTCAGAATCACTTAAAAGATGGGACTTTGCTAATCAAAATTGATTAATTAGTCAATGGCTGTTTATAGAGATGTCTCTAAGTTTAATACTCCAGGCTTTTGTCCTTGGCCCCATTTTGTTCAGCATTTTTCTCAGTAACTTAGTTAAAATTGTAGATGACATGTTTATCAGATTTTCAAAAGATAAGAAACTGGGAGTGATAACTAATGCAGTGGAAAATAAAATCCACATAGATCTTATTAGGCTAGAAAAATAAATCAAGTATGATAAAATCTAATTTAAGAGTGAAGTGAGCACAACAAGGAATATTATTTATGTAACAGCATTATCAAGAAAAACTTTTAAAGACTTTGAAACTCTAATCAATTAATGATTACTCTTAAGTCCAGAAATGAGGACGAAATGTAGCACTTATCTCTTGCCAGAGAGATGATGAACTTAAAACACAGAAGGAAACATAAATATTTTTGCACGTGTGGATCTTTTTCTTATTTCTTTGGGGTATATGCCTAGTATAGCTGGGTCAAAGGGTATGTACAGTTTAGTTTGGAATATAGTTCCAAATTGCTTTCCAGATTGCTTAAACCAATTTGGAACTTCATCAATGGTACACAAATGTGCCTCTTTTCCTGTAGCCCCTCCAAAATTTGTCACTTTTCTGTTGACATTTTTACTACTTAGATGGATGTGAAATAGAACCTCAGAGTTTCTTATTTTCTAAATTTATTTTTTGGAATAACTTTTGTCATTTTTATTTACTTTTTACTTTACTGTCCCCCCCTTTTCTCCCAGAAGGTCTACATTAAGCATATGTGTATACACACATATGTATATGCAACATCTCCTATGTACACACACGTATAAATTCATATATATGTGATGCCATGACATATATACACACACATATACATAAATATATTTAATAATACACATTCTTACCCATATACATTTAGGTAAGATATATCTGTTTGTTTTTTGTTTCTTTGAAGGTAAATAATATCTTCCTTCATCAGTCAATCATATTTTTTTTAACTCCATCAACTCATCATTTCCTTCACCATAGTGTTGTGGGTTATAGTGCCTTTAAGATTCCTTTCTGATTCCCAACCCCCAAGGCTGACCTTTGATTCACAAATCCTGGTCAAAAGCACCCTTTTGAATTCCAATGGGAGATATCCAGGATCTCCCAGCCCCTATTGGATCTGAGCCAACTTGGCCTGCCCCAGCCCTGTTCTATTGATCTGCTCAGGTTTCCCAACCCCCACCCCAAGCACAAATAGCTTCCTCCTTATCTAAAAACCCATTGAATTCTATTCAAATTCTAATCCTGGATGAAGCTCAACCTGGGACTTCACCCACAACCCCTTCAGATTATCAAAAACCCCCCTCTCTCCCCCCCATTATAAAAGGGGCAAAACTGGCATCCACTCTTTGCAGAAGTCCCAAACATGGCATCCTTACACTGGCCATGTCAAGGGTTTCTGCCCACCGGACCTGTAGCTCTGGTGCCCTCTTATGCCCTCTTATCTCTACCCTCAACTTTACTCACTAAACTTTACTTCCAATCCCCAAACCTCTTTTATCAATCTAAGTTTTCAGGTCTGTAAATTCCTTTACAGAGGACTCTTGTGCTGCTACTAGACCTCATTTAACTCTGTATCTTTGCATCGAACCCAAAGGGGTTGCAGGGGAGCTCTCTTTGACTCCCTGACCCCGAACCTGCCACTAGATCTCAATTGAACCTAATTTCATTTAGATACTCCTTATCTAATTCTCATCATTAGCAATATTCTAACCTTACCCTGTCTAGTTATTTTAAATAGTCTAAAACAATATTGATTAATGCAATTGATATATAGTATGGTTTCCTTATTTTTTCTCTTTTGATTAAATCTATTTTTGTTTTAACTTGTCTGAGATTATGTTTACCACCCCTGCTTTTTAAAAAAATATAATAAATTCTACTCCTTATTTTTATTTTGTGTTCATGTATATCTCATTCCTTATCCTCCAGACTCCTCTGCTTTATTTTTATCTTGCTCTCCTATTACTTACCCCCTCCTTTATACCCCCAAGGATATCTTCCTTACCCTTTCCATCCACACTTTCCCTTTGTTCTCTTGTTTCTATTGAGGGAAGGGAAGGAGAAAAGAAGGAAGAAAGAAAGGATGGAAGGGAAGGAGGGAGGAAGGAGAAAAGAAGAAAGGAAGGAAAAAAGGAAGGAAGGAAGGGAGGGAGGGAAAGAGGGAAGGAAAGAGAGAGGAAGGGAGGGAAGGAGGGAGGAAGGAAGGAAGAGAAATTAATTCTGTTGCCTACTTCTACTCACAGAGATTGTTGTTTGTCTTTTGTTCTCAAAAACAACCATGATATCTGAAAGGTGATTTCATGACATATGAGTAAATTGATTCGATTTGAGAGAGGGAAGGCTTTTCAAGGTTCTACTCTGGAACCATCTGAGTTCAGTGGTCAGATATGGATCCAGATTACTGGAGATGGCCTTGATGCACTGGCCTTTTTAAGCTAAGATACTTTAATAGGTCTCAGTTTGATTGAGCTAATTACCCAATCATCCATTTAGTGACAGACTAGGTAAGAAGTGAAGCAGAGAATGGCCTCCCTCTTCTATCTAGTTAAAAAAATATTAAGCTGAAAGGAGAAGGCCTTCAAGATTTCTGGACAAACAGAAGCAATTGCAATTTGTATTCATTCTGAATTTACATTCAATCTAGCCACCAGGAACAAAACAAAGACCAAGGGGACTTGAGCTGATATTTTTTGTTGACCAATGAATAAGAGCCAGAGTGACCTGGGTTTAAATAATAGTCCTTAGGAAAGAATTTTACCTTGTAACATATATTTAGAGTTGAAAGTAACATAAGAGCTCATCTAATCTAATACTGTCATTCTACAAATGAGGAAACTGAGTCCAAAAGAGATAATTTTTTTTTTTCTGCCCAAATTCACACATGAAGAATAAGTGGCAAAATGGGGATTTGGTCTCTCTGACTCAAAATGCAACCTTCTTTCATTGTATCAATTAATCAATCAATGAGCATTTCTTAAGTAACTATTATATGCTAGGTATGGACAAAGTTCTGGGGGAAAAAATTGAAACAGTACCTGCTCTCATTGATGCCTTCTTAGATCTTTGGCACAAGGAAACTAGCAGCTATTATGGTCACCAACCACAAGATGGGACAAATAATTTTCTCACATCTTCCTTGTGAAGGTGTTTATTGTCAATACTTATTTTGCCCTTCTGAGAGGGAAGGTTGCAATTAAGCTGAATAACTAGGAAACTGCTATGTGCTGTTTCATGAGCTTGTAGCAATCAGGGAGAACAAAGCATTTATAGCTCTAAGGAAGGTTTCATTATGACCATTCATTAGAGGTGGGCATTTGTAGTTAATTCCTTGAATATTTAAATGAGTGCCTTAGGTCTATTCAAGCTCATTATGTTCCTTCCATATTTGGAGATGTTTATCACTCTATATCTATTATAACTATATTACACATTTTATTGATTTAAAATTTCAGTTATTAAATGAGAATCTTGCAATAACACGCTTATAATTAAATTTACATTGTTTTGCATTTTGAAGTTACACTAAATGATTGCAAAGCAAACATTTTCTAGACTCTATAAGGCAAGAGAATTAATATTTTTCTAGGGTAAAAAAAAATCTCCTGTGTTACTAAGACCAATAGGAAATGGTTCTTCACATGGTACCCCAGGAATTAAGAGAGAAATAGAAATAGGGATGATTACTTTTCTGATGAGAGATGGTAGGCAATGTGATATAATGTCTAGAGACCCGCATGTGGAGTCAAGCCTCCTTGACTTTAAATGTAAATTCCTTTATTTAATATTACCTGAGACAAGGCATCTAATTTCTCTGAGCTTTGATGTTCTCATATATAAAGTAGAAGGGTTTAATTAGAATGTTCAGTCAGATGATTAATGTAAGGTATTTTCTTGATCTAAAGATCACCATCATCACCATAATTGTTTGTATGATGTTTTAAGGTTCATAAAGCACTTTACAAACTTTATTGATATTTTTCCTGACAATGACTACAGACATTATTATTTCCATTTCACAGATGAAGAAACTGAGTTTGAGAGAGTTAATCATTTCCCCATGCTTATACAGCTACTAAATGTCAAAGGTGGAATTCAAACTCTTATACTACTGATTTTCATTCTACTACTATTTCTAATACCAATGGATTGAGTCATAGAATATGGGTTGAATTCTGCCATTTTGGACAAATTTCTTCTCCTCTCTGAGACTTAGTTCCTTTAATTGTAAAATGGAGATAATAATACTTACACTACCTACCCTGTTAGATAGCTATGAGAAAAGAACTTTGTAAACCTTTAAAAGGTTTAAACCTTTTAAGATGGCAGAGTGAATGGAGTGCCAGGCCTAAAGTAAGGAACTAAGGGAGACTCACATCCAGCCTGAGACACTATATTGTCCTAGATAAGTCACTTTGCTCTGTTTGCCTTAGTTTCCTTATATGTAAAATGAGCAGGACAAATAAATGGCAAACCACTCCAATATCTTTGCCAAAAAAAAAAAAAAACTCCCAAAGGGTCACAAAGAACTGGACATGAGTGAAATGATTAAACCATAAAACCTTAAAAAAACTGTAGGTTAATAAGTTATCAATAAGGATGGGGAAGGAAAAGGGAAAAATTGTATAGCAACTATTATAGGTCAGGTATAGTGTTAAGTATTTTTACAAATATTATCTTATTTGATCTTCACAACAACTCTTCAAGGTAGGTGCTATTAAGTATCCTCCTTCTTATCCAGAATCACAGAGCTAGGAAGTATTTCAGGCCAGATATGGAGTTAGTTCTTTTTGATTCTTGGTCCAGAACTCTTCACTGTGCCACCAGGATGGTCTCAAAATGTTGCTTTGAGTGGGTTGGTGCTGTTGACAAGTCTATTTTCAGTGTCCACAACAATTATCTGCATTAGTGATCATTAAGTCCACTGGGATCTGTATACTGATTTATTTGATGAATCCACAGGTAATTATAGTTTCCTTTACTAATCACTTCAGGGAAATGAGACCTGTTAGCATTTAAATGGCTTGTAATGCACCAGTACATCCTTTTAAAAGGTGAAATTGGGGAATGGCTGAACAAATTATGGTGTATGAATGTAATTCTATGTTAGTGTGTCTTAAGAAATTGTGAAAGGGACAGTTTCAACCTGGGAAGACTTGCATGAAATAGTTTAGGTGAAATGAACAGAACAACTTATACAATAACAACACTGTAAAAAACAACTTCATTGGGTTTAAGAATTCTAATCAAATCCCAATGATGATATTAGAGACCTGATGATAAAAGCATACTGCCCACTACCTATAAGAAAATGGACTCAAGATGCAGAATGAAATAAGATTTTTGTTTGACTATATATATATTTCTTACAAATCTTTTCTCTTTCTCTCTGTTTCTCTTTCTCTATCTCTACCTCTTTTTCTATCTCTCTCTGTGTTCTCTTTGTCTCTATCGCTCTTTCTCCCAAAGTGGAATGGGAAGAAGAGAAAAGATATAATCATTAACTTAGAAAAACTAAAAAAAAAGAAAAAATAAATTTCTAAATTTTGGCTCCCTGCCTTGCACTAAAAACGAAACATTAATACCTTTCTTTTGCTACAACTTTATAAAAATGAAGCAAACAGATTCTGCCATGGTTTATCTCTTCATTTTCTCCTTAATAAAGATGAATGAGGTCCTTAATAAAGATGAACACTTTTAATTTGGCGGCCATGAGTGGTATCTTCAGTGAAGGTGGCAGAAATGGATAGATTTTATCAGTGGGGTGCTATTCATTTTCTGTGTACAATCCAACTCAATCCAAATATTTCTTAGGCACCTACTATATGCAAACCCCAGTATTTGGTGTATAAAATACAAAGACAAAATGAAAATCAGCCTCAGCTCTCAAGGAACTTACATCTCACTGGGGCTAGTTAGAATCTTATTAGTGTGACATTCCTTCTTGTGTACGATATGGGGCATTGCTGACAGTTACAAATAGAATTTTTTTGCTTAATTGAGAAATTAAGGATAATGCTGAAATTGTGAACCTGAATACCTGGAATGATGGTGGTACCTTAAATATGAAACTGTGATCTTGCTCACACATACATAAACTTCTCTCATGTGAGACATCCCTTTTTATCCTCTCTTAACCTATATTTTTGTTCATTCTTCAAGGTTCAGTTCAAATCCTGTCTGTGAGCTTCTTCCTTGACTTTCTATGCTGTCAGTCATTCATTTAGCACTTGGCCCCTACTATGCAGATCTTTACTGTATTGATAATTATCTTTTCTTAAATATATGATGTTTCCCTCTTATTAAATTATAAGCTCATTGAGAATGGAGGCCCATGAATTTCTTTTTATCCACACATCAAGTCAAAAGCATTTATTAAGTGTGTACTGTGTGCCAGATATTAGAGACTAGCGCTCACATAGCCTAAAAGAGCACCTTTTAAACTTGATGTTCTTCAAATAATTATTAGTTAAACTATTGACCAATTATCACTGTACAATACTGTAGGTGGTTGAGATACAGGAAGTTGCACTGAATTAGTGTTGAGACCAGACTGTATTAGAAGCTGTTTTCTTGAATCAGTCCTCCCCTTTGGCTTGTCACTATTTTGCTTTTCTGTCCTGTGACTATTAACAGCACAAGTTTAATCTCAAGGATCACATATTATAGTTAATCACCAATGATTCACACAGTCATTTGATAGCAAAAGTCATCTAGTATAACCCTTTATATTATAAATGAGGAAACTAAAGCCCAAAGTGTTTAATTTAATACACCTAGTGGTCACAAAAGTATAGACAGATAGGTGAGTGCAGTTGATAGAGCACTGGACTTAGAGTAGGAAAGCATTGAATCTAAAGCTCAGATACTTGCTTAGTTATGTGATCCTGGTAAGTCACTTGGCTTCTTCCAGCCTCAGTCTCCGCTTATTTAAAGTGGAGGCTAATAATAGCTTTTATCTTACAGGGTTGTTGTGAGGATCAAACCCCTTTGCAAATCTTGAAGCTGATTTATACATGCTATGATGATGATGATGATGATGATGATGATGATGTCATAGGGAGTATTTGAACTTATGCCCTCTGTTTCCAGAGTCAGGGCTCTTTTCCTTGTGCCTTGCTGCTTCAGGTCAGGTAAGAGGAATTAAAATTGTAAGCAAGGCAATAGTATGGTCAAGAAGGCTGGGTTGGTAACCAGAAGTTGGATAGTGATAAAATATTATAGCTATTAGTTGAATATTTTTTTAGGAATTTGAGCCTTTTATTCTTTACTATTTCTTGAGGTGATGAGTATCCTTTATTTTCCATAACCCTTTGTCCTTTTATCACTTATATTTCCTCTGGTGGGAGATGAGATTCTTTATTTATTTAATAACTGGCTGCTAGAGAAGCAATCGTAAACCCCAATGAACAAAGGAAAGATTATTGTGGAAAGATTTCCTCTCCAGAACATTTAAACAGATTAATAAAAAGAATATTTACAGCCTGTAGCCATATCACCTTAACAGGGAAGAGCTGACTTTAACTTTTTATGAGAGAATAAAATTCATTTTTCACCTCTAAGTCCCCTTAAGTTGTCCCCACTGTACAATGAAATAGCTGAGGGATAAAATGTGTGCAGAATTTATATGTGTGAATGTAACGTGTAGGTGGGGAAAGAGGAGAGAAGTGAGATATTATCCAGTGTTTGTAAGTTTCTGTCCACTTCATCTCCTTAGTCAATTATGAATGACATGTTGGATGAAAGAATAAAAAAGTGTTGGATAAAAAAACCTCAGATGTTATTTCTGAGTCATAATATTCAAATTAGTGAATTATATACTCAATCATTTAACCCTGCCAAAAAAAAAAAAAAGAGCCTTGAAGAACAATTAACCCTGTCTTCCCATGAAGGCTTACTAGTTGAGACCTTAGATTTTCTTTTTTAAAGGCAAGGTAAACATGGGATTAGTCAGGGTTAACAATAGATGTCTTTTTATTTCTTAGGGGGTTGTAAAGAGGATATTTTTGGTATATATTTGGCCCTGCAATTTTCTAAACACTTTTTAAAAAGACATTTCTATTAAGTGGCAATCCTAACTAATAACCGGGAGAATTCTTTATTTGAACTCTTTGGCTTCTAAGTAAACTACCTGTTTTGGTTCTTTTGTATATGGAGACACTACTTTTTTATCACTTCAAATCCTCCCCCTACTTTTAAACCATTGTCAAGATCAATGAAGGCATAAAAAATGAATATTGTCACTGGAGTATACTACAAACCATGGGAATAGAAAAAAGGAAATAGATGAAGACTTTGGGAAACAGATCACAAGACAGATCACAAGACTGCAATGGAAACATAATTTGTTAGTGATGGGAGACTTCAATTATCCAGAGCTCTGCTAGAGCTTTCTTTCTAACAAAAACCAAAGCAGTTAATTGTTAGGATTGACTTTTACAAGGTAATGTACTTGATTCACACCTTTAAAGGAGTTTACACCTTTAAAGGAGCTCACTCATTGGTCAGTTGGCTGGAGACATTCTGATAGGAAAAGATTCAAGACTTTGAAGGACACAATATAGTATCTGGACTTTAACTCCTAGCTGCATTTGGAGTGATTATACTGAACTGAAAGGAAGGCTGCCTCCAGAAGCTCCCCAAGAAACCTCCTCCAAGAGAACGATTTACGATTTAGAGACAACAGAACGTCATATTTTGGCGCCCAATGTGGGGCCTCTAGATTGCAATCTTTCTCTGGGAGGAGGTTTCTTTGGGGAACTTCTGGAGGCAGCCTTGGCTTTAGTTCATCCAGCTTCAGTCTCTAGCTCCCTCCAAATCCAAAGCCTCCAGCCAGCATGAAGGTAGACCTGGAAATGAATCAGACTCTGCCTCTGAGAGTGTGGGATTGGGGTTTCCCAGAATTCAATCCTAGATGTGAATCTCCCGGAAATCCACAAGCAGGCTTTTCCTTTAGACTTGTGAATCTCCTGGATTTGAAAATCCACTGAATCCTGGCTCTGAATCTCCTCAAGCTTTCCCAAAGTTCTCCCCTTGACTCAAATCAGACTGACCTCCCCACTCAATGTTGGCTCCTTATATCCTTCCAGAGAATAGGCTTGTGGGAGCTCCTTAAAGAACCAATGAGCAAACTCCTTTAAAGGTGTGAACTCTGAACTAGAGAATTGTTAAGTACCAGACAACCGATTTAGCACCTAGTAATAATCCAACAGTTAATGACTTCTGTTTTACATTAATGATGACTTCATCTTTCAAAAGATGAAGGAAACAATAAGAAAGATTGGTATTTTGGACCTGATTCTTACCAATGATGTGGTTATTTGAAAAGGAAAAGAAGTAAGGGTGGAGAGAGAATCACTCAATTTTAAAATTTATGATAGAGATGGAGAGGGAAGTGAGCCAGTTTGACATGATCACTTGATTTTAGGAAAGCAGATTTCAGATGCTTATATAAGACTCCTTAAAACTTTAAATGGAAAGTTAGCTCAGGAGAAATGGGAAGCCCTTAAGAAGGAATTTCCAAAGACATTAGAAAATCAATTAGAATTAAAGTGAATTAGATAGGGTATCAAACTCTTACTTACAGATACTCTTAAAAGCTTATTTTCTTCCTCTTTTAGATATCTGAACCCTCCCAAGATATCTTGGGGTTTACTAGCTAGATTTCTTACCTAAGGACAGTGCCTTAAACCAAAACCACTTATTCTCATAAATTGGCCTACAATAGGTCCCAGACCAAGCCTTATTGGGTCACTGTTTGGGTCCTGATTGACTCAAATTGAATGTAAATAGCAATCATTTCTGTTTTGGCCAGAAACCCTGAGGGTCTTCCCCTTCCAGATTTTTTTTTGGACTAGATGAAAGAGGAGATTATTTGTCTCAATTACTGCCTAGCTTTAAAAATCACTGAGTAAATGTAGTCTCAGTCAAACTAAAACCTGTTGAAGACCTAAGCCAATATCTCCTATTGCATCCAGAATCATCTTCATTCATCCTGATCTTACTGGACCTGATGGCTGTGCAGGACAAAGTAAAACAAGTGCCCTTGCACAGTCCTCCCTCACTTAAATCCACTTCACTTGCATATCATGGTATCACCTCCCTAATGCCATGGTCCTCTTAGAGAACAAAGGACAAACAACAAGAAAACCAATTAACAATGAAGAAAAAAGAGAACTGTCTAAAGAAACTAGGGTGGATGCTGAGAGAACACACCAGTCAACCTAATATTGAAAAAGGAATATAGAGAAGATGGAGTCAAGAGTAGGCCACTGAAGAATACAAAAGTACAGTATAATCCTATAGGAAGAAATATCAGGAATGAGAAAGCTCAGAATGAACTGAGGATGGAAAAGAATGCTGAAAATGAAAACAAAAATAATTATATAAGGAAAAGAGAAGGATCAAAGGAGAGATAGATTTACTTTTGAAGGATCATTTTCACAATAATAGTGTCCCACAGAGAAAAGGTAAAGCTATTCTTTTCTTATTTTGCTTCTGTTTTCTCTGCCAGAGAATAAACTTTGAATTATAGTGTACAGAGCAGAAATACCAAATTAGGAGTTGAAATCCAAGATGGTAAGATAACAGCTTTAATAACTATCTTTAAAAATTTCAAGTCAACAGGCCAAAATGAAAAAAAAAAAAAAAAAAAGAAGAGAGTGGGCTCTATATATTTTACTCCAATGACCTTGATCTTGGTTCCTGGCACATTTATAGCTGCTACTAAAGAGATGACTAGTGAACACCAAAAAATGAAATAATAATCACAAAGATTCAGCATGGATTTCTCAAGAAAAATTCATTCCAGATTAATGCTCCTTCTTTTAAATTTATTTTTAGTTTCCTTTATGAAATAGATTCTAAAATCGTTTAAGAATGTTTGTCCATTTTTAGCAAAAACTTTGAAAAAGTATCTCATATAATATTTTTGGAGAATACTAAGAGAAGTTGAATGGATGGTAGGATGATTAGGTTGATTTGGAACTGGTTAAATGACAGGTCTTAGAGAGTCATAAAAGTTCAGTGTCACCTTGAATCTGAGCTTTGCCCTGTGTTGTTTAATGTTTTTATTATTGAGTTGGATAAAGATATAGATGTCATACTTACCGAATTTGCATATGATCCAAAACTAGGAAAAAGCTAATATATTAGATGACAGAGTCAGGATATAAAAAGTTCTTGATGAGCTAGAATGTTGAACTGAATCTAATGTGATAAAATTTCATAAAAATAAATATAAAATACTATACCTAGGATAAAAGAAATTAACTTCATGAATTTAAGATGGAGAAAGTATGAAAAAAGCAGCTCAAATGAAAGTTTCCAATTTATTCGCAGATATTTCATATGTGAAGGAATTTTTCATTTGAAATTTAGCAATAGCTCTCTTATTAGTTTCTTTTACCTAATGCTGAAAAGTGGTAGATTAAAAATATGTACATCTTAATAGGCACAGTACAGCTTCTCTCAGTGCAAATCTCAATACTGTCTCTAAGTCTTTTTTTAACCTGTAAGATTCTCCTCTTCATTCTTTTATGAATCTACTTTACTAGAAACCTTCATAAAAGTTTTTTTTAATATATCTTTGATGTTAGTGCACGTTAGCCTGTTCATGTTTTATTTCTCTCACAAGAAGACTAGCATACCTCATTTTCTGACCACATATGTCTGATGATCTTTTATGAAACTTCATGAATGCTAATCATTTTTATAATGTTTCCATCTAGTTATAACCACAATGCATCTTTTTCATATTCTTTGTCACCTGGAATTTTTAATCTTTAAACATTTGATGCTATATGATTTACAGAGATTTAATACCAACATGAGAATCTTGGTGGCAGTTTGGGATTACTGAAAGGGAATTGTTTATGCTTCAAAATTCTTTTTTTTTTTTTTTGTTCTGCTGAGGCAATTGGGGTTAAGTGACTTGCTCAAAGTTGCACAGCTAGGATTTGTTAAGTGTCTGAGGTCAAATTTGAACTCAGGTTCTCCTGACTTCAGAGCTGGAGCTCTATCCACTGGACCACCTAGCTGCCCTGATTATGCTCCAAAATTCTTTAAATATGAGAAAGTAAATATATGGATTGGTATATGGGTTGGCCATATAGATTGAAATGTCTTCTCAGGTATCTTCTTTGGTAATGCTATTGCTAGTAATCTTTTCCATTTGTTTAGAATCTTTGCTCTTTCATATATCTTCAATATATCTTGAGTGCTTCTAAAATTATGTTAATGTCCTACACACATTCCTTGTATATATTTGTTCAGATCTAAACTCCTTTTAGGACTTCATCTTTGTTCAGTGGCATTTCCACATTCTTATGTGGCACATCTGCAACTAAATTTTTGTTGATATCCATAGTTGAGATCCATACCTTACCTGAGTAATCATTGTAATTTACCATTAATTGATTGTATTGGAAAGAGTAATGAAATGGCTATGTATCAATTTAAGACTTACCAAGCACTTTTCTCACATCAGATCTCTGAAGTAAGTAGACTATATTATGATTCCTCTGTTTCCATTGAGAATAGACCATTTCAGAAAATGCTAGAATGAATGTTTCATTTATTCTCTAGTTAATGTTTTCCTACCAATTTCACCTATAAATGCTCTCAGTGTGATCTAGCTTAATTGATCCCCATGCTAGTCTTTCAGCAATTAGTTTTCAATTAATTTTTATTTTCTTGTCTGAAGAAAAATGTGCTAGTATTCTTCAATCTTTTCCATAATGTTTCTTTTCTTTTCTTTTTTTGAGATTCTCAAACATTTATTGTTTGTATCATACATTCAGGAATCAATCATGTATTGTTTTGTGAAATTGCTTAAGCAGAAAGTACTTGATTTATGATTGGCTGGCTTCTATTTCCTAAATTCATTAATAAACTGAAGGAAACTCAGAATACATGTCTCTGTAGAAATAGTGATATGAATAATGTATGTCTTTTTAGGACAGACCAGCCTGAGTATATCTGAAGTATGGTGGAATAAGACAAAAAAATAAATTTGGAAGAGTCCTTAGCACTCATTTAGTCCAATCCATATTCCAAAGAGTCCAGATGACAACACATATGACAAATGATTATATATCTTAGAATGAAGACCTCTGGTGAGGGTGAAGCTGTTACCTCTGGGGGAAGTTTGCTATTTCCTGAGGTGGTTCAACCATTTTGGGGACATAGTTTTATACACAAACACATACACACATTCACAACACACATATACACATAGATGTACATGCATTTATTCATGCACATATGTATATAGATATGTAAAATAAATCATCTAACATAAACAGATAATATTCAGAATATTTTAGGAAACTATCACTAATTATAGAATCTAATTAGCATGTATAATAATGAGTTTCTGAGAAATTTTTATTGTTTTTATAACTAGATGGAAAAAGATTTCTTGAGAAACTTTGTGTTTCGAACTTGGAATGTTAAAAAAACATCTTTCTTATTTCCCTTATACTTTTAATCTTCCACAATGTTGTACAAATGAGACTATAAATTAAGCTGAATTTATTTTAGGTTGCTAGGTCTCTCTCCTTTATAAGGGGAATCTAGTGTCTGTCAGTTGAGAAAATTTCTACTATTTTAAAACATCTCTTTGTTGTGGATACTGTTTTACATTGATTAAAAATATCCTCATGAGAGAAAATGAAGAAGCCTCTAGCATGTTAGGTGAATTCCCTCTGGTGAACTTATGGGAAGATAGACAAGATTCACAAAGCATAAATAGATAGGCTCTGAGCTACAACATTGAAGGGAACATCAAAACCATTTAGGTCATATATATTCATTTGAGGAATTGAGTAACCAAGTACAAGGATTTTTAAAAATATATATTTATTTAAAACTTGAGTACAAAATAAGAAAAAGAAAACAAAATAGAAAGAGAAAGACAGGGTGAAAAAAACCTTATTGTGTGCCCAGAAGAATATCAGGGAGTATTCAAATGTATAGCAATTCATTTTCATTTCAAGAAAGCATATATAATAATAGAAGACATTATATTCTTAAGTGTCCATCTTTTGTTTGCTCCCTTATAGGTTTTCTTTTGTTCTCTGTTGTGTACTTTTTACTTTATTCTTTTTTTCCCCTTTCATCCCTCCTACTTCCTCTAAGCACGCTACAGTTAAAGTATGATTATATTTATGTATACATACATACACAAACATACAAATTATATGCACACATATATGCATCTAAAGCAATATTAATATAACTGATATATGTTGTAGATTTTTTTCTTGACTAAATCCTTAAGTTTGACTTTGTCTAAGATCAGTGATTACTACTCTTACTATTTTTCCTAATAAATTCTACTTCTGATTATTGTTATTTTGTTTGTGTATATCTCTTATTTCCCATCCCTGCTAACTCTTATATATTTTAGTTCTACCCACTACCTTGCCTTGCTCTTACATTACCTTCCCCTATCCTTATGGATCCTTTCTTCATGGATCTTCTGACCCCCATCCTTTTTCTCCCTCTTTATCCCATTGTCATTAAGATTTTTCACATTATTCTATTTCCAATCATCTAAATTCCTTTCTGTACCTTACTTTATCTTATGCCATCCTTTTCCTCCTTTATCTCTTCCTCATTAATCTACTCACCTTGTTCCACTGCTTTTTATACACCTTTCTATAGCCTACCTTATCCTATTTTCTTCCCCTTATTAAGTTATAGATTTTGAAAGATGTTATAGCCTTGTTGGTGTATATGTACCAAGAAGGCTATAGTATATAGATAGATTGATAGATATCAAGAAGGCTAGAGTAAATACATATATACATATATATATATATGTATATATATATATATTTGTGTATGTGTGTGTGCATTTAGAACTACCAGCCCTCCTACCCCATCTATTCCTCTCTGTTGGTTCTTCTTCCACATCTCATTTGCATAATTACTATTTTTTACCTTTTCTTAGACTATTTTATTCAGTAGAGTCAGATCATACTCAGTTCTGGCCCAATCTCTCTTTTGGACTATCTAATGATAAATGTTAATCTTACACATGTGGTTTACATTTCCACATATAAAACACAGCAGTTATCCTTACTGAGCCCATTGAAATTAGGCTTTCATGTTAACTTTTATATATTAAAATTTCTGTTGAATTTAGGTTTGTTTAAGAAAGAATCCTGAAAATCAGAGAGTTCATTGAATGTCCATTTTTTTCCCATTCAATATTATACTTAATTTTGTGGATATTATACTACATATTGTCTTTATGATAGGAGTGATGTACCATTGGCTTGGTAGTGATAATGAAATTACCATAATTAAGCAGTTTCCTTATATTAGATCTATGAGATAATAAAACTTTCTATTTTATGCACACAGAAGAGAAATAGTATGGCATAGTAGATAGAACCATGACCTTGGACTGGGAAAGGTTTAAGTCTTGCCTATGACTCATAATGTCTATATGACCTTATACAAATAGCTTTACTCTCCACGCCCCAGGCAATTCTCTAAAAATGTCTATTTTAGATAAATTGTCCATACACACACACACACACATATATGCATATCTATATCTTTATATCTATATCTATATACACATACACATACATATACTGGTACGGAGATTTTCCACACCATGAATTCCTTAAACTTATTAAAATCACAGTCCTGAACTCTATCTTCCCCCTAAGGCATTACTGTATGCTTAGAAATTGATTCTGTGAATTTGATATGTTTTTATCTTTTTTTTATTTGTTATATTATGACTTGTCTGAAAGGCATCATGACGTAGTGGATAGAGGGTGTTTGTAGGGATCAGAATGATCTGGCTTCCAGTTCACACATTCTGACTGAGTGACTGAGCAAATTGCTCAACCTCTCAGCGCTCTAGGCAACCAAATCTTTAAGTTGCAGTACAGTTGTTGGTGCATTAGTAGATGGAATGTCTTTACTAGGAACTTCCTATACCACTAAAATCATTAGTCTAGCAAAAAAAGAAAAAAAGACTTGTCTCTTCAGGAAGCAAAGTCTCTGCCAATTCTGGTACTTCCCTGAATACCGAATATATTTCTTTGCACACTGTGGAAACACAATCAATCTTGCTACCTGACTGATTAGAATAAACTAGTCTTTTCTATGTTCTGTCCAGCATTGTATCCAGCACACTGTGAACTAAAACAATTGTCAAACAATTTGTTTTTTAACCTAGACATTCATATGCTGAGCCTCTTAGAGATCAGTCATCTCTTAAGAAAATGATCATAGGTTATTTCTTTACCTCTGTTTTATGAGAGCTTTTTCAATAGATTGCATACTCCTCACACCAGCAGGTTGTCAAGTGACATGCTCCAAGGGAAACTCAATATCAGTCTGTCAGGCATGATTTAAGAATAATGAAATATATCTGGCTCTGATGTAGAGGGATGAATGAGGTGATTCACTAGAGGTCCTTTTACTGATTCCTTGACTTACTAAATAAGGACATTTTTCCTCTCTCTGAATTACTTGAAGGCTTCTATCTCTTCTTTTCCCTTAAATATGGCATAACTCCTATAATACTCAATTAAGGATTAAAATGAAGCAAATCTAATTGAATTCAAGAGATCATCAGCAAGGGCTGTAATTTTTGGTTCTTGACTTTTGGACTCTTGAATCTATATCTATATAGATATCTATATCTGTATTTATATAGATATATATATTCAGAACAGAATATAAAACCATGGAAAATGATCCCCTCAGAATCAGGGCTCATTTGACTTGCGTGGAGGAAGATGTCAATGATCACCTAGACAAATGGGAACTTGTAAAGCATATGCCTTCATTTACAAGAAAAGCATTTTTGAAACTCTCCAAAATGCTGGTTTGGAAATCTTAAAAAACAAAACCAAATTAAATCAAAATCAAAAATAAAATCACTAACTCTTTATGTTCTATCCTTTATCCTTTATAGAAATCTTGAAGTCATTTTAAGTCTCTTAGAGATTTCTCCCCCTCCCCTCTCCTCCCCTTCCCTCCCCAAGCTAAATTAGAAGTTCCCATGATAGTAATCCCTTATTAAAGCTGAAATAGACTCATTGGGCTTTCCTCTCTATTATCTGAATCTTTTCACTTAGCCATTGATATTTTAAGGGTCAAGATTCATCCTTCCCTTTTATTCCATTGGATATCTTCAAGACAATTTAATGTGAAAATAGGCCCATTATCTAGACTTGTTAATCTGAGCCTTTAAGTGACTTTGGAAATAAGTTTTGATTAAAAAGTTAGACCAACACAACATTTTCAGCATCATGAGGCAAAACCTATTTAGAAAACTTATCCCTGCAAGCCAGATTGAGCAGAAAGTTTAATTTTCCCCTAGTAACTAGATAGGCAAAAATAAATTAAGAGCCTAGTGAATAAACAGAAATCTATAAAATTCCCTGAAATCTCTGTTATCCATCTTGTTTTTACTTCAAATGAATTGTGAAGTCAAAAATTACAACCACACTCAAAGTAAGGTATTTTAAGAATGAATACACACTATTTCTGAAGTAGTGATTAACAACATAGAAAAACATGCTTCAGTGAATACTTTTAGTTGAATCATAAAGTACTCTCCTAAAAGTCATTTGAGACAGCTCTGAAGTTAAATAAAACCAAAGCTTTCATGCAGCACACATCTGTAGTTTCCCAGTCTCATGTCTTTTTTCACATATTTTCTGTTAGGCTATAACTATGGGAGGGCATATATATGTGATATATATATATATATAACTCTCTCTCTCTCTTCTCTCTCTCTCTCTCTCTCTCTCTCTCTCTCTCTCTCTCTCTCTCTCTCTCTCTCTCTCTCTCTCTCTTTATATATATATATATATATAGAACAGCTCAATTCAGCTGTCACTTTTGTTCTTCCTTCTCCTGTGGGTCTATAATTTGTTAGAGCTAAAAGAGATTTTAGAGCATGTAGTCCATATTCCCCTCTTATTTTATAGTTGAGGAAACAAAAGTGCAAAAAAAGATCAGGGACATTGTACAACATCACTTAAATGGTAAATGGTAAGGTCAGGATTTGAACCAAAGTCTCTGAATTCCTAATCCATTGCTCTTTCCTCTGATTCTCAATATCTAGATTTTTTTTCAAAGTGTCATATTTTTCCATTTTTGCAAAATAAATTTTATGAATCTGAACTAGTTAATTTTTACTATTAAAATATTTAACTATTAAAGTTATTTAGTTGACAATAATTTAGTTAATAAATTAACTAAAATAAATTTTCCCTTTGAATTATTTTTCTGGTTTTTTTATCTTCATTTCATTTGTTTTTTGTTATTTCCCCCCCAAGTATTGTTTTCCTCATTATAATTCTCTCTGTACTTTCTCCCTTCATTGAGAAAAAAAAATTAATTGATATTTATTATTTGGAACTTTCTATTTTGATTTTCATTTTATTGATTTAATTTTTTTCTTTTCTTTATTGGAAATTTATAATTCCAATTTTAGAATTTTACATTTGTCTTTCCTTTGGGGATTCCCTTTTCTGACCAAACTAATATATCTTATAGGATTCCACATACATGCTGTTTTGTGATCTCTGTGTGTTCTTGCTTAAAGTAATTTGACTATTCTTAATTAACACTGATTGAAATTATGTGCTATTGAAAACATTGCTGCTCATTTGCTTAAGATTTTGGATATATCCCTACTGCCTGCCTTCTCTTATACTAATTGTTGACTTGCAATTTATAGATCATTTCTCATGACACTTTATATTGCTTTTGGCTTGATGAGGTACAATTTTACCAAGAATTTGAACAAAATTTTTAAAAAGTGGTCTATAGTAATTGACACTATTCTAGTAATGGATTCAATTCTAATAACAGAAAGAACACATTTATAAAATTTTGAACAAATATACGAGAATGTGCAATATGACTAATAAGTCTAAAAGGAGAGACAACATTTGGCCTGTCTTCTATTTTCCAGAAATGACTGATTATTCAAAAGTTCCTGAAGGTCTTAGAGACCAATTTCTCCAAAGAGAAGGGTTTGCATAGTTTGAAAAGACAGTGGGCAGAGAGTGTTTGCCAATGAATGAGCTGAAATGCTTAATTAAGCTTTAAAAAAGTCACTGTACCCATGGATATCTGGAACCACAGGGAAATCATGGGTTTAAATTAGGAATCTTCCGGGCAAAATTCCCCCTTGGGCAAGAACCAGTAAAAGCCATACAGAATTGCCACATACCCAAGTTAAAAAAAGAAAGTTAAGCTATTAAAAAGTCTTAAAGGGGCCAACTTTTGCTCTTGTAGTCTGAAGGCTTCAAGTTTAAAGTTACATGACAAGAATGGTGGCAAAGACAAGAGAGACATATTGGCAGTTGGTGAATATGATGACAAATATATGCTAAAATAGTCTATGCTATCATTCAGTATAAATTGAAAAAACTCTCTAACTTGGTAATGTGTGTGAATAATTTTTAATGGAGGCTAGTAGAGGGGAGAAGTAAAACCAGAGCTGGCAGACAAGGTCAGACAAGAGTAAGTGTAAAACAATAAGATTTATCAACAAAGCTGAAGAAGAATCTAATTGACTTGGAGTTAGAACAAAAACAATAAATATTTGATATTTGCTATCTCAGTGTATCCAGGGACAGAGATTGCCCTAGACTCCAAATGCTCAGCACAGTTTTTTCAGTTGACATTCCTCTGCCATTTATTTCACAGAGTAAGTTTTAATTTTTTCCCTTTTAATTTATTTCAAAATTTTTGAATTTTGCTTTCCCTCCACTTTACTATATTTGTTTTTGACAATACAGAGCAATTATATTCCAATTTGCCCACCATGACCAGTGAGTTGAGGGTATTAATGAAATTGCAACCAGTATTGGAAAAGGAGACTAGGGAAAATTTGTCATCAGAAACAATCAGGTCTCAGTGAGAGCAAGAAGATGGAGTGAAAAAAAGAAAAAGGTTTAAGATGAACTCAACTCTTCTCATTCCAATCCATTTTCCATTTAGCCACTAAAGTGATTTTCCTAAAACATAAGTCTGATCATGTCAGTCTCTCTCCCACCTCCCTACCCCTAACTCAGTAAACTCAGTAAAGCTCCCTATGTTCTTCAGGTGCATATATGAAATGCTCTTTTCAAAGCCTTTTATAATCTAGCCCCTTTCTAGCCTTCTTACACCTTACACTTTAAAATGCAATTTTTGATCCGGTGACACTAGCCTCCTGACTGTTCCATGAACAAGATACTCCATTTCTGGACTCTAAACATACTCTCTGGCTCTTTTCCATGCCTGGAATGTTCTTCCTTCTTCACTATCAATCTTCCTGGCTTCTTTTAAGTACCAACTAAAAATTCAGCCTTTCTGAGCAACCTCTCTTTCCCTTATTTCAGTGTCTTTTGTCTATTAATTTTTCCCCCCTGTATATAGCTTGTTTTGTATATACTTGCTTCCATTAATAAGCAATTTGAGGGCAGGGACTGTCTTTTGCTTCTTTGTATTTCAAGTGCTTCACCCATGGTGTGTGTGTGTGTGTGTGTGTGTGTGTGTGTGTGTGTGTGTGTATATATATATATATATATAGGCAGTGACATATTTTTTAGTTTTTTTATTTTCTTCTTTCCTCTCTTCCTCCCTCCCTCTATGCCTCCCTCCCTCCCTCCCTCCCTCTGGCAATTGGAGTTAAGTGACTTGCCCAGGGTCACACAACTAGGAAGTGTTAAGTGTCTGAGGTCAGATTTGAACTCAGGTCCTCCTAACTGCAGGGCTGGTATTCTATCTACTGTGCCACCTAACTGCCCTTAGCTTTTTAATTTTTTAAAACATATGCACAAGTAATCCAATATGTGTTAAATATGTGCAATTCTTCTATACATATTTCCACAATTATCATGCTGCACAAGAAAAATTAGATCAAAAAGGAGAAAAAAAAAAAAACAAGAAAGAAAAAACAAAGCAAGCAAATAACAACAAAAATACTATGTTGTGATCCATATTCAGTCCCTTCAGTCCTCTTTCAAGATGCAGATCATAAGTTTTGGAAAAGGCCAATCACTTTATAGTTAAAAAGAGCCTTGTCCATGAGAATTAATCGTTGTATAAACTTGTTGTTGCTATGTACAATCTTCTCTTCATTCTACTCATTTCACTTAACTTCAGGTCATGAAAGCCTCTCCAGTCCTTTCTAAAATCAGCCTGCTGATGATTTCTTATAGAACAATAATATTCCATAACATTCATATGCCATAACTGATTCAGTCATCCTCCAACTGATCAGCAGAAACTGGAAACTGAATGGATGCTGCCCATTTTGTAGAAAGCCACAAACATTTTTGCACATGTGGTTCCTTTTCCCTTGTTTATCATCTCTTTGGGATAGGAACCCAATAGAGACACTCCTAGATCAAAGGGCATACACAATTTTATAGCCCTTTGGACATATTTTATATTGCTCTATACATGGTATATTTTTAATAAAAGTTTATTGGATAGAAAAAATTGAATTGAATTGCCTATATACAGTCATTCCAGAGAGCACAATGGAATAATAGTCCAGTCATTTAAGAGTGGGGGCTTGACTAGGGCAGCTAGATAATGCAGTTGTTGAGTGTCAGACCTAGAATCAGGAAGATTCATCTTCCTTTACACTAGCTGTATAAACTGAGGCAAGTTATTTAACTATGTTTGTCTCAGTCTTCTAATCTAAAAATGAGCAGGAGGAGGGAATGGGCAAATTACTGCAACATTTTTTTCAAGAAAATCCCAAATGGAATCATGAAGTGTTGGGCAAGACTGAATAACAACAACTTTGGGGATGGTGAATTGAAGGAATAAAATTATGAGAATGGTCAGTGGGGAATAAAGATGGGGATTTCAACAATGGTGATTGGAGAATCAGAATCAATGAAATGGGGTAGGTATGGATGGCATTAATCATTGAGGAGTAAGTTTAATTAAGTTATCTTTGTTTGGAGAGGTTTAACCTTAGGTGAAGTTGTTCCAGAAGGGGTGGGTGAGCAAGGAAAGGATGTCCACAAGAGGGTTACAAGTCCTTTGGGATTTTAGGTGGCTAGAGAGGGTATTTTGAGTATGATGGAATGGCATAGGTGAGGGAAGCCTTATGGATTTGCAAGTGGTCAGAGGATAGATTGGAATGATATTATAGAAGTAACCTGGGTTTGAAGCCTGGCTCCTACATTTATTGCATATTTGATCATAAGAAAGTCATTTACCTGAATCTCAGTTCCTTCATCTATAAAATGTATAGTAATCCAACCTAAGTGTTGTGAATAAGTACTTTATAAACCTTAAAGTATTAGGTAATTATAACATCATTATCATCATCGTCATTTTCATCATCGTATTTGTGGGAAGGGAATAAGCTTTTATATAACACCTACTATATGTCAAGTGCTAAGCTCTTCACAAGTATCAACTTGGATTTTTACAACAACTCTGTGAGGTAAGTATTATTGCTATTCTCATTTTACAGTTGAAGAAATTGAGACAGAGGCCCATGTTGCTAGTACACTTATGTCTGAGGCCAGATCTGAACTCAAGTGTTCCTGACTTCACCACTTAGATACCTCTTAGGGCATATACTCTGGAGCACTGAGAGGTTAAATAACTTGCCCAGGAATACACAGCCAGCATATGTTAGATATAGGGCTTGAATCCAAAGTCTGAGGCAAGCTTTTTATCCTGTGCATTGTGCTGCTTCTTGAGTATGGATGGCATTCAGAAATTAGTGAAGCACTAACTAATTAAATTTCTCCTTTTGCTATTATTTTAATTGTAAAAGGAGAAAGGAGAAAATGGTCCAAGCAGCTGTAAATGTGTGAAAGTCAGAATCTCCCCTACCCAAAGAAAAAGCTCAAAAGTCTGGAAACAACAGAAAAATAGTGAAAGAAACACTTAGATCAGCTTGGTTTTGCTGGGAACCTTAAAAATAGAATGAACAAAAATAAATGTCCCAGGTGAAATCAAAAGATCCAAATTGTCCTAGCTAGAGAGCTAAGTTATATATAAGAAGCTTCAGGATAAAAGTAAGCCTAAATATCTAGGAGGGAATGTTGACATCATTATTAGTTTGGAGAATAGCTTGGAACCACTGAGGCAAGAGGGGACCACCTAATTAAATCTAAATGAACACAAGATAAAGGGGAATCAGTGTGGCTGGGTCAGTCTAGGCTTTTTCTCACTGTTACTGCTGACTTTTGAATGTTCAGAAGAAA